>NW_005871052.1:1128137-1244584 GCF_000147115.1 Myotis lucifugus
CCAGGACCCAGTGTGCAAGGTTCCTATACTCCAGGCTCACCCACTGTGAGTCCAAACCAGCGGGACCACAGCCCCACCCCGGATCCCAGAATCATTCTTTCAGTCTGACTTTAGAGCCACCCAGCATCCACTCCACCCTGGGCCTGGGACAGTGCTGCTGGGGCAACCCGGAGCAGCCTGGCACACATCCCACTCTGGGCCACAGGAGAGCACTGACTTTGTGATCCAGAGCAACCTGGTGCCCGCTCCACCCCAGGCCCGGTACAGTGCTGCCGGGATGACCTGGAGCAACCTGGTGCACATGCAACTCAGGGCCACAGGAGACAACTGAATTTATGACCCAGAGAAACCTGGTGCTATTCCACCCCAGGGCCAGGGACAGTGCTGCTAGGGCGACCTGGAGCAACCCAGCATGCCCCCACTCAGGGCTGCAGGAGAGTGCTGCCTTTGCAACCCAGAGCAATCCAGCACCCACTCCACCCTGGCCCTGGGACAGTGCTGCTGGGGTGACCTGGGATTGTAATAAGTAAGTGCTGCTGGGGTGACCTGGGATTGTAATAAGTAAGGACCAACCCAGTGCACCCAGCCACAGGACACAGGACCACATTACAAATGCACTGATAGAGGGATCTATGGCACCACCTTACCATGGGTGCTGGGCCACACAGAGAATTGCATGCCAGAGGGCTCCGGGTCCTCAAAGGGAGTCAAACACCAGAAGAACTGTGCATGCACCCCTGCCACCTGAGCATCTGAAGCAGACAACTGAGGGACCAGATAAGTGAGAGAAGGGGATACAACTCATAGCAAAAACAATAAAGGCATGAAACTCAAGGCAGACTCAGCCTCTGGGCTCATGATTTCCAAACCATTGTACCGATGAGCCTTCAACCTCTCAGACCCCAAACAAGGTGCCTAGGGCCAGAAAGAGAGAGCAAAAATAGGAAGACAAAGAAACAATCCACAAAGGAAAGAAAAGGAGAAATTGCCAGAAAATGAACTAAATGATATGGAGGCAAGCAATATGTCAGAGAAAGTATTCTGAGTAATGGTTATAAAGATACCATCTGGATGAGAAATTCACCACCATGTGTAAGAATCAAGAGTAAATGAAGAATGATATAGCTTAAAAAAGAACACAATGGAAGATTTCAACAGTAGACTAGAAGAAGAGGAGGACCGAATCAGCAAGTTAAAGACAGGGTAGTAAAACACAAACATTCTGAACAGCAATTGGAAAAAGTATTAAAAAGCAAGATGAAACTTTAAGGGAGATTTGGGACAACATGAAATGAAGCAACATCCGCATAATAGGGGTGCCAGAAGGTCAAGAAAGGAGCAAGGAACAGAAAAACTATTTGGCCCTAGCTGGATTGACTCAGTGGATAGAGTGTCAGCCTGTGAACTGAAGGGTCCCAGGTTCAATTCCATTCAAGGGCACATGCCCAGGTTGCAGCTTTGATCCCCAATTGGGGGGGGCATGCAAGAGGCAGCCAATCAATGATTCTCTCTCATCATTGATGTTTCTGTCACTCATTCTCCCTCTCCCTTCCTTTCTAAAATCAATAAAAATATCTATTTTTAGAAAGAAATATTTTTGAAGAAAATATTTGAAGAAATAATGACAGAAAACTTCTCTGACTTGGGGAAGAAAAAAGTCACATGAGCACAGAGTCCCAAACAAGATGAACCCAAAAAGAACCACATGAAGACACTTCCTAATTACAATGGAAAACAGTAACAACAAAGAAAGCATCTTAAGGGCTATAAGAGAAAGACAGAAAGTTACCTACAAGGGATCTACCATTAGACTATAAAATGGTTTCTCAACAGAAATGCATCAGGCCAGAAGGGAATAGAATGAAGTATACAAAGTGAGGCAAAACAAGGGAATGAACTCAAGAATACTCTATCCAGCAAGGCTATCAATCAAAATTGAAGGTGAAATCAGGAGCTTTGTAGATAAAAAAGGCTAAGGGAGTTTATTACCACAAATCCACTAATGCAAGAAATTCTAAAGGGACTGCTGTAAAAAGAAAAAAATAGAAAGGGAAGAAGGAATACAGGCATAAAGAATAAAATGGCAGTAAACAAGTACTTATAAATAATAACCTTAAATGTAAATGGATTAATGACCCAATCAAAAGACATAGGGTGGCTGAATGGATAAGAAATCATGATGAAAATATATGCTGTCTACAAGAGACCCACCTTGGAACAAGGGACTCAAATGGAAATGAAAAAAAGCTGGGGTAGCAGTACTGATATCTGACAAAATAGACCTCAAAATGAAGGCCATAATAAGACATAAAGAGGGCCACTTCATAATACTGAAGGGTTCAATTCAACAAGAGGATATAACTCTAGTAAACATATATGCACCCAATACAGGAGCACCAAATACAGTAAAAAAAAAAAAACTTCTGGAAGATATCAAGGGAGAGATCAATAGCAATATAATCATAGTATGGGACTTTAATAACCCAATGACATCACTGGATAAACCTTCTGTACAAAAAATCAACAAAGAAACAACAATCCTAAATGACTCACTAGATCAGAAGGAACTAATTGACATCTTAAGAACATTTCACCCAAAAGCAATGGAATATACATTCTTCTTGAGTGCACATGGGACATTTTCAAAGATAGACCACATATTAGAACACAGGCTAAGTCTTTGCAAATTCAAGAAGATAGAAATCATATCAAGCATCTTCTCAGATCACAATAGCATAAAATTAGAAATCAATTACAATAAAAACAATAAAAAATCAAACACTTGTAGGCTAAATAGAATGGTATTAAACAATGATAGGGTTGCCAAAGAAATCAAAGAAGAAATAAAATACATCCTGGAAACAAATGGCAGTGAAAACACAACAATCCAAAATCTATGGGACACAGTGAAATCAGTCCTGAGAGAAAAGGTCATAGCACTACAGGCCTACCTAAACAAAAACAAAAACAAAAACAAACAAACAAACAAAAAACACAAGAAAATCTGGTAATAAATTATCTAACCCTACAACTTAAAGAATTAGAAAGAGAGCAACAAGGAAAGCCCAAAGTAGAAGAAAGAAAATAATAAAGATCATTGTGTAAACAAATGACATAGAGACCAAAAAAACAAACAAAAACCACAAAAACAATACAAAAGAACAATAGAACCAATAGCTGGTTCTTTGAAAGGATAAGCAAGATTGATGACTCTCTAGCCAGGCTCACCAAGAAGCCAAGAGAGAGAACCCAAATAAAATCAGAAATGAAAGAGGTGAAATAACAACTGACTTCACAAAAATACAAAGGATTATAAAAAAAAATACTATGAAAAACTCTATTCCAAAAAACTGGACAACATAGATGAAATAGACATATTTGTAGAATAATACAATAACTACTGAGGAAATTGAAGCAGTAATCAAAAAACTTCCAGAAAACAAAAGCTCTGTTCTGGATGGCTGCACAGGAGAGTTCCCCGACCCCCGCCTGTGGTTTTTCTTTTTATTGTTTAAGATATTACAAATAGTAGTACATATGTCTCCTTTTTTTCCCCATTGACCTCCCCTCAGCCTCCCTTACACCCCAGCACTTGCCCTCACCCCCACCCCCAGTGTCTTTCGTCTGTTGGCTGTGCTTATGTGCATACATACAAGTCCTTCGACTGATCTCCTATCCCCCCAACCCTCCCCTACCTTCCCATTGTAGTTTGAAAGTCTGTTCAATGCTTTTTTGCCTCTGTTTTTGTTCAACAGTTTATAATGTTCTTTATTATCCATAAATGAGTGAGATCATGTGGTATTTATCTTTCACTGACTGGCTTATTTCACTTAGCATAATGCTCTCCAGTTCCATTTATGCTGTTGCAAATGGTAAGAATTCCTTCTTTTTTACAGCAGCGTAGTATTCCATTGTGTAGATGTGCCACCGTTTTCTAATCCACTCATCTGCTGATGGGCATTTAGGCTGTTTCCAAAACTTAACTATTGTAAATTGTGCTGCTATGAACATAGGGGTGCATATGTCCTTTCTGATTGGTGTTTCTGTTTTCCTGAGATATAGTCCTAGAAGTGGTATTACTGGGTCAAGTGGCAGTTCCATTTTTAATATTTTGAGGAAATGCCATACTCTTTTCCACAGTGGCTGCACCAGTGTGCATTGCCACCAGCATTGAAGGAGGGTTCCTTTTTCTCCGAATCCTCTCCAGCACTTGTTTATTGATTTGTTGATGATAGCCATTCTGACAGGTGTGAGATGGTACCACATTGTTGTTTTCATTTGCATCTCTTGGATGATTAGTGACTTGAAGCATGTTTGCCTTCTGAAGAGGCTTGCCTTCTCTGCTGCAGTCGGAGCAAAGGCCTGGGTCCCAGGTGCCAGAGGAAAACCAGTGCCAACAGCCAGGGGAAGGAAGGCCTATTGCACGAATCTCTTCGTGCAACAGGCCTCTAGTGTTTTCATATGTCTCTTGGCTTTCTGAATGTCCTCTTTCAAAAAGTGTCGATTTAGGTCCTTTGCCTATTTTTTGATTGGATTGTTTATCTTCCTTGTGTTAAGTTGTATGAGTTCCCTGTAAATATTGGAGATTAAAACCTCATCAGAGATAACATTGGCAAATATGTTCTCCCATGCAGTGGCCTTTCTTGTTATTTTGTTGATGGTTTCTTTTGCTGTGCAGAAGCTTTTTATTTTGATGTAGTCCCATTTGTTTTTCTCTTTAGTTTCCATTGCCCTAGGAGCTGTATCGGTAAAGATATTGCTACGACAAATGTCTGCTATTTTCCTGCTTATGGCTTCTTCAAAGATTTTTATGGTTTCGCATCTTACGTTTAAGTCCCTTATCCATTTTGAGTTTATTTTTGTGTATGGTGTAAGTTGGTGGTCTAGTTTCATTTTGTTGCAAGTATCTGTCCAGTTTTCCCAACACCATTTATTGAAGAGACTGTCTTGTCTCTATTGTATGCTCTTGCCTCCTTTGTCAAATATTAATTAAGTATAATGGCTTGTGTCAATTTCTGGGTTCTCTGTTCTGTTCCACTGGTCTATATGTCTGTTCTTGTGCCAGTACCAGGCAGTTTTGAGAACAGTGGCTTTGTAGTATAACTTGATATCTGGGATTGTGATCCCTCCAACATTGTTCTTCTTTCTCAAGATTGCTGCAGTTATTTGGGGTCTATTTTTATTCCAGATAAATTTTTGAAGAATTTGTTCTTGGTCTTTGAAGTATCCTGTTGGTATTTTAATGGGGATTCCGTTGAATTTATAGATTGCTTTGGGTAGTATGGATATTTTAATGATGTTGATTCTACTAATCCATGAACATGGTATATTCTTTCATTTGTTCATGTCTTCCTCTATCTCTTTTTTTAGCATCCTGAAATTTTCTGAGCACAGGTCCTTTGTCTTTTTGGTTAAGTTTATTCCTAGGTATCTTAAATATTTTGTTGCAATAATAAATGGGATTGCTTTCTTAATTTCTCTTTCTGTGAGTTCATTACTGGTATATAGAAAAGCTATAGACTTCTGGGTGTTAATTTTGTATCCTGCTACATTGCTGAATTCATTTATTAAGTCTAGTAGTTTTTTGATGGAGTCTTTGGGGTTTTCTATGTACAATATGTCATCTGCAAATAAAGACAGTTTTACTTCTTTTCCAATTTGGATTCCTTTTTTTTCCTTCTTCTTGTCTTATCGCAATGGCTAGTACTTCCAGTACTATGTCGAACAGGAGTGGTGAGAGTGGGCATCCCTTTCTTGTTCCTGTTCTTAGGGGAAATGGTTTAAGTTTTTGCCCATTAAGTATGATGTTGGCTGTGGGTTTGTCATATATGGCTTTTATTATGTTGAGATATAATCTTTCTATTCCCACCTTGCTGAGAGTTTTTATCAAGAAAGGGTGTTGGATTTTGTCAATTGCTTTTTCTGCATCAATAGATATGATTACTAGTATATGGTTTTTATCTCTCAGTTTATGTGGTGTATCATATTTATTTTTTGCAGATATTGTACCATCCTTGCATCCCTGGAATAAATCTCACTTGGTCATGGTGTATGATCTTTCTAATATAATGCTGGATTCAATTTGCTAGAATTTTTTTGAGGATTTTGGCATCTATGTTCATGAGGGATATTGGCCTATAATTCTCTTTCTTTGTATTGCCTTTATCTGGTTTTGGGATTAGGGTAATGCTGGCTTCATAGAAAGAGCTTGGAGGTGCTCCTTCCTCTTGAATTTTTTGGAGTAGTCTGAGGAAGATAGGTTTTATTTCTTCTTTGAATGTTTGATAAAACTCCCCTGTGAAGCTGTCTGGTCCAGGGCTTTTGTTTGTTGGAAGTTTTTTTTTTTTAATTACTGCTTCAAATTCCTCCATAGTTATTGGCCTATTCAGATTTTTTTATTTCTTTTTTTATTGCTAAAAGTATTACAAAGGGTATTGCATATGTGTCCTTCCCCCCCCCCCCCCCCCCCGCCCTGACAATCCCCTTGGTTGAGTTTTGGAAGGTCGTATTTTTTTAGGAATATGTCCATTTCTTCTAGGTTAACCAGTTTATTGGAGTAGAGTTGCTCATAGTATTTTTTTATGATTCTTTGTATTTCTGTGGGGTATGTTGTTATTTCACCTCTTTTGTTTCTGATTTTGTTTATTTGGGTCCTTTCTCTTTGCTTCTTGGTGAGCCTGGCTAGAGGTTCATCAATCTTGTTTATCCTTTCAGAAAACCAGCTCTTGGTTTCATTGATCTTTTGTATTGTGGGTTTTTTTTGTCTCTATGTCATTTATTTCTGCTGTGATCTCTATTATTTCCTTCCTTCTGCTCACTCTGAGCTTTTCTTGTTGCCCTCTTTCTAATTCTTCAGGTTGCAGAGTTAGATGGTTTATTAGCAGTTTTTCTTGTTTATTGAGGTAGGCCTGTAATGCTATAAACTTCCTGCTCAGGACTGCTTTCACTGTGTCCCAAAGATTTTGGATTATTGTGTTTTTATTGTCGTTTGTTTCCAGGATATTTTTAATTTCTTCTTTGATCTCTTTGGTAACCCACTCATTTTTTAATAGTATGCTATTCAGCCTGCAAGTGTTTGAATTTTTGTGATTTTTTTACTGTAGTTGATTAATTCTATGCCATTGTGATCTAAGAAAATGCTTGATATGATTTCAATCCTCTTGAATTTGGAGACACTTTGCCTGTGTCCCAATATGTGGTCTATCTTTGAAAATGTCCCATGTGTGCTTGAGAAGAATGTATATTCTGTAGTTTTGGCGTGGAATGTTCTAAAGATGTCAATTAAGTCCATCTGATCTAGTGAGTCATTTAGAATGGATGTTTCTTTGCTAATGTTTTGTCTAGAGGATTTATGCAGTGATGTTAATGGAGTATTAAAGTCCCCTACTATGATTGTATTGCTGTAAATCTCTTCCCTTATATCTTCCAGAAGTTTTTTTTTATGTATTTGGGTTCTCCTGTATTGGGTGCATAAATATTTACCGAAGTTATATCCTTTTGTTGTATCAATCTTTTTAGAATTATAAAGTGACCTTTCTTGTATTTTGTTATGGTCCTCACTTTGAGGTCTATTTTGTCAAATATAAGTATTGCTACCTCCACTTTTTAAAAAAATATATCTTTATTTATTTCAGAGAGGAAGGGAGAGGGAAAGAGATAGAAACATCAATGATGGGAGAGAATCATTGATTGGCTGCTTCCTGCTTGTCCCCATACTGGGGATCAAGCCCGCAACCTAGGTATGTGCCCTTGACAAAGAATCGAACCTGGGACCCTTCAGTCCGCAGGCTGATGCTCTATCCACTGAGCCAAACCAGCCAGGCCCCCCCACTTTTTTCATTTCCATTTGCCTAAAAGATGTTTTTTCCATCCCTTCACTTTCAGTCTGTGTGAGTCCCTTGTTCTGAGGTGGGTCTCCTGTATTCAACATATATATGGGTCATGTTTTCTTTTCCACTCAGTCACTCGATGTCTTTTGATTGGAGCATTTAATCCATTTATGTTTAATGTTATTATTGGTAGGTACTTGTTTGTAGCCATTTCTGTACTTTATGCCTGTGTTCCTTACTCCCTTTATATTTCTTCTTTTTACAGCATTCTCTTTAGCATTTCTTGCAGTGCTGGCTTGGTAGTGATAAACTCCCTTAACTTTTTTGTCTGCAAAGCTCCTGATTTCCCCTTCAATTATGATTGATAGTCTTGCTGGATAGAGTATTCTTGGATTCAATCATTTGCTTTGCATCACTTTGTATACTTCCTTCCATTCCCTTCTAGCTTGATGTGTTTCTGTTGAGAAATCATTTGATAATCTGATGGGGGACCCTTTGAAGGTAACTGTCTCTCTCTTGCAGCCTTTAAGATTCTCTCTTTGTCATTAACATTTGCCATTGTAATTATGATGTGTCTTGGTGTGGGTCTTTTGGGATTAATCTTGCTTGGGACTCTCTGTACTTGTGTAACTTTTTTCTTCCCCATATCAGGGAAGTTTTCTGTCATTATTTCTTCAAATAGATTTTCTAATCTTTGCTGATTTTCTTGTCCTTCTGGACGCCATTTGTTACTTTGTTTAGTGTTGTCCCAAAGCTCCCTTAGGCTCTCCTACTGCTTTTTATTTTTTTCTCCAGTTATTGTTCAGATTGGGCTTGTTTCTCTACCTTATCTTCTAACTCACTAATTCATTCCTCTGCTTCTTCTAGTCTACTGTTGAAACCTTCCATGGTGTTTTTGATTGTAGCTATATCACTTTTCATTTCTTCCTGATTTTTGCATAGGTTTTTGATTTTCTCGTCCATCCAGTGTATGAACTGTATGACCATTACTCTGAATTCTTTTTCTGTAATGTGGCATGCATCCGTTTCACTTATTTTTTTTCTTGATGATTTCTCTTTTTCTTTCCTCTGGGGATTGTTTCGTTGTCTCCCCATTCTATCAGCAGAAGCTTCAAATGCTGAGTTGTAGGGTCCTGGGCAGTGTGCAGTGGGAGCTTCACACCACCCAAGTGTCACTGAAGAGCTCCGATACCAAGATGTGTGGTTGCCATGGGTTGGTGGGAGCCATGCTTGCCCAGGATCAGTCAACGGCACTTAGTGCGACCTCATGCACACACCTAGAATCAGGGACCCTTCCTGTGCCACGCTGACAAAGAGACCCCACTGGCATGTGCTGAAAATCAGCGTTCCCTAGTGCATGCCAGGAGTCAGAGTCCTCCTGAGCCCATGCCACCAATCGAGTGTCAGAGTCTCTGTTGCTTGGTGCAGCCTCACGCCGAGAATCAGGATCTCTGTGTGTGCATGAGCCGAGAATTTGAGTCACTGGCTCTTAGTGTGCGTGCACTGGGAATCTGGGGTCCCAGGCATGCGTGATGAGAAGCAGAGTCAACTCACTGGTGCTCACTGCTGCCTCTCACACAGAGAATCAGGGTCCCTGGTCTGCTTGGGGGGCCAGGTTGCACAGCCGCCCTGTTTCAGCAGGAGGTCCATTCCTGAACTGCAGAAAACAGACTTGCGTGTGTGCTTTCCCATGCTCAAATTCAGGTAGCGCAGCCGCCCTGTGTGGGGCCGTGGGGTCTGGTCACACAAGTGCGCTCTGTGGGAAACTGCTTCCCAGTGTCTGCATGCCCAGGCTCAAATTCAGGCAGCGGAGCCGCCCTCTGTGGGTGTGGGGTCTGGTCATGCAATTGCATACTACAGGAAACAGATTCCCAGTTTCCACGCACCCAGGCTCGAATTCAGGTAGCAGAGCTTCCTTGTGTGGGCGTGGGGACTGGTCACGGGAGTGCACGCTGCGGGAAACAGCCTCCTAGTGTCTGTGCACCTAGGCCAGGGGTGGGCAAACTTTTTGACTCGAGGGCCACAATGGGTTCTTAAACTGGACCGGAGGGCCGGAACAAAAGCATGGATGGAGTGTTTGTGTGAACTAATATAAATTCAAAGTAAACATCATTACATAAAAGGGTACGGTCTTTTTTTTTTTTTTTAGTTTTATTCATTTCAAACGGGCCGGATCCGGCCCACGGGTCGTAGTTTGCCCAAGGCTGACCTAGGCTCAAATTCAAGTAGCAGAGCCGCCCTGTGTGGGCAGGATGCCTGCTTGCACCGGGCAGGTCTAGCAGTTCCTATGGCACTGCAGCAAGCCTGCAGGGAGGGGGTTGGGCTCTGTGACTCACGGAAATCTATGGCTGGGATGTCTGGATTCTTGGTGTCTGTGAGTCTGCAGCTGTGGTCACAGGTCTCTGTTCCTAGTGGCTGTAGTGTCCTGGTTTGTGCCTGAGACCGGATTGGGTAGTGATGAGGCTAGGATCCTAGTCTCAAGCTGTTCTGTTTTTCAAGATGTCATGTGCCCATGCTGGCCACCCCCAGAGTGTTTGCTGTGGCAGTGGGGTTTCGCCATCTAAGACTGCCCGGTTTAGCAGCCCCTGGAAGACCTGTAGGATCTAACTGTTCCTAACTCGGACACACACACACACACACACACACACACACACACACACACACACCATACACGTCCACACACTCCTCTATCGCCCCTTCACTCTCTCACACTCTCACCCTCCCTACCTTCTTGCTGGTCACCATCTTTTTTTCCCCCACAGGGGAGTTTTACCAAACATTCAAAGAAGAAATAAAACTGATCCTCCTTAGACTATTCAAAAAAAAGTAAAGAGGACAAAACACTTCCAAGCTCTTTCTAAGAAGCCAGCATTACAATAATCCCAAAACCAGATAAAGACACTAAAAAGAAAGAAAATTATAGGCCAATATCCCTAATGAACATCGATGCTAAAGTCCTCAACAAAATATTAGCAAATTGCATCCAACAGTAGATTACAAAGATCACACACCAAGACCAAATGGGATTTATTCCATGGATGCAAGGCTGGTACAATATCCACAAAGCAATAAACATGTTACATCACATAAACAAATTGAAGGACAAAAATCACATGATGATATCAATAGATGCAGAAAAAGCATTTAACAAAATCCAACACCACTTCTTGATAAAAACTCTCAGCAAAGTGGGAATTGAGGGATCATAACTCAACATAACAAAAGCCTTATATGACAAACCTACAGCCAACATCATACTCAATGGGAAAAAACTAAAGCCAATTCCCCTAAGAACAGGAAAAAGACAGGGATGCCCACTTCACCACTCCTGTTCGACATAGTACTGGAAGTGCTAGCCATAAAGATCAGACAAGAAGAAGAAATAAAAGGTATCCAAACTGGAAAAGAAGAACTAAAACTGTCATTATTCGCAGATGTCATGGTATTGTACATAGAAAACCCTGAAGATTCTATGAAAAAAATACTATTTAATAAATGAATTTGGCAACATAGCAGGATACAAAATTAACACTCCAAAAATCTATGGCTTTTTTATACACCAATAATGAACGCACAGAAAGATAAACTAAAAAAATCCCATTTATTATTGCAACAAAAAAATTAAGATACCTAGAAATAAACTTAACTACGGAGGTAAAATACCTATACTCGTAAGTGAATTGTCTGGCATCAGGGGAAAAGCTGGGGCGGGGTGGGGGCAGCTTTCTGCTAAACAAATGTGTTGGCAGAGGCCATTTTTTTCCTTTTTTTTTTCTTTCTTATGTTGTTGTTAATCCTTACTGGAGAATATTTTTTTCCATTGATTTTTAGAGAGTAGAAGGAGGGAGAGAGACAGAGAAACATCAATGTGAGAGAGACACATTGATTGGTTGCCTCTTGCATGTGGGGTCAAACCTGCAATGCAGGTACATTGACCAGGAGTTGATTCCATGACCCTTCAGTGCGAGGACCAACACTCTACCCACTGAGCCACATTGGCCAGGGCCCATTGTTCCTTTTCTGAACCCTCCCTCAACAATGCCTGCAGGTTGGCCCCATATCTGAGTCTCCATCAACCTGGCTCACACTGTTCACCTCACCCTGGTGATTCCCTGAGACCCCACTGCATCCAACGTTCAGGCCCACCCAAGCTGTTTCCAGTGGCTAAAACTATGATCCATAAAAGGGAAGATTGATAAATTAGGTGTCATTAAAATGAAAAACATTTGCTCTGTTAATGATCCTGTTAAGAGGGTGGAAAGACAAGATATCCAACAAGGAGTTAGTATTTAGAATATGTAAACAACTTTCAAAAATCAACAGTAAAAACAATTGATCCAGTCAGAAAATGGGCAAAAGATGTGAAGTGACATTTCACTGTAGAGGACAAATGGATAGCAAGTAATCACATAAAAACACGTTCAACCTCATTAGCCATTAGGCAAATGCAAATTAAAGCTACAATGAGATATCACTACATGACTATCATAATGGATAAAATAAAAAAATAATGAAAATGCCAAATGCTATTCATGATGTGAAGAAACTAGATCACTCATCCATTGCTGGTGAGGATGTAAAATTGTACAGCCATTCTGGAAAATGTTTTGACAACATCTTAGAAAACTAAGCACATAATTACTGTACAATTCAGCAATTGCACTCTTGAGAATATATCCTAGATAAATGAAAACTTATGCTTACACAAAACCTGTGTACTAATTGACTGTGCATAGCAGCTTTAGTTGTAATAACCAAAAACTAGGAACAATGCAGATGTCCCTCAATGAGTGAATGGCTAAACAAACGGTAGGACATTCATATCATGGAATACTATTCAGGAATAAAAAAGAATGAAATACTGATGCACAAACTACTGGATGGTGTCCAGGGAATTGTGCTGATTGACAAAAGCAAGTTCCCAAAAGATTACAAACTGTATTATTCACTCTATTTACATAACATACTTTAAATGACAAGATTATAAAAATGGACATGAGACCAGTGGTTTCCATGGTACAGGGGCAGGGGGGTGCTAGATACACTATGCTATACAAGGGATCCTTGTGGTGATGGAATTAGTCTGTATTTTGACTGTATTAATTTCAATATTCTGTTTAATACATAATAGTAAAGTTTTACAAGTATTGTCATTAGGGGAAACTGGGCAAAGAGTACATAGGATGTTTCTGTATTGTTTCTTATAGCTTCATATGAACCCATAATTATCTAAAAATAAACATTTTATTTTTTAGGAAAATAGTGTAATAAATGGTTAAAATTACAGGCTATAGAGCAGACTATCTGGATATATATATATCCTCACCAGAGGATTTTTTTCATTGCTTTTTCAGAGAGAGTGGAAGGCAGGGAAGTAGGGAGAGAAGAGGGAGGGAAGAGTGAGAGAGAAAAACATCCATGCTAGAGACACATTGATTGGTTGCCGGTGAGCAAACCCACAACCAAGGTATGTGCCCTTGACCGGAATCAAACCAGTAACCCTTCAGTGCACAGGCTGACGCTCTAACCACAGGCCAGGGCTGGGTTCAAATCTTGAATCTATGTCCTGTCATCTGATATAACTTTATTTATACTCCCTGTACCTTAATTTCATCTTTAAAATAGGAATAATAATAGAATTTACCTTATAAGGAGTTACTTACACAGTTTAAATAAATTAATTCCTGTAAAGTACATAAAACAGTGCTTTCCACAAATTTATGCTCAATAAATGTCAGCCTTATTTACTATGATGATTATGGTTGTATGTATGCTCATGCTTATGAAAAATGTAAACTTTGCATGGGATGGAAATATATCAACTGCAATATAAGGGCTATTTTAGGAGCTAGAAATGGGAATGAGATGAAAGGTAAAACTTCATCTGCACATATTTTAAATCTTTAAGAAATAGCAGTGAAGCAAAGATTGCAAGTATTCAGTAGAAAAAGTTGGTTTTCAATTATTCTTTATCTTGTTATATGGTTATATGATTTACAAATTTATATTTTATTATTAAAAGCAGGTAAATATATTTCATCTTTGTCATATATTTTATATTATGTATTTATTGTTAATTATTTTATTATTGTTGTAGGAGGAAATTGTAGTTCTCTTATATTTGTTTTACAAGGACATTTTCATATAATTTAGAAATAACACATTCTCTAATGAACTCATTGCATAAGTATGTCTTCAACATTTTTCAGAAATAAACTCTTTTCAGTGCATACTCTTGATTTTCAATTACTTTATAACACAGAGTACCCTAACAAAATTTTACTTTTTATTAATGACTAAAGAAAATATTATGAAATTATTTTATTTTTGTGCTAGAAATCATTAATATTTCCTGGCATAATTAAATTTTTCTAAAGAATATAAATTACTCTCTGAATTACCTCAATTGTGATATTTTTTGACACAGTTGTTGACCCCTCCAGTTTCTCCAATCTTGTCAACCATCACTCTCAGTTGGAGGCATCTCTCATTTCTCTTTCATCCACACCTATAATGTTCTCCTTTGTATAGCAAGATATTAAGGTTGATAAAAAAAACTAAACAGATCAGCAATCCTATTTAATATCTTAGACATCATTCAAAGTTAATGACCTCACTGTCCTAGCATATATCTCCTGACCCCCCACCCCATATGCCAGAAAAATGTTTTATAGGATTCTTTCACCTCTGGGACATTGATGTCACTAACCACCATAACCACCATGTTTTTGATCCTGATCAATATTATTTAAAATTTGTTGCAATCTACCTAAGTTACAGTAAAATATATTTTAGTCTCTTAAAGTTTGTTTTTTCATTTAATTGGATCCTTAAACAGAAGACACTGTGATCAAAGAGCCGAATTTGGAATCTTTACTTCAAAAGCTGGCGGCTGCAGGAGGACTTAGGTCTCTCAAATTCTTGTGGCCCCGAATGAACTTAGGGGTTAGCTTATAAAGGCAAAAACAAAACAAAACAAAAAACAACAACAACCCATGTGCAGTGTGCTTAGCAGACATCTTGCAGAAAGCTTGTAGCCTTGAGCACAGCTCAGATAACCAGAAGACACCTAGTATGGGAGGAACCAAGGATGGACCAGACCCCCACGCCAGCAGAGTGGCATGGTGGCATGCAGGACCAGATAATTAGAAGGGGGCAGTGATTAGACTATAGGCTAACAAGAATATGCATTAGGTTACTGGCAGATTCAGATTGCTAGCCCCTCCCCCAAAATGTCTTATTTTCCCCATTATTCGAGCAAGCGTGTTTACAGAAGCTAGAAATAGCAGAGTTACGTCTATCAGGGAGGCTATCTGGTTTAGTTACTTCCTGGAATTAACAGAACAAAGAACCATTTGTGTTTAGTTGAAAATTTTAAATGGCAGTTCTTACAAAATGGAAGTTACAGGAACAAGATGGAGTGCCTATGGTTCAGATGGAGGGGGAGGGACAGGATGGAGTCAGTCCTTTCAAGGCCCATTGTTCAGTATTAGCCCAAATATAATATATTCATATATCAATGATATAATTGTACTTATTGATCCAACTCACTCTTGTTCAATTCATATTTATGGAGTGTCTACTAAAGGCGAGGCATTTTTTAAGGTACTGAATGTACAGAAATAATTGACATAACCCCTGCAATACATATGTTTACCATTTTGGACATTATTATAAAATTTGATCATTTTAAATTGATAATTTAAAAATAGGAAATTGCAATTATATTTATTGTTTGACTTAAAGTGCTGAAATTGTTACTACATATCTCATTAAAAATAAGTAAATAAATTTTAGATAATATATTTTGATTAACTCAGAATACCATAAAGAAAGTACTATGTAAGAAAAATCTATTTAAAATTGAACCATACAAAATCTATTTCCTTAGTTACAGGACTCTCTTATGCTTAATAAGTAGTGCAAAGAAGTAAGAGTGATAAATCTGTTTATCCATGCAATCTTGTAATTCATGTATGTTACAGGAAATATTATTTGTTTACTTACTTTTAGAAGTGTTAATTGACCACTTAGCATATAAAATGAGCCACTGGCCTTGTAGTAATTTGATCCACCACTATTTCTATCTAAATCTGTCTTTTCTCTCTCTCTCTCTCTCTCTCTCTCTCTCTCTCTCGCTCTCTCTCTCTCTCTCCCCCACCATATATAACTTTTTGTGCAGTGCAGAAAACCTCACTCATGAGTCTATTTGCTCCATTAGCAGACTTGCAAATTACAAATAAAGCATACAACTGTAGATTTCTATTAAAAACCAATGAGAAGACTTGTTCTTATATACTGTCTTAGTCAGTTTTGGCTGTTGTAACAAAAATAACCATAAACAGTTTCTTAAACAATAAACAGTTATTTTTCACAGCTTGGAGAATGGAAGTCTGTGACTGGGGAGCCAGCATAGTCAGGTTCTGGTGAGGTCCCTCTTCCAGGTTGAAGACTGCTGTTTCCTTAGAATTTTAACATCATAACAAAGACTTTTGTATTAATATATAAGAATCATTGAACTTTTTAAGTATAAAAGTGGAATGGTTAATTTGAATTCTACATAACTTACTTAGAAAGTAGAGTGGGGAATGAATTTAAAAAGCATCACATGAGAAGAAAAGATAATTTTGAGGGCTAAATCCAGGCCAGAGTTGATGAGGACCTGACTAGAACAACAGTCCTTGACTATGAAAGGGTGGATGCCAGAAATATTTGGGCAATGATATTAACACAACTTAGTGATTAGTAAGGAGTAAAAGAGACATAGTAGTTGTTTAGGTTATCCATTATCACATAGCAAATTGGCCCAAAACTTAGCAGCTAGAAACAACAGCAAACATTCATTATCTCATATAGTGTCTGTGGGTCAGGATTCTGGATCAGCTTACCTAGGTGGTTCAGGCTCTGGTATTCACTTCTGCGGTTGCAGCCACCATGTCAGCTAGTGCTGCATGTCAACTGGCTTGACTGTGGTTAAAGTATCTGCTTCCAAGATAGCTCACTCACCTGGCTACTGGCAGGAGATATGTTTCTAGATGGTTCTGGCAGGAGGACTCACCTCCTTGCCAATGAACATCTCCGTAGGGTCACTTGAGTGTCCTCAGGAAACAGCAGTTGCCTTTCCCTACAACCAGCTATCCAGGGAAAAGGAAAAGATATAAGCTGAAAATCTAGCTTTGAAGTCAAATACAGTCTTTATGCAATATCATATTGGTTACATAGGTGGGAAATGACTGCGCACAGTCATCTATAGCATGAGGCAAGACTAATAGCAGATACAGTGGTAAATAATAGAGCCCACATTCTTGTCTTTGGTGTTTAGTTAGATTATGGTGTCATCTATATAATAACAAAAAGGAGCAAGTTATTGGGGTTTGTTTGGGGTCCATGTGTATGTCTGTGTCTATGTGTGTCTGTGTTTAGAAAGTAGAAGGTAATGAGTTCAGTTTTGGAAATTATCCAGAAAGTGCTAGGTAATATGCTTTGGAAGTGCAATAATATGTTTAGTGATGAAGAAATAGATTTAAGAACCACTAGCATTTAAATGGAATTTTAAATCTTAAGATCAAGAAAGTTCATCCCAGTAGAGCATAAAAATGAGGTGAACAAAAACAACATTGTTTAAGAAAAAATGAGCAAAGTAGTAGGTCATGAAAATATTAAGTAAGCAAGGTGATCAGAGAGGTAGACATAATAAAGATTGGCACTATAAAAATAAAGGAAATAAATAGTTTAAGGAAGTGAGCAGTCATCAGTCAAACAAAAGTATCCAGGGAACTAGAATATACTCATTGGAGCCCTAGCCAGTTTGGCTCAGATGATAGCGTTGGCCTGTGGACTGAGGGGTCCCGGGTTTGAATCCAGTAAAAGGTGTATCCCCAGGTTGCAGGCTCGATCCCCACTAGGGGGTGTGCAGGAAGCAGCAATCAATGATTCTCTCTCATCATTGATGTTTCTATATCTCCCTCTCCTTTCCTCTCTGAAATCAAGAAGAATATATTTAAAATAAATAAAATAAGACATACTCTTGGATTTAGCAATATTTATGCCACTAATGATGTTGCCACTGCAATTTCAAGTGTGGGAGCAGAGAAGCAGAAAACATAGAACAAAGGGTTAAGTACATATAATTAAATAAAACTGTGTTTAATTCTATACCAGTTATGTTTCATTTTGGAAACAGAAACCCTTCAGAATATTTAAGACAGAGTAAATTTAATATTGGGAATGATTACACAGGTGATGGGATTGCTGAAAAAACAGGTAGGAGATGATGAGGTAACTCCCAGATTAACAATCTCTAAAGTTGCTTTGGCTGAAGGGATGAAGGAAAGGCGGGGGGCGGTTACTGACATCCAGAAACCAGGGTCCCCTGGAGGAAATTGGAATCAATTCTTATAAGAACTGAGGAGAAGCAACTGCTGCTGAAAATGCCCCATTGGCAGACAGTGAGTGAGAAATACCCTTTACCTCCTCCCACTGATAGTGCCTAACCATTGGCAGAATACAGTAGACGCCAGCTGACCCAGGAATGTGGGAGAAATATTTTTTCCTGGGGTCAATGTGATACAAAATGGAAAAAGAAGAGGAAAGTATTTGAGAGCAAATAGAGGAAAGACTGACACAAATTTTTAACAACTTGTCAACCTTGTAAAAACAAACCAAATTAGAAGCTCCTTGTGAGAAAGTTCGTAGAACTATATTCATAATGCAAAATGAACTTCGCTTAAAATATTTCAAAGACCGAGGCCTATGTTCTAGGTAAAATATCCATAAATTGAAGAACTTTTGTCTCAGCACTTTTAATATAGAAAGATTTAGCCTGACTTGAAATAATTGGGCTAGTCATTATCTCTCATAATACATGAAGTCATCAAGAATTCCCTGCGCAGAGTACACTTATGAAAGGTTTAGAATTTGTTTTATTTCTAATTAAATATTTCCTCTTTTGATTCAGTGAATTTTCATTTTTGAAGATATGAAATAGTAATAAAATGAGGTACATTCAGAAATTCACCATAGTCATAAGACAGAACAGCATGTAAAATATAATTTTATCATTTAAGTCAGGGGTCCTCAAACTACGGCCCGCAGGCCACATGCAAATACAAATATTGTATTTGTTCCCGTTTTGTTTTTTTACTTCAAAATAAGATATGTGCAGTGTGCATAGGAATTTGTTCATAGTTTTTTTTTTAAACTATAGTCCGGCCCTCCAACGGTCTGAGGGACAGTGAACTGGCCCCCTGTTTAAAAAGTTTGAGGACCCCTGATTTAAGTTATTATAGGTACTTGCTCATCAAAATGTTAAATATTATTGATCTAGTAAAATAGATAAAAGTATACAATTAGAGTGTGTATTGTAGAAGTTCTCACAGTATCCATTCCCCTCTCCCTGAGCCCTAACAGACTTTTTATTTTTTTAAATATATTTTTATTGATTTCAGAAAGGAAGGGAGGGAGGGAGAGAGAGAGAGAGAGAGAGAGAGAGAGAGAGAGAGAGAGGAGAGAGAGATCAATGATGAGAGAGAATCATTGATTGGCTGCCTCCTGCATGCCCCACACTGGGGATGGAGCCTGCAACCCAGGCATATGTCCTGATGGGAATCAAACTTTGACCTCCTGAGTCATAGGTCAACATTCAACCACTGAGCCACGCCGGCTGGGCCTACAAGAATCTTGATTTAGATCAAACATTCAATAATCTCATTCCAAGTGCCTCAGAGAAATCTGACCCCACAAATCTTATTGGTGTGAGAGCCTGAATGGCTTAAGCCAATGAATTCATACTACATCTTGGAAACTGGACAGAAGTGGGCAAGTGATTTAAGTGGGTAATCTGTGTGTGTGAGTGGATTAAAAGTTTCTTGGAGTGCTGCAGTACAAGAGCTATTTCATACCTTCTGCAAATTGTTATATGCTGTTGTAGAGCCCAAAACTGCTGCATTTATCTTGCTGCCAGACCAAAGAGAGAACAAGGGGTTGGTTAATGTCAAGATTATTTCAAGAAGATGAAGCAAAAGTTATTGGCATAAGCCAAATCTGAAGCCTGACTTACAATTTTATCACTGGTAATATGGGCAACTAAAATTCTTTTTAAAAATATCTTTTTATTGATTTCAGAGAGGAAGGGAGAAGAAGAAAGATATAGAAACATCAATGATGAGAGAGAATCATTGATCAGCTGCCTCCTGAACGGCCCCTACTGGGAATCAAACCTGCAACCCAGGCATGTGTCCTTGACTGGAATAGAACCCAGGACCCTGCAGACTGTAGGCCAATGCTCTATCCACTAAGCCAAACCAGCTAGGGCTAAAATTATTTATTATTCAAATAAGTTTAAGTGGTATTTTCTTTCACTAGCTGCCAAAAGCAGTTAACATCAATGTACAAAGTATGTGTGAATATATAAATATGCATATATATGTATTAGTTATTATTTACATACTATTCATATGTACTCATATATATAATTTTAAGCATTTCAAATATGAATAAATATTTTTAAATTCCTATAAAACAATCTATATGCTATATCTATCCATCACCTCATGTTACAATATACCTGATGTATTAATTTTTTTGGAAATGAATAATTTTTTAAAATATATTTTATTGATTTCAGAGAGGAATTAAGAGGGAAAGAGAGATAGAAACATCAATGATGAGAGAGAATCATTGACTGGCTGCCTCCTGCACGCCCCCCACTGGGGATCAAGCCCGCAACCCAGGCATGTGCCCTTGACCGGAATCAAACCTGGGACCCTTCAGTCCACAGGTCGATGCTCTATCCACCAAGCCAAACCAGCTAGGGCTGGAAATGAATAATTTTAACTCAGTAAAATTATTTGCACTCTTTCACTTTATATTTTACTTTTTTGCATCAAAATTATAGTTTTATGTAACCCGTGACCCCACACTTAAACAACCTCCCCTACCATCAAAATCTCATAAGAGAGTGAGGGATACACATGTTAAAAATCAGTGAACCTACATTGACATTGTTATTACACAAAGTTCATAGTTTACAATAGGGTTCACTCATGGTGCTGTACTTTCTTTGGATTTTGACTAATGTATGATGATATGTACCAACCATTTTAGTATTATATAGAATAATTTTAATGCCCTTTAAATCCTCTGTGCTATGTCTATTCAACCAGCCCTCCCCCTAACCCTGGACACTGCTAATCTTTTTACTGTCTCCACAGTTTTCCCAGAATGTAGTTGATATTATACAGTATGTAGGCTTTCCAGATTGGCTTCTTTCACTTCATAATATTAATTTAAGTTTTCTCCATGTCTTTTCATAGCTTGGTAGCTCATTTCTTTTTAAGTACTGAATAATTTTCATTCTCTGGATGTTCCACAATATTTTTTAAAAGAAATTTATTGGGGTGACATTGGTTAATAAAATTATGTAGGTTTCAAGTGTATAGTTCTATAATTCATCATCTGTATATTGCATTGTGTGTTCACCAGCCAAGTTAAGTCTCCTTCCATCACCATTTATCCCCCCTTTATCCTCTTTTATGTCCCCCCACATCCATTTCCCTCTGACAATCACCATACTGTTGTGTGTGTCTATGAGGTTTTTTGTTGTTGTTTCTTAATCGCTTCAGCTTTTTTTCACCCAGCCCCCAAACCGTCTCCCATCTGACAGCTGTCAGTCTGTTCTGTGTCTATGTGTCTGTTTCTCTTTTGTTTGTTAGTTTATTTTGTTCATTAGATTCTACATAGACTTGAAGTCATATGGCATTTGTCTTTCTCTGACTAATATTTTCCAGATCCATCCATGCTGTAGCTAAAGGTAAGATTCCCTTCTTTTTTATAGCCAAGTAGTATTCCATTGTGTAAATGTACCACTGATTTTTTACCCAGTCATCTATGGATGGGCACTTGGGCTGCTTCCAAATCTTGGCTATTGTAAATAACGCTGCAATGAACATAGGAATACATGTATTCTTTTGAATTAGTGTTTCGGTTTTCTTCAGATATATCCCCCAAAGTGGAATCAAATCGCTGGGTTATATGGCAGTTTCATTTTTAATTTTTTAAGTAACTCCATACTGCTTTCCATAGTGTTTGCACCAATCTGCATTCTCACAACAGTGTATGAAAGCTCTTTTTTCCCCCTCCACATTCTCACCAACACTTGTTTGTTGATTTATTGATGATAGTTATTTTGACAGGTATGAGGTGATATCTCATTGTGGATTAGTGATGTTGAGCATCTTTTCATTTGTCTATTGGCCATCTGTATGTCTTTAGAGATGTCTATTTAGGTCCTTTGCCCATTTTTAAATTGGATTGTGTGTGTGTGTGTGTGTGTGTGTGTGTGTGTGTGTGTGTGTTGGGGGGGGTGAGCTGTATAAGTTCTTTATAAATTTTGGATATTAACCCCTTATTAGATGTATCATTGACAAATATATTCTCCTATTCAGTGTGTTGTCTTTTCATTTTGTTGATGGTTTCCTTTGCTGTGCAAAAACTTTTTAGTTTGATGTAGTCCCATTTGCTTATTTTTTTCTTGTGTTTCCTTTGCCTGAGGAGATACATAAGAAAAAGTATTACTAAGAGAGATGTCTGAGATATTACTGCCTATGTTTTCTTCTAGGATTTTTATGGTTTCAAGTTTTACATTTAAGTGTTTAATCCATTTTGAGTTTTTTTGTGTGTATGTATGGTTTAAGAAGGTTGTCTAGTTTCATTTTTTTTGCATATACCCTTCCAATTTTCCCAAGATCATTTCTTGAAGAGACTGTCTTTACTGCATTGTATGCTCTTGCATACTTTGTCAAATATTAATTGACCATAAAATCATGGATTGATTTCCGGGGTCTCTGTTCTGTTCCATTGATCTATATGCTTATTCTTGTGCCAGTCCCAGGATGTTTTGATTATAGTGTCTTTGCCATATAATTTGATATACAGTATCGTGATACCTCCAACTTTGTTCTTTCTCAAAATTGCTGAGGCTATTCAGGGTCTTTTTTGGTTCCACATACATTTTTGGAATGTTTGTTCTAGATCTGTGAAATATGCCATTGGTATTTTATAGGAATTGTGCTGAATCTATAGAACCAAGATGGCAGCATAGGTAAATGCCGGAATTCACCACCTCCCATGACCACATCAAAATTACAACTAAAATACAGAACAAGCATCATTCAGAACTGCCTAAAATCTGGCTGAATGGAAGTCTTATAACTAGAGAAGTAAAGAAAGTATATCGAGACTGGTAGGAGGGGCAGAGGTACTGAACAGGCTGGACCGACCTGTGGTGTGTTTTTAATTGGGAGGGATATCCCAGCTGCAGAGGCCTCCCATAAGGAGCAAAGGGTCCCAGCCCCACAACAGACCCCCAGCCCAGGGTTCCAGTGCTGAGAAGTCCCTGTAACTTCAGGCTGTAAAAACCATTGGGGATTGTGGCTGAGTGGCATGGAGGCTGCTGGAGACCCACCCAGGCATTCCTCTTAAGGGGCCAGCACATGGATTTACTCACACTTGATCACTCTGGGCTCTAGCGCTGGGGCAGTGGCTTAAAAGGAACCTGGGGCATTGAGGGAGGAACTGGATTGTCTGGCATCAGGACAGGAACTCAGGGTCAGCTTTCTCCCTTGCAGGGTTGCTCTCAGGGGTCACTGTGCCTGTGCTGGGTCCTCCCCTGTTGCAGAGCTGACTGGCAACTATAGCTGAGTTTCCATCAGCTTGGCTCATACTGGTTGCTCTACCCTGGTGATTCCCTGAGACCCTGGCCCATCCAATTTGCAGTCCCACCCAAACTGTTTGCAGTAGCTTTTCCATATGAATGGCTTGTCCTCGATCAGGCTTCAGCCTTTGCTAAAATCTCTCAAACAAGCAGCAGCTGGCCTCAGCATTCCCCATTCCTATCAATAAGAGGCCCAAGAATAGTCACTAGCACTAGCCTGCCTTGCTTCACAGCTTGGTCTCCCCTAGGTACTTGCAAGCCCAATACAAATAGCAACCATTTGCAGATCTCTCTATAGCTCCTGCTGGGTGGCCCCAGAACCAGTGCACCCAGTAGACAGCTTCAGACCATACCAGATTACAAGTCTACACATCCACTAGCGACACACTCAAGGGGCAGACTCAGTGAACACCAAAGCCACACTGAAGCATGTCCTGCACCATAGGGGTGTCTCCTGCACAGCAGCTCTTCTACTGCAGTCACAGCTTACCCTCACAGCCAATTGGCCTGGAAATCAATTCCTTCCAGCGACAGCAATCAAGTCTCAACTACAATAAGACTGTGCACACAGCCCACACAAGGGCACACCTAGAGTGCTCAGTCCAGGTGCCTGGAGAGGCTGAGCCACTGGGACCTATAGTAAACATACTATGCAAGGCCACTCTACCAATTCCAGGAGACATAGCAGTCTGTCTAATACAGAGAATTAAACACAAGGAAGCAGCCAAAATGCAAATATAAAGAAAATGTCACAAATGAAAGAACAGAAGTAATCTAAAAAAACAAAACAAAACAAAAACAACACTAAATGAAATGGAAGTAAGCAACCTGCTACATACAGAGTCCTAAACAATGGTTATAAGGTTGCTTAAGGATCTTAATGAGAGCTTCAAGAGACTTAGTGACACTTTCAAGGATCTTGGTGAGAATTTCAAAGACAAGGAAAATTACCAGTCAGAAATTAAGCATAAACTAATGAAATAAAAAATAATTTACAGGGTCTCAACAGTAGAGTAGAGGATTCTGAATATCAAATCAGTGATTTGGAATATGAGGAAGCAAAAAACACCCAATCCAAAGAGCAAAAAATATCCAAAAATATTTAGACACTCAAGTGTATCAATATTCACATTATGGGGGTGGGGGGGGGAGTGCCAGAGGAGAAGAGAGATAGCAGGGTATTGAAAACCTATTTGAATAAATAATGACAGAAAACTTCCCCAACATGATGAAAGAAATGGACTTACAAGTCCAGGAAGCACAGAGTCCAAAACAAAAGGAACCCAAAGAGGCCCACACCAAGACACATCATAATTAAAATGCCAATGGTTAAAGACAAAGAGAATTTTAAAGGCAGCAAGAGAAAAGCAATTAGTTACTTACAAGGGAGAGCCCATACAATTGTCAGCTGATTTCTCAACATAAACTTTGCAGGCCAGAAGGGAGTGACAAGAAATAGTCCAAGTGATAAAAAGCAAGAATCTACAACCAAGATTACTCTACCCAGCAAAGCTCTCATTTAGAATTGAAGGTCAGATAAAGAGTTTCACAGATAAGAGAAAGCTAAAGGAGTTCATCACCACCAAACCAGTATTTCATAAAATGTTGAAGGGTATACTGTAAAAAAGATATTTTATTGACTTCAGAGGGGAAGAGAGAGGGAGAGAGATATAGAAACATCAATGATGAGAGTGAATCACTGATTGGCTGCTTCCTGTACACCCCCTACTGGGTATTGAGCCCGCAACTTGGGCATGTGCCTTTGATCAGAATCGAACCTGGGACCCTTCACGCCACAGGTCAATGCTCTATCCCCTGATTCAAACTGGCTAGAGCTAAAGGGTTTTTTTTTAAGAAGAAGAAAAATATGAGTAATAAAATTGCAATAAATACATATCTGTCAGCAATTGAATCTAAAAATCAAAATAAACAAACAAGGAATCTAATCAACAAAATAAACTGGTGAATAGAATAGAACCAGAGGCATGAAAACAGTTTTTTTTTAATAAGATGGCAACCAGCAAGAAGGTAGGGAGGGAGAGTGTGTGAGAGAGTGAGGGAGTGATAGAGGAGTGTGTGGGCGTGTGGTGTGTGTGTGTGTGTGTGTGTGTGTGTGAGCTAGGGACAATGAGATCCTGCAGGACTTTTGGGGGGCTGCCAGACTGGGCAGTCTTAGACTGTGAAACCCCGATGCCACCAAAAACACTCTGGGGCATGCAGCGCTGGCACAGAAATCACGCCATCTTGAAAAGCAGAACTTCTTGTGACTAGATTCCTAGCCTCATCACCACCCAATCTGGTCTTAGATGCAAACCTGGACCCTACAGCCACTTGGGCCAAAGATCTGCTACCACAGCTGCAGACACATGGACACCAAGACTCCAGACTTCCTGGCTGCAGATTTATGTGACTCAGAGCCCAACCCCCTCCCCACCGACTTGCTGCAGTGGCATAGGACCTGCTAGATCTGCTCCGCTTGAGCAGGCCTCTTGTAGACACAGGGCGGCTGTGCAACTTAACTTTGACTCTGGACGCGCGCACACAGGAAGTCCATTTCTCTCAGCAGGCGACCAGGCCTCCCACTGAAACAGGGTGGCTGTGCTACCTGACATTGACTCTGGGCGCCTGGACCCGGGAAGTCTGTTTCATACAGCATGTGCTGACCAGGCCTCCCACCGACACAGGGTGCCTGTGCAACCTGGCCCCCAAGCAGACCAGGGACCCTGATTCTCCACAGAAGAGGCTGCACTGAGCACCAGTGACTTCACTCTTGGTGCGCACACGTGGGGACTCTGTTTCTCATTGTGTATGCATGGGAACCCTGATTCTCAGTGCTCGCACATTGAGCACCAATGATTATAATTCTTGGTACACAGGCACACAGGGACCCTGATTCTTGGTGCAAGACCAAACTGAGCGACAGAGACTCTGATACTGGATTCTCAGCACGTGCACATGGGAACTCTGACTACTGGTGCATGCAATGAAGCTCTGATTTTTGGTGCACGCCCGTGGGGACTCTTTCTCAGCACTGCACATGTGGGGCCCCTGATTCTAGGTGTGTGCATGAGGCCGCACTGAATGCCAGTGACTCTGATTCTTGGCACGTGTGGCTCCCATTGACACACAGCAACCACATGACTCGGTGTTGTAGCTCTTCAGTGACACTTGGGTGGTGTGACACTCCCACGGCACACAGCTCTGGCCTCTGAAAGAAGGTTCAGCGTTTGGACCTTCTGGTGATAACTAGAATGGGGAGACAACGAAACAATCCCCAGAGGAAAGAAAAAAAGGAATCACCAAGAAAGGAAATAGTGAAACAGAGGCATGCAATATGACAGAAAAAGAATTCAGAGTAATGGTCATACAGTTCATACACTGCATGGATGAGAAAATCAAAAACCTATGCAAAAATCAGGAAGAAACCAAAAGTGATATAGGTATAATAAAAAATGCTATGGAAAGTTTCAACAGTAGACTAGAAGAAGTGGAGAACTGAATTAGTGAGTTAGAAGATAAGGTAGAGAAACAAGCCCAATATGAATGGCACCAGAAGAAAAAAATTAAAAAGCAGGAGGAGAACCTAAGGGAGCTTTAGAACAACAGGAAACTAAGTAACATATGTACAATAGGGGTGCCAGAAAGACAAGAAGAGCAGCAAGAATTAGAGAAACTATTTGAAGAAATAATGACAAAAAACTTGGGGAAGAAAAAAGGCACACAAGTATAGAGAGTCCCAAGCAAGATGAACCCCAAAAGACCCACACCAAGACATGTCATAATTACAGTGACAAATGTTAATGGCAAAAAGAGAATCTTAAAGGCTGCAAGACAGAGACAGTTACCTACAAAGGATCCCCCATCAGATTATCAAATTATTTCTCAAAAGAAACACATCAAGCTAGAAGGGAATGGAAGGAAGTATACAAAGTGATGCAAAGCAAAGGACTGAGTCCAAGAATACTCTATCCAGCAAGACTATTAATAAAATTGAAGGGGAAATCAGGAGCTTTGCAGACAAAAAAAGTTAAGGGAGTTTATCACTACCAAGCCAGCACTGCAAGAAATGCTAAAGGGAATGCTGTAAAAAGAAGAAATATAAAGGGAAGAGGGAACACACATAAAGTACAGAAATAGCTACAAACAAGTACCTATCAATAATAACATTAAATGTAAATGGATTAAATGCTCCAATCAAAAGACATAAAGTGACTGAATGGATAAGAAAACATGATCCATATATATGCTGTCTACAGGAGACCCACCTCAGAACAAGGGACTCACACAGACTGAAAGTGAAGGGATGGAAAAACATCTTTTAGGCAAATGGAAATGAAAAAAAAGTTGGGGTAGCAATACTTATATCTGACAAAATAGACCGCAAAGTGAAGACCATAATAAGAGACAAGGAAGGCCACTTCATAATTCTAAAGGGAACGATACAACAAGAGGATATAACTCTGGTAAACATATATGCACCCAATGCAGGAGCACCCAAATACATAAAAAAACTTCTGGAAGATATCAGAGGAGAGATTGACAGCAATACAATCATAGTAGGAGACTCTAATACCCCATTAACATCACTGCATAAATCCTCTAGACAAAAAATTAGCAAAGAAACAGTAATCTTAAATGACCAACTAGATCAGATGGACTTAATTGACATCTTTAGAACATTATACCCCAAAACCACAGATATACATTCTTCTCAAGTGCACATGGGATATTTTCAAAGACAGACCACATATTGGGACACAGGCAAAGTCTCTTCAAATTCAAGATTTAAATCATATCAAGCATCTCCTCTGATCACAATGGCATAAAATTAGAAATCAACTACAATAAAAATGATCACAAAATTCAAACACTTGGAGGTGGAATAGCATATTATTAAAAATGAGTGGGTCGCCCTGACCGGTTTGGCTCAGTGGATAGAGTGTCGGCCTGTGGACTGAAAGGTCCCAGGTTCAACTCCGGTCAAGGGCATGTACCTTGGTTGCGGGCACATCTCCAGTGGGGGCTGTGCAGGAGGCAGCTGATTGATGTTTCTCTGTCATCGATGTTTCTAGCTTTCTATCCCTCTCCCTTTCTCTCTGTAAAAGAATCAATAAAATATATTTTAAAAATAAAAATAAATAAATAAATAAATAAATAAAAATGAGTGGGTTACCAAAGAGATTAAAGAAGAGATTAAAGAAGAAATGGAAAACATCCTGGAAATAAATGACAATGAAAACAAAACAATATAAAATCTTTGGGACACAGTGAAAGTTCATAGCATTACAGGCCTACCTCAAAAAAACAAGAAAAAAATGGTAAATAAACAATCTAATTCTGCAACTTGAAGAATTAGAAAGAGAGCAACAAGAAAAGCCAAGAGTGAGCAGAAGGAAGGAAATAACAAAGATCAGAGTGGAAATAAATGACATAGAGACAAAGAAACAAACAAACAACAACCAAAAAAAAAAAACCAGTGTAAAAGATTAATGAAACCAAGAGCTGGTTCTTTGAAAGGATAAACAAGATTGATGAACCTCTAGCCAGGCTCACTAAGAAGTAAAGAGAGAGTACCCAAATAAAAAAATCAGAAATGAAAGAGGTGAAATAACAACAGACCCCACAGAAATACAAAGAATCATAAAAAATACTATGAGCAACTCTATTTCAACAAACTAGTCAACCTAGAAGAAATGGACATATTCCAACAAACTAGTCAACCTAGAAGAAATGGAAGGAAGAAAAATACGATCTTCCAAAAACTCAACCAGGAGGAATAAAAAAAATCTGAATAGGCCAGTAACTATGGAGTACATTGAACCAGTAATCAAAAAACTTCCAATAAACAAAAGCCCTGGACCAGATGGCTTCACAGGGGAGTTTTATCAAACATTCAAAGAAGAAATAAAATCTATCTTCTTCAGACTATTCCAAAAAATTAAAGAGGAAGGAACACTTCTAAGCTTTTCTATGAAGTCAGCATTACCCTAATTTCAAAACCAGATAAAGACAATATAAAGAAAGAGAATTATAGGCCAATATCCCTCATGAACATACACGCCAAAATTTTCAACAAAATTCTAGCAAATTGAATCCAGGATTATATTAGAAAGATCATGCATTGTGTCCAAGTGGGATTTATTCCAGGGATGCAAGGATGGTACAATATATGCAAATCAATAAAGTGATACACCACATAAACAAATTGAAAGACAAAAATCACATGATCATATCCATAGGTGCTGAAAAAACATATGGAAAAATCTAACTCCCATTTTTGATAAAAATTATCAGCAAAGTGGGAATAGATAGATCATATCTCAACATAATAAAGGCCATATATGACAAACTTATAGCCAACATCATACTCAATGGGCAAAAACTAAAATCATTTCCCCTAAGAACAGGAAAAAGACAAGGATGTCTGCTTGTATCACTCTTATTCAACATAGTACTGGAAGTGCTAGCCACAGCGATCAGACAATAAGAAAACATAAAAGGCGTCCAAATTGTAAAGGAGGATTAAAACTCTCATTATTGAAAAAGATATGATATTGTACATAGAAAACCCTAAAGACTCCACCAAAAAATTACTACATTTAATAAATGTAGCAGGATACAAAACTAATACACAGAAATGGATGACATTTTATATAACAATAATGAAATTCTCAGAAAGAGAAACTAATCAAACAATCCCATTTAATATTGCAACAAAAATTTTAAGATACTTAGAAATAAACTTATCCAAGGAGGTGAAAGTCTCGAACTCAGAAAACTACAGGACATTGAAAAAAGAGATAGAGGGAGATATAAACAAGTAGAAGAATATACTGTGTTCATGGATTGGTGAAATTAACATTATTAAAATACCCATGCTACCCAAAGCAATCTACAGATTCAATGCAATCCCTATTAAAATTCCAATGGCATTTTTCACAGAACTAGAATAAATACTCCAAAAATGTATATTCAACCAAAAAAGACCCTGAATAGCTGCAGCAATCTTGAGAAAGAACAAAGTTGGAGGGATCACAATACCAGATATTAATTTATACTACAATGCCACTGTAATCCAAACACCCTGATACTGGCAAAAGAAGAGTCATATAGATCAGTGGAACAGAATAGATCCCAGAAATTGACCCAAGCCATTATGCTCAAATACTCAACAAGGGATACAAAAGCATACAATGGAGTCAACACAGTCTCTTCAGGAAATGGTGTTGGGAAAATTGGACAGATACATGCAAAAAAAATGAAACTAGACCACCAACTTAAACAATACACAAGAATAAACTCAAAATGGATAAAATACTTAAATGTAAGTCGTGAAACCATAAAAATCCAAGAAGAAACCATAGACATCAAAATCTCAGACATGTCTCTTAGCAATTTGTATACATCTCCTAGGACAACGGAAACTAAGGAGAAAATAAACAACTTTGACCACATCAAAATAAAAAGCTTATGCACAACAAAAGAACCGTCAACAAAATGAAAAGCGATCCCACTCCACGGGCGAACATACATATGATAAAAGTTTAATATCCAAAATATATAAGGAATTCATACAACTTAATAAAAGAAAAACAATCCAATTAAAAATGGGCAAAGGACCTAAATAGTAGACACTTCTGGCCAAGAGACATATGAAAAAATGCTCAAAGTCACTAATCATCAGAGAGATGCAAATTAAAATGACAATGAGGTGTCACCTCACACCTATCAGGATAGCTATCATCAAAAATTCAACAAATGACAAGTGCTGGTGAGGAGGTCGAGAAAAGGGAACCCTAATATACTGTTTGTGGGAATGCAGACTGATGCAGCCATTATGGAAAACAGAATGGAGTTTCCTCAAAAAATTAAATATGGAATTGGCATTTACCCCAGTGATCCCACTTCTAGGAATATATCCTAAGAAACCTGAAACACCAATCAGAAAGAATGTATGCACACCTATGCTCATAATGGCACAATTTACAACAGCTAAGATATGGAAACAACCCAAGTGCCCATCAGCAGATAGTGGATAAAAGAAACCTGGGTACATTTACTAGTATACCATGGAATACTATGCAGCAGTGAAAAAGAAGGATCTCTTACCCACTGATACTGCATGGAGGGACCTGAAGAGTGTTGTGCTAAGCAAAACAAGCCAGTTAGAGAATGACAAGTATCACTCACATGTGGAATCTAATAAATAAAATAGATCCAATGCCAGGAATTCCCACAAGAGGTCACAGAATGCATGGAATTCACAACAACCACACCTTTGAAAAGCTGACACTATCAAACCCAAAGCTAACACATTTGAAAGGATAAAGTTGGTGGTGCACAGGCAGGCTAAATAGCCATCTCAGATGGTGATTAAAGAAAATTTAATTTGCCGAAACCGGTTTGGCTCAGTGGATAGAGCATCGGCCTGCGGACTGAAAGGTCCCCGGTTCGATTCCGGTCAAGGGTATGTACCTGGGTTGCGGGCACATCCCCAGTAGGAGATGTGCAGGAGGCAGCTGATCGATGTTTCTCTCTCATCGATGTTTCTGACTCTCTATCTCTCTCCCTTCCTCTCTGTAAAAAATCGATAAAATATATTTTAAAAAAAAGAAAATTTAATTTACTTAAGGGAAGGAGTTGGGGGGTTGGGATATCCAAAAGGAAGGGCTACAAAGCACCAAGCCAAAGGGTATTGGGTTCATGATGGCAGCAAAAATATACTTAGGACAGTAAAACAAAGAAGGGCATAGAGGAAGCATCAGGAAAGCCTAGGCTGGGCTGCTTTGGCTCACTGAGAAGTCAGAGAAAAGGGGCCTTGGAGACAGGTTCAGGGGGTTAGCCCTGGACAAGCTACCACTGCCCATTGCTCCCCTGTTTTCAAGTCTCATGGGATCCCTTAGAGCAGCGGTTCTCAACCTGTGGGTCGAGACCCCTTTGACGGTCGAATGACCCTTTCACAGGGGTCGCCTAAGACCATCCTGCATATCAGATATTTACATTACGATTCATAACAGTAGCAACATTACAGTTATGAAGTAGCAATGAAAGTAATTTTATGGTTGGGTCACAACATGAAGAACTGTATTTAAAGGGCCAGAAGGTTGAGAACCACTGCCTTAGAGGTTAGGGGATGCATGCCTGTGAGGGAATGACACAGACACACATTGAGTCCTTTGTTGTCTCAGGTGAGGGTCTCAATAGAATATTCATCAGCTTTCCAGGTGTGCTCTTTCAGGGTCGTGGTCTCCACTGATTGGTGGGTGCCAGGGCAGGGGGTCATTAGTTAATGTAGCTGTTCCTGAGGCAACCAAGGTGCCACTTGTCTGGTTTTGCTGATTTTCTGGGCCTGGAGCTGAAATACAACTGAGCCCTAGATGTTATCTTTAGAGAGAAAAAGGTCAGGGTGTCTAAACTGCCTGACCAGTGATATGCCAGGGGTGGATAGGTTACCCTGGGGGTGACATTCTTGTTTTCCCAGTTTTGCCCCTTGCTAAGCATCTGGGGCTTTCTGCCCTGATAAGTTTCTGTGTCTGGCCCATCGTCCTTGCTCTGGGGGTCTAACAATTTTCCTAGTTCATCTTTTGTTCTCTCTGATGCAAAAAATTATCAGCTGAGTTCACAGTATCCAAAGAAGAAGAAATAGTCTGGTATTTCTCCAAGTGTTTGAGATTCCATGGTAGGAGCTCAAGGGGATATCCTTTATAAGGATCCTCTTTAGAACAAACTAAACTATACAGGGAGGAGACAAAGCGAGCAAGAGTGTTAAGGCTGGCAAGGGAGAAAGGACAACAAGGGCATTCATACCCAATCAAAAGACCTGATTAAGCTCAAGGAAGGAAGCAGCTCATTTTATAAACAGAGGAACCAGAATTATGAGAATAAAAGGCTTCTGTGGGAAGGAAATATCTAGTGAAGCATAAATACAATTATTTTATGACAAGTTTTATCATCTGAACTATTCCATGGTAAAGAAATTTTATGAAATTGGATTCATACATTTCTAGCAGTCATATTATTAACAATGTAAAAGCTAACACCCATTTTTTCAACAGTGAATAAGTGAAGTTACAATAAGAAATGTCCAAACTCAGCAAAACTAAATGGTATTGTACTTGCTCAGTCCCTTACTTCCCTCTATTTCTATTTCCTCAAAACTTTCTTTGGATCTGGTGTATTTTGAAGTTACTTGTTCAGGTGTTTTAGGGGGTTGTTTTGTTTTGTGTTGGTGCAGGGCAATGAGCAAGGGAGTAAATGTTACTTAAAAGCAAGATCAAAGAAATTCTGTGAAGTAGTTCCTGTAAGGCAAATATCAATGTTGCCAGTGAAAAGGAGTTCTTTTGTGGTGTTGTGAGAAAAGAATTTCAAAGGCACAGGTGTGGAGAAGTTTAAAGGTGATGGCAATATAGTTTTGTGAGTTAAGAACCTAGAGTCCTGTTGATCCTCCATATATCTTCTTCGTCCAGGTAAAGAATAAAGCATCATTTAAACTACCCAAACCAAATTTCTAACATTTCCCGTGCCTGGATGGGACCCTCTTCCCAGCCAATTATATTAAGGTTTCATGCCCTCTATCCAATCTCATTAGCTTTCCAGTTGTTCCCAGGCCAGATCCTGCCCCTCTATTTTGTCACCCTGACTTTCATTGTGCATGTCCCAAAGTTCCATCACATTACGTAGTTTCTATTACTCATGTACCCAGCAGAGGAATTTCTTCCTCTCCCTCTGCACAGGGCCTTTAGCACCCTTGGGGAGATTTTCCTGTCCGTTCCAAGTTTTCTGGAATGTGTGAATGAGTCTGTTTACCAGTAAACTTAGATGGAATGCTTTCCTACTACTTGCTTTGGCTTCCCACTTTATTAGGATTATTTAGTTCCCTTTTGCTTTGTTCCTTATAGTAACAACTAGCTATCTTCCTTGTATTAGTAACTAGCTACCTATGCTGGCACCAATCATTTAGTTCTTAGGCATGTATGCAATAATTTTTATTTCAAGCAGATCAGAGTCCTGCAGCAGCCAGAATGCTGTGTACTTTCCATTCAGGCTCCTGTTCCTGATGGCGTGCCCCATGGCAGCCTTTGGCCCTGGGAACAGAGAGCCAGAAGCCAGAAACAAACTACTCTCCCAGCTTCTCACTTTGTTCTTAGAAGGCGAGTTGGCTTGGACCAATGGAGGATTAAGTCCCGAGGTGGTAAAGACCACCTGCTTTTATTGATTATCACCCTCTGAGGATTTCAGAAGGCTTCTGGACCCATTAGCCAGGTCCTTCCAATAACACCCTCTCACTCTCTAATGCAAATGTGACAAGGTAATCCAACTCAACAAAATTAGCCTGCCTTCCAATCCAAGTCTTAACCCTAAACTACCACATTACCCTGTGTAGGCACTGCTATGCATAAAATATAGTTAACTAATATTTATTTTTTGTGTGCAAGGTGTCAGTTTGCCTTCGGATATAACTTTCTTTTAAAATACCTTAAACTACTTCCAAAGGGCATGAAGGCAACTTTCTGAGTGCTGTTAAAGTTCTATTTCTTAATCTGGCTACTGGTTACAAAAGCACGTTCATTTTGTGACTACTAATAGAACTGCATACTTATGTTTTCTGAGTGTACATATTTCAATAAAAAGTTTTAAATACTTAAAAAACAAACAAACAGAAAGGCTGCTTAGCAGTGGTTAATAGCTGTAGTTAGGAAGGCCCAGGTTAGAATTTTAGCTCTGCCACTTACCAGTTATGAAACCTTGGGCAAGACTTTTAACTTCTCTTAGCCTCATTTGGCCCAACTATAAGTGGGAATAATAACCACAACAAAAAACAAAAATGTCACTTCTTTTGAAGAGGTTCATTGTGAGAATTAAATGAGAAAATAGAAATAATTACTAGTAGGGTGCCTGGTATAAACACTAAATAAATGGTAGTTAATTTTGTGGCAGGATCAAATTCTGAGATAACTAAATTTCTGCTTCTGTGAGAACTTCCACCTACTGAATTGTTGGTTTTCAAAATATCTGGAGACATATTTTGCCCAAAGGAATGAGGCCACAAAGGTACCCCAAGGGAACAAAGTTATTTGAGTTTCTAAATAAATTTTTAAAAACTCTTAGAACAGATAATAGCTTTGAAAGTCAAGGAATTTTTTAAAAATGAAAGTATAGCTCACATACAATAGTATATTAGTTTTAGGCATACAACATAGTGATGATTCTACATTTACATACCATATGACGTGATCATCATGATAAGTCTAATAACCATCTCTCACTGCACAAAGTTATTGCAATATTTTTACTATATTCCCTATGCTTTGCATTATATCTCTGTGTTTTACTTATTTTACACCTGGAGTTTGTACTTCTTATTTCCCTACACCTTTTCCCACTACTGCTAGGTCTGATAAAATAATTTAATTAATACTCCCTCCCCTGGAATTGATCTTTAAGCCACTTCACAATGGACATTCCCTTTTACTTAGACCATATTCCACTTGCTAGGACCACATTCCACTTGCTAAAACCATTTTCTCTCCCCTCTGGACTTTCCCAGAATCTAGACCTGCACATAGAATTCTCTGCCCAGAAAAAGCCCACCTAGAGTCCTTTAAAAACCTCTGACTCCCTGTCTTTGGGTGCTGGTACCATTTTGGGGCTCAGCCCATCAGGTATCCAGATGACCTAATCCTATCTAATAAAATAGTAATATGCAAATTGACCATCATTCCAATACACAAGATGGCCACCCCCATGTGGACACAAGATGGCTGCCACAAGTTGGCCAGCAAGGGAAGGGAGTTGGGAGGGACCAGGCCTGAAAGGGGGGGCAGTTGGGGGTAATCAGGCCTGAAGGGGAAGACAGCTGGGAGGGACCCAGGCCTGCAAGGGAGGGCAGTTGGGGAGAACCAGGCCTGCAGGGGAGGGCAGTTGGGGAGAACCAGGCCTGCAGGGGAGGGCAGTTGGGGGGGACCAGGCCTGCAAGGGAGGACAATTAGGGGAAACCAGGCCAGCAAGGGAGGGAGGTTAGGGGCAATTGGGCCAGCAGGGGAGCAGTTAGGCGTCAATCAGGCTGGTGGGGGAGTGGTTAGGGGGTGATCAGGCTGGCAGGCAGAAGAAGTTAGGGGCAATCAGGCAGGCAGGCAGGTGAGTGGTTGGGAGCCAGCAGTCCTGGATTGTGAGAGGGATGTCCAACTGCCAGTTTAGGCCTGATCCTGGACATCCTTCGAGGAGTTCCAGATTGGAGAGGGTGCAGGCTGGGCTGAGGGACACCCCCCCATGCATGAATTTTGTGCACTGGGCCTCTAGTAAATTTATAAACCCTTGCCACTTTGGCCCCTCTACTATTCTCTGTATCTGTGAGTTTTTTGGTTTGGTTTGGTTTGGTTTGGTTTTGTTCATTCATTTGTTTTGTTTTAGATTCCACATATAAAATAACTCATGTGGCATTTATCTTTCTCTGCATGGCGTATTTCATTTGGCATAATACCCTCTAGGTTCATCTAAGTTATTGCAAATGACAAGATTTCATTGTTTTTATTGCTGAAAAATAGTCCATTGTGTGTGTGTGTGTGTGTGAAAAATAGTCCATGTGTGTGTGTGTGTGTGTGTGTGTGTGTGTATATCTTTATCCATTTATCTATCAATGGACTCCTAGGTTGCTTTAATATCTTGACTATTATAAATAATGCTGCAATAAACATAGGGATATATATATATATATATATATATATATATATATATATATATATATATAATTTTCATCAGATAAAACCCAGAAGTGGAATTACTGTAGTGTATGATAGTTCTAGTTTTAATTTTTAAAAGAATCTCCATACTGTTTTCAATAGTGGCTGCACCAATCAACAAAACAAAAAGACAACCTACAGAATGGGAGAATATATTTGCAAATGACATATCTGTTAAGGGGTTAATGTCCCAAATATGTAAAGAACACATACAACTCAACATAAGAAAAACCAATCTCTTTAAAACAAAAAAAGAGAGTAGAGAACCTGAATAGATATTTCTCCAAAAAAGATATACACATGGCCAACAGACATATGAAAAGATGATACCATATGATTTCACTTACATGTGGAATATAATAAACAAAATAAACAAACTAAAGAAAATAGAAACAGACTCATAGATACAAAGAACACACTGACAGCTGTGTTTTAATAAGCCCTCCAAGTAATTCTAATCCAGGCTCAAGTTTGAGATATACTGGCATATAGTATTAGTATAGATTTGGGAAGCCTACATAATGAAGTTAGAACTAGATTTTCCACCCAAAATGACCCAAAGCCAATTGGTGAGGAGCAAAGAGAAAATTAGGCCCCCATAATAAAATACCACAGACTGTATGGTTTAAGCACGAGGTATTGATTTTGTCACAGTTCTAGAGGCTGGAAAGTGTAAGATCAAGGTTCCAGCATGGTCTAATTTCTGGTGAGGACTCTCTTACTGGTTTGTAGACAGTGGCTTTGTTCTCCCATGGCCTCAAATTGCAAGGGTAGGGGAGAGAGTGAGCTCTCTGGTATCTCTTCTTATAAGGACACTTATTCTATTGGATCAGGGCACCAATCTTATGACCTCATTTAACCTTAATTATCTCCATCAAGGCCCTATCATCAAATAAAATCACATTCAGAGTTGGGGCTTCAACATATGAACTTCGGGGGGAACACAAACATTCAGTCTTTATCAGGAGTTTAACAAATTAATCATTGGTCTAGGACAGTGGTCGGCAAACGCAGCTCGCAAGCCACATGCGGCTCTTTGGCCCCTTGAGTGTGGCTCTTCCACAAAATACCATGTGCGGGTGCGCACGTACAGTATGATTGAAACTTCGTGGCCCATGTGCAGAAGTCGGTTTTCGGCCTGGGCGAGTCTATTTTGAAGAAGTGGTTTGGAAGTGGGGGGTGTTGGTCAGGCGACAGGAGACACGGCACAGGTGGGCCGCGGGATACCAGCGCGGGGGAGGCGCACATGATTCATGCAGAAGTTGAGTGAGCCAGTCAGTCAGCAGTCTCATTGTGCAGTGGTTAGTGCTAGTTGCGTCTGCAAATTGCACACGGGTGACAAAAGTACCTACTCAAAGCATAAAGTTACCTGCATTCCAACCAGCTGCAAATCCTACAGGTATTTTTGTTATCAATTTAAAAATTGTAATTATTTTGTGTTGGTGGCTTTATTATTATAAAATAAAACATTTTTAGGTGCCCTGTTTGACATGGCTACAAAGAAGAAGCAAAGAAAAACAAAAGACGAAAACCGTGAATTTAAAGTTGAATGGACCGAGACTTTCGCGTTTATTCAAAACTTAAATGGCCTTCCAACCTGTCTTATTTGTCAGGAAAAATTGGCGCATAACAAGAAATCAAATTTGGAGAGACACTTTACAACTAAACATCTAGTACTAAATATCCTGTCGGTGATGCAAGGAAGAAAGCAGTTGAGGAACTTCAGAAGAGTCAAGAAAAATCAAGTTCTGTATTTAATTACTGGATGCAATCTTCCAACAATGTTAATATTGTAAGTTTTGTGGTTTGTCAAGAGATTGCTAAGAGAGGAAAACCATACACAGACGGCGAATACATAAAAAGTTGTTTTATAAATGCATCCGAAGAGCTATTTCGGGATTTTAAGAACAAAACAGATATTCTAAAAAAAAAATTAAAGAGTTACCATTGTCTGCTAAAACAGTGAAAGATAGAACAGTCAAAATGTCTTTGAATATAACCAACCAGCAAGTCGAAGATCTTAAATTGGTTTCAGCTTTATCAATAGCAGTTGACGAGTCTTGTGACATAAATGATACAGCGCAAGTTTCACTTTTGTACGATTTATTTCATCTACAGGTCCTAAAGAAGAACTTTTAGGATTATTGCCACTCAACGGTCAAACACGTGGAGAGGATATAGCAAATGCTGTAATTGAGGGCATTGAAAAACATCATATTCCACTCGGTAAAATTGTCTCAATTTCAACAGACGGGTCGAAAAGTATGACCGGCGTAAGAAACGGGTTTGTTGTTATTTTGAAAGAAAAAATTAATCACAAGATACTTACTTACCACTGCATCATTCATCAAGAAGCACTTTGTGCGCAGACATTTCCAGAAGAAATTTGCAAAGTTATGGAATTGGTGATTAAGATTATCAACTCCATTATAGCTAAAGCTCTTAATCATCACCAATTTAAAGAATTTTTAGTTGAAATGGAGAGTGAGTACGCAGATCTTCTGCATAACAAGGTACGTTGGTTATCAAGAGGAAACGTTTTGAAACGTTTCACTTCCTTATTAACAGAAATTAAAGCATTTCTCCTTGAGAAGGGTGTTCACTATCCAGAACTAACGAACGATCAGTGGATCCAAAAATTTTATCTCATGGTAGACGTTATGTCTCATCTAAATCAGCTTAATCATAAACTACAGGGGAAAGGAAACACAGTTTTTTCGATGTTAGAAAAAGTTATTTCATTCGAAAACAAATTATATCTTTTTGCTCAAGATTTTGAAAGAGAAACTTTGATTCACTTTCCAAGCCTGTTGAAACATTGCCAAGAAAATAATTCTGATATTGACATTTGCTATTTCAAAACAACACTTTTAAATATGAGGGAAGCTTTTCTCAACAGGTTTCAGGAATTCAGAAACAGCAAAGCTACGTTAGCCTTTGTTAAAAAACCTCTCAATGCTACTGTAACAGAATTAAATTTTTCTCCCTTTAATATTGACATTGGCAACTTTGAAATGCAATTGCTGGATTTAAAAAACAAAGAACTGTGGAACTCGAAATTTGAACGTCTTTGTGCTGATATAGAAATATTGGAGAAAAACAAATGTGAACTTACTTCACAGCACAAGTGGTCTGCTTTGAAAGACCTGGAGAAGGAAGATATGTTGATTTTTAACACCTGGAATAGTATTCCTGACTCATATAATCAAATGAAAAAACTAGCGTTTGCTGTTCTTTCCTTATTCGGGTCTACATATTTATGCGAACAATCATTTTCAAGCATGAACCTTATCAAGAGTAAATTGAGAAGTCGTCTTATTGATGAGAACCTGGAATCGTGCCTAAAATTAAAAACAACAACATACAAACCTGACTTACCCAAACTTTCCAAGGAGATGCAAGGCCATTGTTCACATTAGTGTTTGTCAGTCATTGTCATGATTTAATTTTATGGATATTGTAAGGTAAATTGTAAGGAATTTAATTTTATCAATAAATAATATCATTATTAAGTATGATATCGTTTTATTCAATGTACCTATAGTTTAACTAAGACTTAAAACTTTAAGTAAAATTTATTAAGTTAATTTTAGGGAACTTTGTAGAGTGAAAGAAGATGTATTGTTGAGGATTGAGAAAGGTATGTTGAGATGGTTTGGACATATAGAGAGGATGAGCGAGAGGAGATAAACGAAACAAGTATACAAGACAAGTGTGGATGGGAGAGTTGGAAGGGGTCGACCTCAGCGAACGTACCTCAATCAGATTGAGGACGTTTTTAGCAAAGGCCAGCTTAGGAGTACCCTAATTAAGTTAATAACAATGTACCTACCTATATAGTTTAAGTTTAAAAAATTTGGCTCTCAAAAGAAATTTCAATCGTTGTACTGTTGATATTTGGCTCTTTTGACTAATGAGTTTGCCGACCACTGGTGTAGGACAAGAGGTTGTCTGCCCTATCTCCCCCTTCTTTGTTAAAACCTGGCTGGGGGTGTTGGTGGAGGGAGTGGAGTAAGATAGAAAAAATGTATTTGGGAGAGTGGAGGAATCAGATCATGGCTTTCCAAGATGTAGCCCAGCAGGATTACAAGTCTTGTAGAGAGGCCTCAGGTACAGTATGGCACAGGCTCATTAGAGTAATAATGACTGTGAAATATCTTAGCAGATTGGCCAAAGACTGTCAAATGACAAAACTAAAACAATTTAGTAATGAGTTTGATGTCTTTTATTTAAGGGAAAATAATCTAAAAATTAGGGGAATTCAGTGCCTCACAAGCAGTGGAACAAAGTTCTTGTGGGATTTGGGGCAAAAACATGTTTATATAGCACTAGAAGAGGCAGCATAAAAACAGGGCATAATTGGCAAGGAGGTTGGGGATTTCCTTGTAAGGCTAACAGCGGTTCTCAACCTGTGGGTCACGACCCCTTTGGCGGTCGAACGACCCTTTCACAGGGGTTGCCTAAGACCATCCTGCATATCAGATATTTACATTATGATTCATAACAGTAGCAACATTACAGTTATGAAGTAGCAACGAAAATAATTTTATGGTTGGGTCACAACATGAGGAACTGTATTTAAAGGGCCAGAAGGTTGAGAACCACTGGGCTAGCAGGTTCTGTTTTCCAGGGCAAGGTAAGCCAGCTAAGTTGGAGGATTGTGATTTATGTATGTTAAAGTTCCCTTAACAGGCGTTTCCTAGAAGTGCAGGCTGACTTAGGTTTAGATTTGTGACTTGGTCCTAATAACTGAGGTGGCCTCTATTTGGTGGGTCCCAATATATAAATTAACTTTATCAGGACACAGCTTTTTTACTCCTGGAGATAGAGAGAAAGAGACTGAGAGTTCATATGTTTTAATCATCCAACACATATATACAGGGGACACATAAGGCCTAAGAGGAAGCCACTGAACATGATGGGGCCCCACAGTTGGGAAGAGAAGGATACACCATGAAGGGGCCTGACAGCAAAATAAAGTGGCACCACCAGCATTCAGATCACAATAGTGAGAGGGGATGTGTGAGCGAATATACCTGAGGATTAGTCCCTCAAACTTCTCAGTGGAAGCCGGCATTGCAGAGACATACACAGAGAACCAGTTACCTTCCCACAGCATGATAATGTAAGTTCTACCACACCTAGACCTTATAACATATTTCAAGAAAAAGTGAAGAAGGAAGTGGGATGAATACTTAATTTACTATGCTCAAATCCTAAATCAAAAGAGTTTGGTAAAAACCAGATTACTTTTTATGCTAGTAGGCAAAAGAACTCAGAGGCATAAAAATGAGTCATAGCAAAAAAAATTTGCACACTTGAATTTATGGCTGGAAATGATCAAATGTTAAAATATTATTGCTATTAGTAGTAGTAGCAGCAGCAGTAGCAGCAACAGAATTCCCCTATACATAAAGGCAAAGAAATGCTGGGCTTCACATGCAATTGAAATGGATGCCACACAAATACATAGAACAAATCACCAGTGGTTTTTGTCAAAAAAATAATAGAATTTGAACATGAAATTGCAACAGTTTCCTCTCAGTTTTGCTTCTCACCTGGGACATGATCAGCAATGTCAGTTTTTTGCTTCATTATTTTTTAGATTACCAGCCACTATCAGATGCATATACCTGATACAACAAACACATTTGTTATTTTCTCATAAATTATATATATATAATTTATGTAACTTAATGAAAGAGCATCATATAATGTAATGATTTCTAAGACATTAGGTTTGAGTTCTCAACCATATCATAAAATGCATCAGCATTCTTTAGTCTTGTTCAATCTCCTTTGAAGGCCTTCCAAGGCTTACCAAGCCTTTACAATTTTGGGTGTGAAGTCATTTTGGACTTAATCTCAGCCCATAGTCCAAGCTACTGAAGACTTGATTGGCTTCTACACATTTATACTTTATTATTGGCAAAACAACCATCAAAATGGAATAGGAAATTATATTTGGATTTTCTTATTATGAACCAGTTTTTTGAAAAATTTATTTGGAAATAAATTCATACTTAAAGATAAGCAAAATAATAAAATAAAAATAATACAAAGGATATCTGGATACCCTTTACTCAGCTTTATCTATTGTTAATATTTTACCCCTTTTGTTTTATGTTTGTATGCTCTCTCAATAGATAAATTGGTAGATATACATATAAATAGTTTAATATTTTGATCCATTCAAGGGTAAGTCATATGCACAATGGTAATAAAAATATATACTATACTTTTATCTAATGTATATTTCAAATTCCAATTTTGTCAATTGACCCCAAAGTGTCCTTTATAACATTGCTTCTTTCTAATTGAAGATTCAGTCTTATGTGTAATATCATATACAGTTGTGATATCTTATTATGCTTCTTTAATCTAAAAGTTGCACAGCCTTTTTTTTTTTTACTTTTGATCATGTAGTCAAGGTGTTGCCTGATTTCTTCCTGATATAATTACTATTTTTCTCCTGTCACTATTAAGCAGTCTGTGGGGAATCACTTTAAGACCATGCACATATCCTACATCCTACTTTTTATCATAATTTCTCTCAAGATCTAGCTTCCATTGATGATTTTTTTTTACAGTGAAACATTTTTATATTTAGAATTAGCCAATGAACTCAGTGTAGATGATCCCAATTTTGTTGGTAACATCCAAAGCATCATAGTCGAGTGCCAGTCAAATATATGCCCTTTTCTCTCCATCAGGCCTGAGTAGGGTGTTGACCTTGGTTATGTCAATGTCACAGAGCTTCTTCACAGCTGTTTGATCTGGTACTTGTTGGCCATGGCGTCCACAATGAAAATGTGTGTTGCTATCTTCTATCTTCTTCATTGCTGACTCAGTAGTCAGAGGGAACTTGATGATGGCTTAGTGGTCAGCTCCTTTCTCCTGGGAGGGGGGCACTCTTCTCAGGATATTTGGGCTGCTTTTGAAGCCACAGTGTCTTGGGCCTTCAAAAGGTGGGTAATGTGCAGACCTTTTTATGTGGCTGTGAATGCCTTTCAGCATTGATTTCTTTGCCTTCAAAGCCTTGGCTTTGGCTTTGGGTGGGGCAGGGGCTTCCTTCTTCACTTTCAGTGCTATCTTTGTGAAAAGGATCCATTGATGATTCTTGCATAATCCAAACTTTACCATGACTGTTGTAAAATTATTTTTCAGCTACAATACTCTCTCTACATTAACCAGTTAATCCTCAACATTCTACTTTAAGAAAGAGTCCTGCCCTAGCCAATTTGGCTCAGTGGATAGAGTGTCGGCCTGTGGACTGAAGGGTCCCGGGTTTGATTCCAGTCAAGGGCACATGCATAGGTTGCAGGCTCAATTCCCAGTAGGGGGTGTGCAGGAGGCCACCAATCGGTGATTCTCTCTCATCATTGACATTTCTATCTCTGTGTCCCTCTCCCTTCCTCTCTGAAATCAATAAAAATATATTGTAAAAAAAAGAAAGAGTCCTTATCCCATTTTTATTTATATACTTATTATTTTCAGTTGAACTCATGACTCAGTAGTCAGAGGGAACTTGCTGATGGCTTAGTGGTCAGCTCCTTTCTCCTGGGAGGGGGGCACTCTTCTCAGGATATTTGGGCTGCTTATTTTCAGTTGAACTCGTGAAAACTTATTTTTATCAATGTTTTACTTAATTACATAATTGTCTCAGATTTGGCCAGTGGGAGCCTTTTCAAACATCCTAGTGACACACTCACAATAAAATAAAAATAGCCTATACAATAAAGAGCTAATATGCAAATGGTAGTCACACCCTCACACCATCACGCCATAACGGCTCAGACACTCAACACTGGGGAGAGAGGAATGGGGACCAGCCAGGCACAAATGAGCTCGTGAGGGAGGAATGGGGACCAACCAGGCTTCAGCCTGGGAGAAGGACCTACCACCTGCCCTGTGGTCCCAGGTGCCAGCAGCTACACCTATGCCTGCAGCCCTCTAGAGGGACAAGCTGCACGTCTCGTCCCAGGCACCAGTACCTGTTGCTGTGGCCCAGACGAAGCTGTCTGCCCATGGTCCCCTGTAGCTGCGGTCAGCCCCGGGTGAAGCCGGCCCAGGTCCTGGGGTGCCTGTGGCCAGCCAGAGGGAGGGAATCCTGGGTCCCAGGTGCAGGGCGAGGCAGAGGCAGTTAGGGGTGATCAGGCAAGCAGGCAGAGGGGTTAGGGACAATCAGGCAGGCAAGCAGTTAGGAGCCAGCAGTTCCAGATTGCAAGAGGTAGTCAGACATGCCCCGAGGCAGACATGCCCTGAGGGGTCCCGATTGGAGAGGGTACAGGCCGAGCTGAGGGACCCCCCCCCTCGTGCACAAATTTCTTGCACCGGGCCTCTAGGTGTTATTACAATTTTGGTATAACACGATGTTCCATGTTTATTTTTTTTCTACCCCACCATAGCCCTAAAATCAGCCATTTTCCCAAATATCTCTGAGAAACCGTGTTTTGTTGCTGTAATTGTTGTTACATGTTTTGAGAGAGTCTTAAGGCCTCAGGATTTAGTCATTGTATTGTCAAAACATTTTCTTCCATCTTGTCACATTTTAATAACATTTCAGTAAGAATAAGTCTCTCCTACTAAGAGGGAAGAGACATTAACTTTGAAATTTCCCACTAAAAACTTTTCTCTTCACTACATTACATAGACCTGAGTTAGTACTGTATCTAATTTGTAGTTGCAAGATTGTTTGTGTCAAAACAGACCAAGAGTTAGCCTGGCTGGGTTGCTCAGTTGGTTGGAGTGTCATCCATATACCAAAAGGTTGTGGGTATGATTCCCAGTTAGGGCACATACCTAGGTTGTGGGTTTGATCTCTGGTCAAGGGGCATATGGGAGGCACCCAATTGATCTTTCTCTCTCACATCGATGCTTCTCTCTCTCTCTCTAAGAATCAATAAAAAAACATACTTTTGGGTGAGGATTAAAAAAATAGAAAAAATATCTATTCTACTTTCAGTTTGACTACCTGTATAGTTTTTTTCATGCCTATTGAATATAATTAAACATATATATTCAGCAATGTACAAAATGCAAGAACACAGGAGCTGAATTAAACTATTTCCTGTTTTCTCCAAATTATATAGGATAAGTTTTAAATTCTCGGAAGGAAAGAAGACAAAAGCAAATGAGAGACTTTACTTTTTAGTGTTTACATATCTTTTTCAGTTCAACCCTTACACAAATAAATAAATGAGTAACCTGAATATTTTGTGGTACTGCCTGAAGCTCCAGGTGTATTGTACATAACGGTACTGGAAGAGAAAGACTTGTTACAAGCCAAGGCCCTAGTCAAGTAAAGATTCTGTATAAAACCACTTGGTTATAGCAAACCCTTTTTCCTGGAGCAATCTAATAGGAGGTGAGGATGGTAGCACATCACTTATAGGAAGGCAGAACAAGTGTGATTTGGTTGATGAAGTGCCCTAACCAAAGCATTTCTGGCTCTAAGAATAGTCCAACTAACAATAACTATCACTTCTGAAGCTATGAGAAGCTGAGAAAATGAATATGAGCTCTTTGCCACATAGAGATGAGGAAGTTCCACTTCTAGGGAAACATTTTTCTCTGTCTGGGAAGAGAATTGCTAGGCTATTCAGAAAGCAATGAAAAAGGGAAGGTTTGAAAGTTGCATGCACACTGACGTGTGCTCTGGCAACGTCCAGCCTTTTTTAATCTTAGAGTTGAGTGCAGTGTCATTCACATGAAATTAAAATTTCAAAGAATTAATTAGCTATGTGGTAGAGAGTGTGTTTCAATCAAAAAAGATTATTGCCATCTGGTTGAGAACATTTTCATTATAAATTTCTATTTTTTGGTTCAGGACTTTTTGTGTAAAACAATGCAAGATGGAATTCATAAGGGAAAAAAAAGCCCTGCAACATTTGAAGGTGTTGTTTCTCATGATACCAACATCTTCTTTTTACCTATGAGAGACAGCAATATGTCTCAAAGCAACTTCAAACCTAAGAAGTTATACCTTATGCAAACCAAATCTAAGAAATAACATCAGCATTTGCCGGAGTCCATTCATTGTCTTCACTAGCTGAGTTTAAACAGAGACCCCCAAAAGCTAGTAACCTTTGAAGTCCTAGCAAAGGTCAGAACTGAACCACCCAGTTAATTTAGGTAATAATAGCTGAAGCATCCCCACCTTAGTTCCCTTAATTCCCATTTATTATTATGTAAATCCTTGCTGATGGACTAGTCTGCCTGTTAATGGGGTCACCTGCCTAAGGGCTATGCTATGAGTGCATCCCAGATCAATAAAAGCTTGGTGAGACCTAAGCACAGAGAGGAAGTCCTTCGGGACTTGCCCGCCTGGTCCCCCAATATTGCAAAATTATCTCGTGTCTTTTTATTTCATTTGTTGTGCGGCTCCACTTTCAGATACCGAACCCTACTCCACGCAGAATGTGGAGGGAGTGTTACTCGACAAGCATTAACTAGAATATTCAGTTGTGACATTGCATCTACTATAGAGGCCCCGAATGATTATGGAAGTCTAGTAGCTGGTTCTCTGCAGCTCTGCATGAGACGTGTTCTGCATTAATTTCCAGAATAAATTATATTTGTTCAGGATGAAAAAAATTAACCCTCATCATTTTATTCCTTGGAGAATTGTTTAAACAACTATGTCCTAGCTAGGGTCTGACTTAGGAACTGGCATAGTAGAAAACAAATCCTTCATGGCGAGATTCATGGACACCTATCATATGAATTGACATTTCATAACTACAGACTGCTTTGGGGCCCTACAGCATTTCCAACTACCTGCTGAGTGTCTCCATGTAAATGCTCCACAGATACCTCACCTTACCTTAGTAAGTCCAAAAATGAGTTTTTCTTCCCACTGAAGCCTACTTATCCTTCTGACATCCTCCTGGCCTAGTAGTAAGCTTCAATATCTCAGTTCATCTTAGATTTTGCTTTTAATCTCACATTTAGTCAGAATACACATTTTGGATATTCTTCCTTTGTAGTGTCTCTAGCATTTAACTCATGCTTTCAGTCTCCATTGCCATTAACTTGGCTTAGATGTTACTTCATCTGTAAATAAATGCTACTCCCAAATACAGATTTCATATCCACTCACTCCTGCGCCCCAGGAGGAAAGCTCTTGGATTGATACCCCCTTTTATCCTCCACTAAACTGACAGGAAGCTAAAATATTATGAAAGTCCCCATGGACATATAGATCATGCTTTCATGCTTCCTCTAGTACACGGTGATATTAGGTTATGGCCTCTGGGAAGAAAGGCCAGAAGACTATCTCCCAAGAGGTCCACAGGATGGTGTTCTTGGTGTGTCAGATGAGGATTCTCTGTTTCCTCCATTCAACTATTTTCTATTCTCTTCCCTAAGTAACGAATGAGTCTATTCAAGTTATACAAAAAGTTAAGCTTGCTACATGATCAATATTAAAGAAAGATTATATTGTCTTAAGGATGGTCCACTCTGAAGAATCCAAAAGATGTAAGACTACTCTCTCAGTGAACTATAAGGAGCCCTATTAACACACAGGAAGTCTGATTCTGTCAGTTATATTTGGGTGCCTAGCAATCACTGATAGATTCTGGATAGCCACTCATCTAAAAATTTTGTGTCAGGACAAATGATTTATAAACACTTATGGATATGAAATAAAGTTATTACTCATATAATAATTAGAAAAAAGATTCCCCCAAAAGAAGGACTCAGGTTCAAAGCTCAGTGAAACAAGAATGAGTGGCTTTGGGTTTTTATTTTGGTTAGAGGGTGGGGCTGGGGTGGAGGGACCAAGTTTTAAATTTTGGGGAGTGTCAAGGGCCATAGGGAATGTGGCCATTCTTATCAGATTGCTCAGATGTGGGATAAAGTGAAAGGAGAGGGACAGGGACCTAAAATTTGTCATTGGTCAGCATCAAAACTATGGTTTTATAATTGATCACAACTTCCCCCTTATGGTTATCTGATGACTAAAATGTTCCAAATTTTATTTAATAAAATTTACTTAAGTATAAGTTATAAGAGTTCAATAACTAAGTACCATATTATACTTAGTATGAATATACTTTGAAATCAATTTCTAATCAAGTCACCTCAGGCTGAAGGGGACAACGCCCCCCCCCCCCCAAAAAAAATAGGTCACTGGAAGCCCATGAAATTTGTTTAAATATTCTACTAATATTGTTGACCACTTTAATTTTTATCTCATTTCTAGAATGATTTTAGTAGAAACCAAATATCTGGGCAACTTGTGGCTTAGTCAAGTTGACACATAAAATTAACCATCACATTACACAAATAAATCTATGCAATCCCAATGGCATTTTATGCAGAAATAGAACAAAAATCCTAAAATTCATATGGAATTTCAAAGAAACCAACATAGTAGAAACAATTTTGAAAAAGAAGTAAGTTGGAGGTCTCACATTTCTTGATTTCAAAACTCACCACAAAGCTACAGAAATCAAAATAGTCTTGTATTGTCACAAACACAGACATATATACCAATGAAAGAGAATAGAGAACCCCAAAATAAACTACCATGTATATGGCCAAATGGTCTTTGACAATGGTGCCAAGACAGAATGGGGAAAGTATTCTCTTCAACACATGCTGTTAGGAAAACTGTATAGCTACATGCAAATGAATGAACTTGAACACTTCCCTTACATGATAGACAAAAATTAACTCAAAATGGTATAAAAACCTAAACATAAGAGCTAAACATTTAAAACATAAGGAAAAAAATTATGACATTGGAGTTGGGAGTTATTTCTTGAATATGACATCAAAAGCATGGGCAATAAAAGAAAAAAATAGACTAATGGTACTACATCAAAAACTTAAAAACTGCTTATCAAAAGAAACTACGGAGTGAAAAGGCAACCTATGGAAGGGGAGAAACTATTTGCAAATCATATATCTGATAAGGGGTGTGGACAAAAAGGGACCACATGCTAACCTGACTAGCTCAGGGAAGGCCTGGGTGGCCGCCTTAAAAACTCAGAGACCTAAAGTAGCCACAAAGGATGGTCTGACAATAGGGTGGTGAAGGCCTGGGGTGGACAGTCAGAATGTCACAAGTAGATGTGACTGCCATGTGATGATGGTGTGGATGCACAATGGGCCATCGTTTTGACAGTGGCAGTTATAGCACATTGTAGATGTAAGACCTATGGTCATTCTTAGTATTTTAAAACAACTTTGTTAATAATATTAATATATAAAAATAAACTTAGAGAATTTATATAGGAAAAGTCTGTCAACTTTGGGGTTTTTTTTTGTTTTAAAGTGAAACATCATTTGAAATTTAAAAAATTGTTAATTGAAGAATTTAAACAGCATTTACATTGTTAAAAATTATTATTTTCGATTCTAGGAAGTTATAACCCCCCCTGCAAAATATTCAGTAAAACAAATAATGCTAAAGAGCAATAGTCCCAAAGATGTCCAATTGAATACTGCAGAATTTGATGGGATTTCCTCCCCCTCCTCCACCATGGGTGTAATGTCTGAGGTCCAATTGATAACTCAAAGTAAGCAGAGTCAAACAAAAAACAGTCAAATGGTGGTATATTTGGTACAATGGCATAGGTTTGAAGACCTGAGGACACAGAAGTCCACAAATAGGCATAGATATTATTTGGGGGTTACATTTAATATCTACACAATCAGGAGTATTTTGGAAAATATTCTATTGGAAAGCACTGTGTGATGTGCCCATTTTAATTCTTAACTTTTGTTAGAAATGACCATTAATATTGGTTACTATGCTTTTTTTAAAGTTTTGAAAAATATGTTTTTATTGATTTTTAGGGAGAGAGGAAGGGAGAGCGATAGTGATAGAAACATCTATGAGACAGAAATATCATGAATCGGCTGCTTTCTGCACGCTCCCTACTAGGTATCCAACCTGCAATGTGGGCATGTGCCCTGACTAGGAATTGAACCAGTGACCTCTTGGTTACTGGGTCGACGCCCAACCACTGAGACACACTGGCTGGGCTAATTATGCATTTTATATTGCAGATGAATCTCACAGTAGTCAAGTCAACATTATTGGAATATCAATAATAAAGGTCAAGCCTCTTTGGTATTTATAATTAGAAGATCTTGTTTAATGGTATTCACCTTTGCTCTGGATCTGGTCTCTGTTTCCAACGTGGAAATGTTATTGAGTCTTTTGTTCAAGATCCTAGAATTTTGTATTTTGTCAGAATGTGGGTTGAAATATGCATCAGTTTTTACTGTGTATAAGATGTTATAAGGCTATATATTTGTAATGCTCTTTTTATAGGTAACTAACCCATTAGCACAGCTCAGGAGTCAATAAAAGTCAGTATGTCCCAGCCCTGCAAGAGGCTGATGGCTTCAGAGAGGAATAACCTCCTCTAACATCATAGTTTTGGTCAAGACACCAGACAAGAAGAAACCATTTCCTCCTACAAAGAAAACTGTCAGATGGTCCAGGTGTGGCTTTATCATAAAAGTGGCATTTTTATTTTAGCCAGGAGGCCCCTGTGGCTGTGTCAAGTTGGTAGGGCACTGCCCTCATGACTCAAGGCATAATGGTCAACTAGGTCCAAAGGGTCACTGGTTTAAGACCATAGATCATCATCAGTGTGCAATAAGGCTTAATATGTGGCCAGCAACTATATAACTATATTTTTTAAATCTGCACCCAAGAGAGAGGAAGGGGTTTGGGGAGGGAGAGAGAGAGAGAGAGAGAGAGAGAGAGAGAGAGAGAGAGAGAGAGAATATCAATGTGAGAGAGAAACATCACCTATTTACCAGGTTTCAGGTTTAACCCTTACAGTGAAGAAAGAGTATGTGGGTACTGTCCATAACTGAAATGAGTATAAACCTCCCTTATATCTTACAACATCTGGAGGATAGTCCTGTTCATGAGCAGATGATGAATAGACTCAAAGTTCAGAGAAAGGTACAAAACATTAATTTTTGTGTTGCCTTCAATTCATTTAGATTCACCTCATATGGGCACCTGGAATTCCCTTTCCCTTTGGTTTCTCTCCCTCCTCATTTTTTAACCGTCTTCCTCCCCCACACTTCCAACTCCAATCTCATGGACATGGGAACAGTCATTCTTGTCTCCATTTTGGGAGGATTTTGGTAGATGGTCATAAGCCTATGTATGGAGAAGTTTAGGGTTTTCAAATTCTCTTAGAAACTAGCTACAGCAAATAAGCTAAAGGGTTTACTGTAGAAAAGGAGGATTTTCAGATCTTTTACCTTAACAGTTTGCTAGTATGAAAGTTTCCTGGATTATATTATACAAAACAGCCACTGTTAACATTTGACATTTTGATTAATTTCCATTTATTCAATAGTCTTTGCGTGTGTGTGTGTGTGTGTGTGTGTGTGTGTGTGTGTACACACATACATATCTAGACAGAGTTCAAAATAATTTTCCTTGTTTCAAGTATAAATGCTTTCCAAATATAACCAAGTCTTTTCTCATATTCAGTAGGGAGGGAGTGATTTGATGTTTATTTATCTCTTGTTTTTTATTTCTCATCTAAAAATAAATTTCATAGTCAATTTCTATATTTTTTTAAAAAGCACAGTTCTTCAAGAACATTACCACTAGAGAGTGGCATCATGGTCTCAAGGGGTTGCCAATGGAACACAGTGCGTTTGATTCCACAATTACTGCTTCTCACCCAGCTAAACATTCTAAACATTTGAGGGTAAACGTGTAAAGCTCTGTGGGTAATTGCCAACATCACTATCTAACTAACACTAGTGAGTAATTTTATTGGCCATTCCAAGGACTACTTTCTTTTCTTTTTTAAATATATTTTATTGATTTTTTACAGAGAGGAAGGAAAAGGGATAGAGAGTTAGAATCATCGATGAGAGAGAAACATCGATCAGCTGCCTCCTGCACACCCCCTACTGGGTATATGCCCGCAGCCAAGGTACATGCCCTTGACCAGAATCGAACCTGGGACCCTTGAGTCCACAGGCCGACGCTCTATCCATTGAGCCAAACCGGTTAGGGCCCAAGGACTACTTTCAATACGAGAGAAGACTGAGACCTCTTCATTAACTGATCCAATTCTCTTCCCTCAGATCTTCTTGTTTTAATTAACTGCTAGAAACATCTACAAATCAGAAGTGCTAAATAAATAACCCATTGTTTACTATAAACACTAACAATTGCTAAACGGGGTGCTTAATACTTTCTGAGATAATGCCTTATTTTAGACATAAAATTTTCAGAAATATTGAAATAATGAAAAAATGCTTTACAGAAGAGTGGAAGAATCAGAAACATATGAACATATACACAAAATGGTATATTTTGTAGCCTTTTTAAAATTTTATCTTTATTGTTGAAAGTATTACAGATATCCCTTTTCCCCCCATTGACCCTCTTCTCCTCTAACAAACCTAAAACACCAATCAGAAATAATATATGCACCACTGTAGCCTTCTTTATAAATAAAGTCACTATGTTAGTACAGAAAACAAGAAATATTGTATGCATAATTGACTTGGTACATAAAAGAATCATGTTTAATTTATTCAGAGATATGAAGACCCAGGAAAATATATCAGGACATTTATGGAAAATATTTCTATAATAAAAAGATTACTTTTTATTCTATTTGGTTTTGGGGGAGATAGAAAAAGGTTTTATACTTTTATCACAATTATTTTTACTTGCCTTAAAGCCTTCACAACATATCTTGATTTTTGAGTTGGGGATATTTTTTGCAGGAGTAAAATAAAATTAACATAGTGACAAAGTAACAAAAGCTGTAGAATAAATATCAGTTTACTTATGTGTGTGTTTTCCTATACACATTAATTGATCTTGCCTTTTTTACATATGTTTAGGATTAGCTTCCAAACAGTATACTGTATTACACAAATACCATTAAGAAGAACAATACTTACCAAAGCTATTAAGGCAGTCATACATCTGTTTTGTAATGACAATGATATTCTACTTCATAAAAATAATCAATATGTCATCAAATTATTTCAGAGTCATAAACAGGATTATTCCACAATGGTTTTAATTTATTTAAATACCTATTAATTAATATAATAACTCACTAATGATTTATTGATTATAATGGATGTATTATGAAATAAGTTGTTATTTCTACATGATTACCAAACAAATTTGTTATGATAACTTATTTTTCATCAAGGTTTAGTGCAGTGTCACTGATATATCACTGATATATATAAAGAAGATAATGAAAGAGCTTTCTGGACATCAGTGTCAAAAACACTAAAGGAGTCATATTATCCTATACTAGAGACCCAGTGCATGAAATTTGTGCACTCAGGGGGGGTCCATTAGCTCTGCCTGCACTCTCTTGCTGTCTGGGAGCCTTCGGGGGATGTCTGACTGCCAGTTTAGCAATGCCACAGAGGCAGGAAAGTCTCCTACCACCACCGCTGCCCTTGCCAGCCATGAGCCCAGCTTCTGGCTGAGCTGTGCAGCCCCTGTGGGAGTGCACTGACCACTAGGGGGCAGCTCCTGTGTTGAGCATCTACCCCCTGGTGGTCAGTGCATGTCATAGTGACCGGTGTTTCCGCCATTTGGCCGATTTGCATATTAGCCTTTTATTACATACAACTAGAGTCCTGGTGCATGAAATTCATGCACAAGGGCGGGGGTCTCCTCAGCCTAACCTGCAGCCTCTCTAATCCAGGACCCCTCGGGAGATGTCTGACTGCCGGTTTAAGCCCAATCCCGGGATTGGGCTTAAACCAGCAGTCGGACATCCCTCTCACAATCCTGGACTGCTGGCTTCTAATCACTCACCTGCCTGCCTGCCTGGTTGTCCCTAACTGCCCCCCTGCAGGCCTGATAACCCCTCACTGCCTCTGTGTGCTGGCCTGGTCGCCCCCAACTGCCCCCTCCCTGCTGGCCTGGTCACTCCTAACTGCTTCCCCCTGCCGGCCTGCTGTTCAGTCGTTTGGTCGTCCCTCACTAACCCCCCTGCTGGCCTGGTTGTAGGCAGCAATCTTGTGAGGGTGTGAGGGTTAATTTGCATATCACCTCTTTATTATATCCATACCTATAATAGGGTAACATGCAAATTGGTTGGGACGCTGTCACATAACGACCGATCAGTGGGAGGGTGGGGAAGCAAGCTACAAGAGGCAGAGAGCTACAAGAGGGTGGGAAAGTGGGCAGAGAGCTACAGGAGGGTGGGGTAGTGAGCTACATGCAGCAAAGAGCTAAGAGCGGTGGTGGGCAGGGCGGCCAGCTGAGGCAAGCAGCAATGAGCTACTTACACACAGATTTGTGTGCAGGGCCACTAGTAGGATAATAAAAGCCTAATGTGTTAAGTGTCTGACCATTCATTCAACCATTTGACCAGTCGCTATAATGTGCACTGACCACCAGGGGGGCAGTTGCTCTGACTGTTAGGTTAGCTTGCTGCTGAGGTCCAGCCAATAGGGACTGGGCAAGATGGCTTGGACATGCCCTGGAACCTTCCCATGGTCCCTCCCCAGCTCGATTGTGCACCAGTGGGGTCCCTCAGCCTGGCCTGCGCCCTCTCGCAATCCGGGACTCCCCAGGGGGTGTTGGAGAGATGGTTTTGGATCAATCCCTGCAGGCCAGGCCGAGGGACCCCACCAGTGCACAGTTGTGCACCGGGCCTCTAGTCCTTAAATATGATATCTCCTATCTAAAGGACTTCCTTTTCAAATCGTTTGTATAGCAAAGGCTGGAGGAATATATGAAAGAGGTTGTCTAGAAATTCAATGTACAGATAATGTGTTGTACATTGTTCACCTGAAACCTGTATATTTTTTAACCAGTGTTACCCCAATAAATTCAATAAAAAGAAAAAACACAATTTACTTAACAGTTAATTGATATGGATATGTATTTATATACTAAACATAAGTACCCATATCACTTAAAAATAATAACTCACTGTGAGTCTGGTAAAGGTAACCTTAATTTTACTTATTTTTTCTTATATCTTAATTGATGGCTGTGATTACAATTGGTCTATGGTAGCTGCTTTCTTATTTGCTTGCATGAATGTATGTAGTTCCTTCTATTCCAACACCTCAATTCCTTGTCTTCTTCAATATAGTTAATGATTTTAATGCCTTGAAAAATGTATAATACCTTGAATACCTGTGTTTCTAATCTACATAAAATAAATTTTGTTATAGATCTCAAAAAATAAATTCTATATCTAGTCAAGTAGACAAAAGAGATTAAAACTTTAAAAACGTTTTAATCCTTACCTGAGGATATATTTTCATTGATTTTTAGAGAGAGAAAAAAAGAAACATCAATATCAGAAAGAAACATTGATTGGTTGCCTCCCATAGGCGCCCTGACCAGGGATCGAACCCACAACCTTTTTCTGTACAGGGCAATGCGCCAAACAGCTGAGACACCTGGCCATGGCAAGAAAGATTAAAACTTTAAAAATACATGTTTTATTATCTCTTTTCAAAGATGATGCTTCAGAGCATTGTTTTATTTCCAGCTGCTAAAATTCAATTAATTTGTAATCTTTTTTAATATGCTTTGATGATAAAAATAAAAACATACATTTCGGTTGCTTGTCTTTAGGGCTGGTGAAGAATTCTACCAGTGGCCTGCATGGTGTGAGGAGGAAGGTCTCTCGGCAAGGCTAATAATTGTCTCAAAAGAGGCCTTGGGTTTTGTTGTTCCCCTTTCTTTGAAACGATGGATGGGTTATAGAGTTATTAGTTATTACAGCATAATGTAATAATTATGAATGTAAGGTCATATAGTTATGATGATATTAGCACAGAAAGGGATCATAAAATATGTTGTTTGTTTTAAGATGAGAGCACTGAGGTTCCTAATATTTGAAAAAAATATGAGCAGACATTTTTGGCATTTCTTCAGGATCTTTGGTTACTTAAGGGCTTTTTAGAATAGGTCTCCAAGTTCTCAAATTTTTCAGAGCCCTAATGATCTTGGGTAGCTTTGGAGTCTTATAGATCATTCTGGAATCTAGCAGTGTGAACTAACAAGACATTGCCATGTGTACCACAAGGTTTTGAAAGCTATCCATTAGCTTCATGTTATTTGGCGGTAAGGATTTACAAACTCCAATGTTGACACACCCCAAGGGCATCAGAAGTAATTCACTTTTTTAGAACTATGTCATTGTATCATGAAATAATAAGATCCTATGCCAATCAAAAAAACTTTGACCCTTCCATCTCCAACCCTGGAAATTGGAGTAATTCTAAAAAGTGCAACTTGCTGGCCTCCTCAATAAATCCTTGGACAGCACACAAATACTACACTAGTTAAATTTTAGTTTCTCAGAATGAATTATCTCTATTTTCAGTATTAAGAATCCCTATTTCTGATCTCCCAGCTAGGATCATGGGACTCAACTCAAAAATGGTGAGTTTAGGATTTAACTTTCTTTCACTTTTGTCTAACCACTATCCTGTATCCTTTCAAAAGGCAGGGTACTACTTTAATTAGCTTGAGAATGGCAGGGACATGTGTTGAAAGACACGAAACTACACTCTATATTCCTATTTAAATCCATACCAAAATGCATAAAATAGTTCATTCTTTATTTGACAGCTTTAGAAAAGCTGTCTCCTTAGGAACCATCACTGTAATTGATATTCAGGTGTAGGTATCAGTTTGAACAAATCAGGAGATAACTCTCTCATATTTTACAGGATACCTGTTAAGTAAGACTGCCCAAAATAACTTCCAATGTAAATATATGAAAGTTTAGGTATTTTTGGTGGATTTGAACTTCTTTTGATGTCAAAGTAGAAATTTTAATTATGTCATGGTATGCATTTAAAAATTTATGTATTTGATTACTTTTGAAGTAAAAGTTATTCAAGAATGCTTTATTTTATATTATATATGCTTTCTGTAGAAATATATAAATTGCAGATATTTTAGAAACATTTTAGCATAAAAATACATGATTTCAATGGAAACTGGAATGAACATACCATTTCAAGATTATTGTAAAGTGAAAATTTTTCAGGGTTTGAATAAATTCAGATATATGGAGAAATTTTTAAGGACACTATTAAACCAAAAACGTTGGTCATGTAGTGATAATATGTCAACAAATTTAAAATAAAAACATTTAAAATAAATAAGTTATGCGTTATGTAGACATCTCAATTTGCCATTTGACTAAATTTGTTATTCCAGATTAATACAATTCAACAGCAATTTATTGAATATATATGTAGAATGTTTTCTGTATCTCTCTCAATTCTAAATAACTTGATCCTATTTTTTTCTTGCTTCCAGGGCCCTATCATCTTTTTAGGTTAAAATATTTTATAAAATTATATTTTCATACTAGTATCACTGTCCTAAAATAGCTCTACTTTAGACCAGCATGGATCAGGATATACAGACAAAGCAGGCAAAGACCCAAGATGAGGTAAGAAATAAAATAAATTTGCTGAAAGCTCTTAGGAAGAAGTGGCTATTTTATATACTTTATTATAGTCAGAAAGAAAGTCATCAGTAAATGATACTGCATTATTATAATACTAGAGGTCTGGTGCATGAGATTCGTGCACTGGGGGGGGGGGGGTCTCTCAGCCCAGCCTGTTTTCTCTCATAGCCCAAGACCCCTCAGGGGATGTCCGCCTGCCAGCCCAGGGGGATCGGGCCTAAGCTGGCAGTCAGACATCCCTCTCACAGTCTGGGGTTCTTGCAGTCCGGGACCCCTCACTCTTTACCTGCCTGCCTGAAGTGGAGGTGGAGAGGCTCCCGTCACCAACGCTGCGCTCACCAGCCATGAGCCTGGCTTCTGGCTGAGCGATGCTACCCCTGTGGGAGTGTACTGACCACTAGGGGACAGCTCCTGCATTGAGTGTCTGCCCCCTGGTGGTCAGTGCACATCATAGTGACCAGTCATTCTGCTGTTTGGTCAATTTGCATATTAGACTTTTATTACATAGGACTAGGGGCCCAGTGCACCTTGAAAGGAACTGTGGGCTGCAAGGCTGCGGTGGGCACAGGGGCGGGTCTCGGCCCATCCTCCACACCCAGCCCAGCACCTCCCATGATGACCCCTGGTCCCCTGTCTGGAAGCAGCCCTGTTCCCACTGCCACCATGGCCCCGCTCACACACACAGATGATGCAGAGCGATTGGGGCTGGTGCCAGCAGTGGGTGTGAGCAGGGCCGGGGCCATCAGTGGGTGCGAGTGGCGGCTGCTGCCCCAATCACCCCTCAGGAGCAGGGGGAGGTGGAGAAGCCCTCAGGGGCAATCGGTGCCAGCAACCACTGCTCACACCCACTGACAGTGCCGAGCAATTTGGACTGGTGCTGAGCGCCAGCAGCAGGTGCAAGCAGTGGCTCTGGTGCTGGCTGTGGGTGTGATTGGGGCTGGCTCTGGCAGTGAGTGTGAGCGGGGCCATCACCGGCAGCGGGTGCAAGCAGCAGCTGCTGGTCCCAATCACCTCTCAGGAGTAGGGGGAGGTGGAGAAGCCCTGAGGGGAGATTGGGGCCAGCAGCTGCCACTTGCACTCACTGATGGCGCTGAGCAATCGGGACCAGTTCTGGGCACCGGCTGCGGGTGCAAGCAGGACCAGCTTTGGCAGCAGGTGCAAGTGGGGCCATCTCTGGCAGTGGGTGTGAGCGGTGGCTGCTGGCCCCAATCACCCCTCAGGAGCAGAGGGAGGTGGAGAAGCCCTGAGGGGCGAATGGGGATGGCACCGGGCACCAGCAGCAGGTGCAAGTGGCAGCTCCAACTCCAGCAGCAGGTGTGAGCACCCAGTGGGGACCGCAGCTCGTGGGAGCAAAGAATTTTCAGTAACCACCAGAGGCTCACCCCGATGACAGTGACCAGCACGTGACCCCGCTCACCTGCTCCACCATCCCACTGCAGCCAATGCTGGCCATGTTCCGTGCTCTGCTGCCTGCTGCCAATGCGCTCCATGTTCCGCGTGTGCCCCCTAGTGCACACGTCATAGCAACCAATTGTTTGGTTATTCAGTTGTTCCGCTGTTCAGTCTATTTGCATATTAGGATGTTATTAGATAGGACTAAGGGCCCAGGCTATTTTCCCAATAGCCTGATGAGATCAGAATATCATTTCTCCTTATTACCCTCAGTTTACAGATAAGGAAACTGTGTTTTTTTCCAGACACTTTTCTATGTGAATTTTAAAACTCACTTAATTCACTCCCAAGAAAAACCACATTCAGATTATGATTGGAACTCAGCTAACTTGAAAATTACTGACTTGCTATTCCTAGTATAGAGAAAGAGTAAAGAGTACCACTACGTGACTATATAGATAGATATAGATATAGATATAGATATAGATATAGATATAGATATAGATATAGATATATAGATATTATATGCAGCCTGATTTTTAATAGTACAAAAATTGGAAGTGATCTGAATAACCATCAATAGAGGGATATATTTTGGTATGTCCAAACCATAGATATTGTAATTTTAGTAAACATAATGCATTGTATCTCTATATCTTGACCCAGAAACATGTCCAAGATATTTTATTAAGTGCAAATGCAATTTAAAGTGTAATGTGTGTAGTATTACCCCATGTTTCTAAGTGAAGGGTGTGGAAAAGCACATACCAGACTGAGTACATTGGTTATCTCAGGGGAGTGCACATAAAGAGGAGTTGGGAGATGATTATTGTTTATTGCTTATATATTTCCTTTTATACATATTATAATGATCATATGTTATATTTTTAATAAAAAGGAATAAATCATAATGTATTTTTAGAAACTAAAAGAAACATCAGAATATTATAGTAATTTTCTCTAAGTGGTAAATCATGGTTGTTTGTATTTTGCACATCTTTTTAATTTTGTAGCTTGAATAAAAGTTATTTTATTGAGGAAATAATACCTACCTCACAGGGTTGTTGTAAAGGTTAAATGAATAATAAATGTAAAGCCTGTGATAGATAGCAGACACTTAATGATGATAGCTGCTTTGGTCATAAGGGTAATAGCTCAGAAGAGAAATAATTTGTATTTAGTTGCAGAGATAAGCAAGGTGACATTTGAGATGGGCTTTGAAGAATGGGTAAAATTTCCACAAGTGAATGTGTGGTAATGGGCAAGGGGATGATAAACATAGGATGTGTTTAGGGAAATTGATTGCAAGAAATGTGTTTTCAAAAATTGATATTAAAGAAAAGGAAAGGGGATGATCGATGGTAACTTGAAACAAATTACTGGGTCCAGGAAATGTGTTTTAGGATAGGGCGAGATCTAAGAATGTTTGCAAGAAGAAGAGAAACAGAGATCAAAGATAAAATTTGAGAATCAATAACTCATTGTTGAAACAAGTTATGGAGAATACAGGTAGGGATGGAATCAGGGCATGATTAGAGGTATAGCTTTGGCAAAAATGGGTAGACTTTATTAAAGACAGAATAAAAAGAAAGCAGGATGCAAAGTAGTTTTAAGAAAGAGAGCTATTTCATATTAGAAATCTTTTTTTTTTTTTTCAAAAATGAAGAGGCAAGAAAAGAATAAGAAGGCCAGGGTAGGGTTGGATACTTGGAAGGAAATCAAGTAATCTTGGAACAATTACAATGGAGAAGACCATAGAGAGTTATTAGGGACTAGAGGCCCAGTGCACTAAATTCGTGCATGGGTAGGGTCCCTAGGCCTGCCCGGTGATCAGGGATAATCAGGGCCTTCCAGCTGCCGGCTGGGGCCTTCCTTCATTCTGCGCCGCCCCCTGGTGGTCAGTGTACATCATATCGAGCGATCGAACTCCAGGACTTCAGGTCAAACTCCTGAGGGGACACTTTGCATATTAGCCTTTTATATATATAGATGCTTAAAGGAGTTGTTTATCAGCAGCAAAAACCTAGCTGAGATCAAAGCACATAATCAGCATGGTAAAAAGTAAGAGTGAATGACAAGCATCATCCACAGCTGGGAATTAGTGTGGCAGAGACTGCTGCTGGTGGCCCTGCAATATCTACTCTCCTCTTTCTCTATAGTAATGGAACCCATGATTTTTAGCTGGACACATGGATACCCAGAATAAAGCTACCTTTCATAGTTTTCTTTAAATTAGGGATGGCCATATGACTCTTAGCTGACTAATGAGATGGGAGCAGAAGTGATGTACACAAATTTCAGGTTGTGTCTCTTAAAAAATGGTATCTCTTCCCTTTCCTTTAAAGCAGGTACTAACTGGAGTGAAGATATAAGGTGAGCCATTTTGGACTATGTGGATGAGAAGAGCATTATAAAAATGATACACCATAAAGATATAAATAATTTTGACACTATAACTTCACAGAGCAAGGCATATTTAACTTAAGGGGAGTGATGTCACCAAATGCCCATGTATGTCTTTCCTGACTTTGTTCCCCCTTCTTCAGAAGGATAACTAGCAACTATTCACGAATAAAGAATCACTGAAAGAATCATCAAACATGGAAGTGAGGCTGAAGCACCCCCTGCATCACAGAAAACAAAACAGACTGCATTAGAAGGGTAAGAGACACTGCTACAAGTTGACCACATTGCTTCTCCTCCAGGCCAGTGCAGCATCATGTGGTTCTTTCTCCCATGAGCCACTGGTTTCTTCAGTGGAAAAAGAGAACCCAGAGATGACAACCAGAACTCCCTAGCATTGTGGAAGGCCCTATTCTGACCTCACCACACTGGGAATTGCAGGGGACTCTGTAGGGTTCAATCACTAGGAATCTTACTGTGACATAGAAGGATAGAGGGACTTTCAACAACCAGTAAACAGATCTTGATCAACCATGTTCATACCTGCAGACCCCAAGTAGTAATCCCAACCAACAGCTTGAATAATCTGCTGAACCAAGTCAGTACCACACTCTGACCAGGGAACATGATGAGATGCAATTCTACCTGATTCTGATCCTCAAATGAGGAGTTTTGCCAGCCCTAGAGCCACACCCAAGCAATGACCTGAGTCATAGCCCCACTCACTGAGGAGAATGTCTCCCAGCTATATATGACCAGAGGGGCTGGCAGGAACACCTGGAAACTGTGTGGCCCTGCAGGACTCCAGCTGAAAGGTGGGTAGGCAGAGCTGATTACCCTCAGAGTAAAGCCACTATGAGGAGAGGAAAGTTTCCCCCCTATGCACAGACAGGGGGAATGATTCATAGGAAATGCTGAGGGTAGCTCCTAACCCCGTCCAACTGCAGAGCTTGTTTGGGAAATTGAGAGTTGCTTGGCGCTATCCCTCCTTTTCCCACCCACGCAAGGGAGCTGAGACACAGCCTCACACATGTGGATCCTGGCCCCATCTAATCAGAAGGGTTGACAAGCAGTGCAGCTCTGTGGCACTCAAGCCAAGGGAAGGGCAGACAGAGCTGATAGTTTGCAGCACAAAATCAATAGTCCTGTTTGTCTAGGGAACATCAAGTGCATGTTGGCTTGAATTAAGCCAATAAACAAAGAGCTTTACTGGCTTTAGAGCTACTTCTGTAGTTGTGCCCAGGCTGGGAATCTAATTCATAACCCTGCTCATCAATGAATACAGCATTCTGTCTGACCAGGGAACCTAACAAGGGCACATGGGAAGCTGCATCCAACAGCCCTACTTGCAGTGAAATTTGAACAGAGAGCACAGCATGTGGTTTTCCCCATTTGCAGAGCAAAACTAATGGTCTGACCTGACTATAGAATTCAGTGCAAACTCTTGCTGGATTTGGATCCCCAAACAATAAACTCATATGAGCCCTGGGTAACATCTTGCTGCCATGACAGAGCAGGGAAGCTAATTCATAGTACCATGTACAATTAAATATAGTACTCAGTCCTGACCATCTAGTAAGACTGACCGGAGAATGCAGGCAACTGTCGAGTCATCCTACAGCCTCACTTGGGTAGGGAACCAAGCCATAAATCCTATCCAACTGTTCTCAGCCAGTGGAATAAACCCCAATCCCAAACCTCAGAGCTCAGTTGATGTGCCCCAAAATAGACCATAATAGCAGGCTCCACCTGCCCAAGGGCATTACCAACAGACATGCTTAGGAACACAAACTCAGATGACTGGTGAAATCTATCTCTGCCAAAGCAAACCTGTAAAATCTGGAAGAGGTTCCCTATTACTCAAATGCTCAGATACCAATATAAAGAATCAAGGATCAAGAAAGAACAGGTAAATATGACATCACCAGAAACAACTAATAAAGCTCTAATAACTGGTCTTAAAATAGAAATCTATGAACTGTCGGGCAAAGAATTTAGCACAACCCTCTTAGTTTAGTGAACTACAAAGAACACACAACTAAATGAAATTAAGAAAACAAGACATGAACACAATGACAAGTTTGGCAAAGCAATCTTATATAATAAAAGGCTAATGTGCAAATCGACCGAATGGCAGAACAACCAGTCGCTATGATGTGCACTGACCACCATGGGGCAGACGCTCAATCCAGGAGCTGCCCCCCTAGTGGTCAGTGCACTGCTCAATCAGAAGCCCTGAGCCAGGCTCATGGCTGGTGAGCACAGTGGTGGTGGCAGGAGCCTCTTCTGCCTCCCCGGCAGAGCTAAGAATGTCCTGCAGGGAGCGGGCTTAAGCTGTCAGTCAGATATCCCCTGAGGGCTCCCGGATTATGAGAGGGCGCAGGCTGGGCTGAGAGACCCCCTTCTGCCAGTGCACGAATTTCGTGCACCAGGCCTCTAGTGTATATATATAAAAGCCTAAGTGACCTTTATGACCAAATGACTGGAAGGACCAGTTGACCAGTCACTATGACGTTCACTGACCACCAGGGGGCAGATGCTCAATGCAGGAGCTACCCCCTGGTGGTCAGGGTGCTCCCACATGGGAGTGCCGCTCAACCAGAAGCTGGGCTCACAGCTGGTGAGCACCACTGTGGCAGTGCAAGCGTCTCCCGCCTCTGTAGCAGTGCTACCACACAGAAGCAGGCACAGCGGGGCCAAGATGAGTGGGAACGGCGTGGCGCCTGGCCACCTGCCACTTAGCACACTGCTACATCCCTCGTACCCCATAAATCTGCAGTTACAATCTCCAGAGAATGGTTGAAATGCAGACACTCAGAGTAAACAGGACGAGCATGATATTGCCTCTGGGCTCTTGGAACTCTGCCTTGGGCATCGAGATCAAATCTCATCCCTTACCACCGATTGCCCTGGAGCTACAGAGGAAGGCAGCAATATAACAGTGGCCACAAGGTGGCAACTGACAACCATGGTAAAAGTCAAAGAGAGATGGATCTGAAGGGTGGGGGCATGGGTGAGAGAGCACCCCGCCCCCCAAGGTCCCCAACTTGGTATTGTTCACCTCAGAACATCTCTTATCCAGCTCCGAGTGGTGGAAAGCATCCACCAAGGCCCAGGGCATCCACTGGAGTCCTCCTGGCTGGCGAGGCATGACCCTGGCTGCAGAAGGGACATTTGGAAATATTTTTTCAGGAAGCTGTGGGGAGGAGGACAGACTCCCCACGTGACTTCCCGGCGGCTCACAGGGACGTGGAAACTCCCCGGGCAAGTGGCACGGGCTTCTGATTTCCTTTCAATGTGCACAAATCCATGCACCAGGCCACTAGTAGAAACCATCAAAAACAAACAAACAAAAACAAACAGTAACCTAGAGTTGAAAAATACAGTCATGTGTCACTTTATGATGGGAATACATTCTGTATTATACTTTCAAAAAGAAGAGGCAGTGCTGCTTTTGCCCCAGTTGTCTTACAGGATGTTTAGTGAAATAGTCTTTTCAGTTTTATTTAAATCCCTCCTGCTCCCCATAGGCCTCAAACATGAGTATTTTAGGGTCCAACCTAAGAAACAAATAAAAATTGGAACCATGATATTAGACTCAGAATTGTTCTTTCCTGTCAAGGATTAAGGATTCATTCTCAATCAAATGTTGCCCAGTTCTCTTTTCCTGTAGACAACAGAATTACCCAAGAGATAATTGGGTTCCTTTGCAAATACACATCTGTCAGCCAGTCTCATCATTTCACTAAATATGCTCAGAAAAATCTGAATTGCAGCTTAGTTTTAAAATCTGATCTATCTCTTCTCACCTTTGCATATAGTCTGGAGTGGAAGCAGTAATTGAAGTTGAAAGCAGCCCTGAAATGGAAGGACATAACCAAAACAGATGATGCCAGGGTCAGAAGGGCAAGGTAAGCCTAAAACCATGCAGGATATCTGACACCCAAATTGCCAGGACGATAATAAAGAAGTGTACTATTGCCAGGAAGGGCCGAAGACAGGCTTTGAAGACAGAGTAAAGACAGTGCCAAGAAGTCTGACACAAGAGAAATGAGCACAAGTACAGGCGAGTCAGGCTCAAACAGGGAGGATCCAAAACAATTGTCTAACATCAGTTAATGTTTGCTGCTTCCATTTGAGATACAGTGAGGGAAAGACCAGTTTTATTAAGATATATTTGACATGACATTGTGTAAGTTTAAGGTGTACCACATTTTGAACTGCTGTGCTTATATATTGCAAAATGATTACCACCACAGTGTTAGCCAAGAACACTGTGTCCCTTTTTATTTATTTAAATTTTATTTTATATGTTAATATGGTTTTAAGGTTTTCTCATGTGGTTCCTTCACATTACTTGTTTAGATACTGCTAAAGTATTTTATCTTTTTGATTGCTTTATAAATTAAAGTTTTCATTATATTTTCTAATTGAGTTGATGAGCTATCAGACAGAAGTTTGCAACTATCATTCCTGAAAACAATAAACTATGGAATGGCTCTTTATGGTTTATTTCTTTATTTTATAGAATAAATCCAAAGGTAGACCCTCTAGTGCTGGTGTGATTGCTGAATTGTCATAGGAGATCCAGGCAACTTCTGCTCTGCATGCTGCAATATGCTACATGGATTGTTCCAAATAACTGCACCAGCTCCATTTTTCCCAACATGGTAGTTCCGCTGCTCATCTTCAGATGGCAGGCATCCTATATCTTCATTATACACAACAAGAAGGGGGGGGGGACAAGAGGCTTTCAGTAAAACCTGGCCATTTTTCTTTGTCTCATTGGCCAGAATTTAGTTACATAACTGCTCAGAGCTTTAAAGACGTTGCAAGATGTCTTCTCTTCAGAGAGGTGGTTTACTTTTGTCCACTTCAATCTACAGCCACAGATTTTTCTGAAACACAGATATTATACCCGTTCATTTACTTACACCCCTCAGTGCCTTCTGCACCATGCATTCAAAACCCTGCATTGCTTTGGTCCTGTCTCCTTTACAGACTCTTCTGCTTCTATTTTCACCTTGCTTTTTGCACTCAAAACACTGTCTTTAAGTTATTCAATCACTCCATGGGTTCTCTTGCCTCACAACCTTTGTCCATGCTGCTCTCTCTGCTTTGGATGATCTTCCCTCCAGCTACCTCCCCAAGCCAACCCTCATTTACCTTTCAGATCTCAGTTTAGAGTTACTTTCTCAGAAAGTCTTCACTATCCTCCCAGAAGAGACCAAATTTCTTCTGTTGTATGGCTTCATAGTACTTGTATTTTTATAACAAACACTTATTTCAGTTTGCAATTTTATATTTGTGTGATTATCTTAGGTAATATCTGTCTCCCCCAGTAGATTATAATTCCATGAGACCAGAAATACTGTGTATTTAGCTTATTGATGTATCCATAGTGCCACGCACAGTGCCTAGAACATAGTAGGTGATTAATAAACATTTTTTGAATGAATTAATGAAATCTATCACAATATTATACCTTGTATATTTGGTGATCAGGAGCTGAAATAGTGATCCCTATAGTTTTTCAGGTCCAGAATTTTAAGAGGTCACTATGATCAAAGAGTGGGATTTAGGAATTTAAGAGTAAGATGAACATAGTTCTGGGAAATAAATTTTAGGGTGTGGCCAAGCTAATGTGTTATCAAAATTAAGTGAAGATGCAGATGTTTGGAGTCACACAGCTAAAAAAGAAGCAGCCCAAGTGTCCATCAATAGAGGAGTAGATAAAAAAAAGCTGTGTTCCATTACACAGTGGAATACTACTCTGCTGTAAAAAAAAAAAAGAAGTAAATCTTATGACAGCATGGGTGGACCTGGAGAACATTATGCTAAGTGAATTAAGTCAGTCAGAGAAAGACAAGTACTATATGATTTCACTCATATATGGAATCTAATGAACAAAACAAACTAATAAGCAAAATAGAGACAGGCTCATAGATAGAGATCAGGATGACAGCTGTCAGGGGTGAGGGATGCTGGTTGGGGGTGGTGAAGGAGGGATTGAGCAAACAAGAAAACAAATAGAAAGAACTCATGGACACAAACAGCAATGTGGTGATTGTGGAGATCAGGGAGGATGTAGAGGAGGGTACAGAGGGGACAAATAGTGATGGACAGAGACTTCACTAGGGGTGGTGAACACATAATACAGTATAGAGATGATGTGTTGTATATCTGTGCACCTGAAACCTGCATAATTTTGTTAACCTATGTCACCCCAAGAAGTTTAACTTAAAAACTTAAAAAGAACTCTGAGATAAAGCATTAGATAAATTGCCATAGCTGTGTCTATGATAATATTTGTGGGGCAGAGAAAATGGCTGTAAACAAAGTACCATAGTCTTCAATAACTGTGAGACTGTGATAGAGGGATAATAAAGGAATAGAAAAGGAAGGAAGGCAGGAGAGGATTTTATAGTTAGATGGCAAGCATTTAAAAAAGTGGAAAGATTGTTACAGAAATGTGGAAGAATAATCATCTAAAAGTGGCAACAAGAAGAATGCTAACCCTGTGTCACATCCCTATAATATGTGTACTATCTATACTAATAAAAGGGTAATATGCTAATTAGACCAAACTTCTTCAGAATGTCCTTTCAGACAAAGCCACAGTGGCGGGGACAGAGGCAGAGGTGGCTAGGGGCAATCAGGACTGCAGGCAGAGGCAGTTAGGGGTGATCAGGCTGGCAGGGGAGCAGTTAGGGAGCAATCAGGCAGGCAGGCAGGCAAGCGGTTAGGAGCTAGTGGTCCCAGATTGCGAGAGGGATGTCCAACTGCTGGTTTAGGGATCGGACCTAAACCAACAGTCAGACATCTTCTGAGGGGTCCCAGATTGGAGAAGGTGCAGGCTCATATAGGGTGAGGGTGCAGGCTCATGCACAAATTTTGTGTACCAGGCCTCTAGTAAGAGAATAAACAGATCTAGCACAAGAGGGTTTAAATGAAAGTGATGTCTTCTTGGAATAGCCAAGTTTCAGTCAAGACCAGGAGGCAGAGAATGAGTTTGGAGAAGAGGAAAAGAAGACAGGGGAGTTTGGTTATGATAAAAAGAGAATTTCAGAGCACAGTATAATCATGGGAGGAAGGGTAACAGTGGGAGGATGAGTTGGTAGAAGAACAAGAAAAGAGATAGGTAGAAGAGTAATGCCTCTAGGGCAGTGGTTCTCAACCTTGGCTGCACATTAGAATCACCTGGGAATCTTTTTAAAATCCTGATTCCTGGGCCTCATCCTTTGGAAATTCTGTTTCTTTGTTACTAATGCTGTGGCCCCACCCCATAACAATGAAACAGAATTTCCAGAGGATGAGGCCCAGAAATCAGGATTTTAAAAAGATCCCCAGGTGATTCTAATGTGCAGCCAAGGTTGAGAACCACTGCTCTAGGGACTTGTATGTGGATAGACGGTCAAGTAGGATTGTGAAGAGGTATTTTGCATTAAACTAAGTTCAAGATTCCTGACAAGTATAACCTGAGAACCATTTGGTATCAGAGGAATACTCAGTCCATTTGGCAGTGACTCTGGCATCAGTCTATAGCTTTTCCTCAGAAGCCAAACCAAAAATTTGAGAGGAATTGTTTTGATATCCCCCAAAAGTTTAAGTGATTCAAGCTCAGGTGGTTAGGAATGAATACTTACCACCTCAGAGGAAGATTGCCACAAAGAGAACCTTGTTATCCAATAAACTTTTTTGCTGCTGACCTCACATTTATAATGCTGAAATATCCTATATAATAAAAGCCTAATATGCTAAGTATCTGGTCATCTGTTCAACCAATCAAAGCATAATATGCTAATGATATGTTAAGGCCATTCAACCGCTTGCTATGATGTGCACTGACCACCAGGGGCAGATGCTCCAACTGGTAGGTTAGCTTGCTGCTGGGGTCCAGCTGATTGGGACTAAGCGAGACAGGCCGGACATGCCCTGGAGCCCTCCTGTGGTCACTCCCCAGCTGGACAACCTCCTGTGTCCTTCCCTGGCCCCAATCTTACACCAGTGGGGTCCCTCGGCCTGGCCTGCACCCTCTTGCAATCCGGGACCCCTTGGGGGATGTTGGAGAGCTGGTTTCAGTCTGACAGCAGAACGACCAGTCACTATGATGCACACTGACCACCAGGGGGCAGACGCTCAATGCAGGAGCAGCCCCCTGGTGGTCAGCTTGCTCCCACAGTGGGAGTGCCACTCAGCCAGAAGCCAGGCTCATGGCTGGTGAGTGCAGCAGTGGTGGCAGGAGCCTCTTCTGCCTCTGCGGCAGCACTAAGGATGTACGACTGCCAGTTTAGGCCTGCTCCCCAAGCTGTCAGTCATACATCCCCCAAGGGCTCCCTGACTGCAAGAGGGCACAGGCCAGGCTGAGGGACCCCTCCTGAGTGCACAAATTTTGTGCACTGGGCCTCTAGTTGTTTCATAATCATCTTCATAGAAATGAGTCAATTTTGTCTGTTTTCCTCATAAATTTTCTTTTTTGTTCTGAAATTTCCTTGATAATAGTCTTCTCTACTGTCCATGTAGCAGTTTCCAGCTTATGCCTAAGGTCTCTCTTCCCACATATAATTTGGCAAGTCTATAGTAATGATGGGGCTTTCTTCAGGTATATATCATACTTCATTAGTGTAATACGGTACTAACTGTAAGGTACACCATTATTTTAGGTATACTAAGAAAAAAAAGTTATCAATTAGCCTACGATACAATGTTTCTTGATCATTTAGAAGTTTCATTTTACACTTTTTAAATTTTTTTTATAAATTTTTTAAAAATATATTTTATTGATTCTTTACAGAGAGGAAGGGAGAGGGATAGAGAGTTAGAAACATCGATGAGAGAGAAACATCGGATCAGCTGCCTCCTGCACATCCCCCACTGGGTATGTGTCCGCAACTAGGATACATGCCCTTGACCGGAATCGAACCCGGGACCCTTGAGTCCACAGGCCGATGCTCTATCCACTGAGCCAAACCGGTCAGGGCCATTTTACACTTTTTAAAGAACTCTTAGAGTCATTCATACAGATTTCAATTATATATCAGTCTTATGCATCCATAGGAATAAAAATATAAGAAAAACACATGTGAGGAATCCCTAAAACTTCCTCATATTCACAGTCTAGCTCTTTTTTCAGTCATATTTTGACTCGGAATTATTAATGTACATGTAATTTTAACACAGAATCATTATGTCATCAAGAGTACTGACACTCATTCTGCAAGTCTTGATGCTGGCAGTTACTCTTCCAGTGATACATATTTGGTTTATAAATATCAAATTTACACCCTGCTGTTTTATTTCCATACCTTTCTGTGTACAAAATAACATTTCTTTTGATGCTTAGTAGCAGTGTAATCTTTTTTAAGATGTTTTAAATAATAATTATCTCAACACATGTACTAACAACAATGCATATAACTCAAGTGTTGATATTATGAACAGTTATGACCCTATTTCCACATGTACATGCAATGACAACTATATCACAATAGCTACTTGGCCAACATTGGTTGTAAGACACATTTGTTGAAGGTAAAGCCTGATGTCAGAGATTTGTCACAGCAGAAGTGTGACAAATAGTGTGTCTAGGAACTAATAGAATATGGTATTTACATGAAAATTGATCCTAAGAGGAGAGAATTGATCCTAAAAAGAGAGACCATGAACACTTACTAAGTTGATCCAAGGTAATGAACTAAAATCATAGGGAAGCAATGGCTTGGAATGCCATGCTTACTGTCACTCCAAATGTCCTCTGGATCACTAACCTTGAATTTCTCCTGAATCTCAGGGTGATGGGAACTACTCTCAATGCAAACATTGGTGAACAACAATCTATTTGATGAGACTAATAGCACTGCCATTTGTGGTGACAAGAGGCATTACCACAGCAGACCTAAGAAGGAGAAATGTCTTATTAATTAGCTAACCCCAATCCAATTTCAATGCCTTTCTCCCTTGAAACTTCCCATTATAGAATCTAGAAAGCCAAAAACTCAGTTTTCCATATTCACTTACAGATTAGTGGACAATGTGACTCAGTTACAGTAGTGAGACATTAAGCAAATATCTACTGCCACTGACCCTTTCCCTTTTTTCTCTCTGCCTTGAATGTAAATATAATCTCTGGAGCTTCAGAAGGCATCTTATGACAATGAGACAATGTACATGAAGATTGTAGTAATAATAGCAGGTCAGAAAAAATAGAACTTCCTTGGGTCAGATGGTGTAAACACTAAATCAACACCAGCAACAAACTACCTGTAGACTTGTTTTTACTAGTATGTGGGGGGAAAAAAGCCATTATTTGCTTAAACCTCAATTGGTTGTTTTGTTACTTTCATCTGAACATATGCGTCATTAATATAAATGCTAAGGGCAGCTGCCACTGAGTGGCCAAAGGTTCTAGTATAGTTTGTGGATCACGTGCTATAACATCCACTTCCCCTACCCTTCATTCTCTACAGGGAATTCAGAGTATCTGAGAGAAAATCGTGGTCAGAAGTTCCTGCAAAATGGCCATGGATATTAATTGTGGATTCTCTAAGGAAATATAGAAAGCCATTATGTTAGTCTGTGTCATTTGAAAACACAAACAAGTCTATATAATGAAATGAAGTGAGTATGGACTATGTTTGCAAACAATAAAAGTGTTTGAAATTAAATGGTATATTTTCTGAAATGAAGTGCTCAAAATACATTCCAAATGCTTTCGAAAATAGAAATACCTATGACTCACCGAATGTTTCCATCTTGAACTCTCAGATATAATTTATTGTTCCAGGAATATGTTAATTACATGGTGTACAGATTTGCATTTACAACTCAACAAATGTGCCAAATCTTATTATCCAGCCAGCTTTGAAAATGGAGCTTGTCACATACCTCAGAAACTAAGGAGCCTTGCTGAGCTGGGACCATTTCTCCCAACTATTGCCTACAGGGCAGGAGAATGAACTTATTTGCATTCTGCAACATGGCCCTAGCAACGAGAAAAAATATCCTGCTTCTCTACATAAAATTCTAGCTTGAAATAGCCTAAAATTAACAGATTAATATTCCATTGCACACCACAATGCAGATTTATTTTCAAAGTATCCTTCATATAAATTACATTTGAGCAATATTAGGTTTCAAAAATATAAAAGGCTGGGGGACAGAAGATGGTAGCCGAATAGGCAGACCTTTCTTGCACCTCCTTCCGGGGCCAGACTGGAAAGAAAACTAAATTGGGGAGGAGACAAAATGGCAGCGGTATAGATGGATGTGTCCCATGCCGTGTCCCAGAGCAGATAGGGTGAGCAGCTGAAACAGGTAACATCCAGCCCGAATTGGCAGAGGAAATTCAGCTGGGAGACAGTGTGCATCCTGGAAAGGCAGAGGACTCCCAGAGAAAGAGAACTGTTGGAGACTGCCAGATTGGGCTCCCCTAACCGGGCAGCCTCCACTGCTGCTGAAATCTCTCCGGGAGCAGCCGGCTCAGCCGCGGAGACCATGCCATCTTGAGTGGCTGATATCGGAAGCGTATACATCCAGGGACCCTGCAACCACGGCACCCAGGGACTAGCTACAAACCCGGGGAACACCGGATCTCAAGCAGCTCGAATACGTGGACTCAGACGAGCCCTGCTCCTCCTCACGGAAAGGTCAGATTTCGCCTAGATAAAGGTGTGGTTTGTAATTCAGGCTGGAGAGAGGAACGCGCACGGGGGAAGTCTGCGCCCCACAAAGTCGGCGGCTATTGGGGCCAGCGTGATCCGCAAGTGTGGAAGGGGTCCCGCAGGGCTGCTGGCAGAAGGAAACTCTAAAAATCAGCCCATAGCTGGACTGGGTGCAAAAAGGCAGCCTCGGATTTTGCCAGTGTGCCGGCTGCTTAGTACCAGGGAAGAGAGGACGTGCAGAAGAGACTTTGGGAGATTTGAGCACAGAGCTGGACAGTGGAGTGTTGTGAGCTCATGCACCTACTCAGGCTCTTTTTTTTCCTCCTTAAATCTTTGCGTTTGATTATTAAACCCAATACATAGGATTGCCCAATTGGGGTCACTCACAGAGACTGCAGGGAAAGTTGTTTTTGTGGAACCTGTGAATCAGAGCGGGGAGTAATGATCAAGGAACCAGCTCTGGGGCAGTCGACTCTCCCAAACCAGTATTAAGTGCATAGGGAAAACAAAACCTAAATACTGGCTAGAGAGGACTTATAGCCCTGGAGGTCAATCCAGAAACACTGCCACCCAGGGGCTGAACCACAAACTGACTCTTCTGTAAACACAAATAAAGGCAGTCTGGGAAACAAATACGGCCTGCTTTAAAATCAGGACTGTGGTTTACAACACGGAGGAACAGTGTATCGCAGGGAACTTCAACACTTTCCTGAATACCTGACAGGACTAAGGCATGCCAAACAGAAGAGTAGAGGAAATGAAGGACCATCACTACTACACATTTTTTTTTCACGTTTTACTTAAGAAACTAATTTTTTTTCTTTTTTCATCACCTGATTTTTCCTTTTTAATTACAACATTTTTATTTTTAACCAGTATTATTACTACTACCATTTTACCTTTTTTTAAAGTGTCATTTTATTTTCTCTTTATTTTATTTTGGGATTAATGTTCTACATTCTATTTTCATCTTTCCTTTAGCATCATTTTACTCTATCTTAACTTTACCTTTATGCCAAAACTCTCTTCCTCACTTTTCCCCTTTTGTTGTCCTGTTTCTCTTACCCTATTCCTGCTTTAGATTTCCCCTATTCCTTCTTTTTACCCCCTGTTAAAATTTCACCCTACTTATATATCGAATTTCCAATACCCTGCTCTAAGTCCATATACACCTCTCTCTTCTCTTTCTTCACTATCCAAATTTTTTTTCTCTCTGTCCTTTTGTTGTTGTTTGCTTGATTGTTGATTATATTGGGTTTTTTATGCTTGTTTGTGAGATTGTTTTGCTTTTCCTTTTTATTTTTTTTAATTTTTTTTTCTTTCCGGTTATTTTTTTGCTTCTGTTTTCCCTCGCCTAGCTTGATATTAGTTGTTGTTTGTAGTTTTCATTCATCTCTAGGTATCTGTTGCTGTAATTTGTTGGGATTACTGGCTGTTCTATTGGAGTTTTCTCCCCATATAAATAGTTTCTTCCCCTCTTCTATTTCATTCTCTTTCTTTTCTCTCTTACTTTTTTTTTCCTTTTCCCAATTTCATTTTTGCACACCTTTTTTTTCCTTCTTTTTCTTTTTCTCTTCTTTCTTCCTTATCCCCCAATTCTCTTTGCTCTGGTGGTCACCTTTATTTGAGGTTATTAGTATCGTGAATACATTTGTGTTCAGTGCCTTGTGCATTGTGCCTTGTTGTGTTGTATGTTGTGCCTTTAAATCAACGCAGCAGAGAGAGAACTACATAACCAAACACCTGGAGAAGAGAGATCATGGGGAGACAAAGAAACAGCCCGCATACGAAAGAAAAACAGGCATCACCAGAAAAGGAAGTAAACGAAATGGAGGCAATGGAGGCAAGCAACCTGTCAGAGAAAGAATTCAGAGAAATGGTCATAAGGTGGATGAAAAGAATGGAAGACAAATTCAACAATATGTGTAAGAACCAAGAGGAAATGAAGAAGAACCAAGAAGAAATGAAAAATGACATCACAGCTATAAAGAACTCAATAGAAAGCATCAACAGTAGACTAGAAGAAGCAGAGGACCGCATCAGCGAGCTAGAAGACAAGGTAGGAAAAAATACCCAAGCAGAGCAGCTTCTAGAAAAAAAAATTAAAAAGCAGGAGGAGAGCCTAAGAGAACTTTGGGACAACATGAAATGAAACAACATCCACATAATAGGGGTGCCAGAAGGAGAGGAAACTAAGCAAGGAATAGATAACCTGTTTGAAAAAATAATGACAGAAAACTTCCCTGATATAGGGAAGAAAAAACTCACACAAATCCAAGAGGCTCACAGAATCCCAAGCAAAATGAACCCCAAAAGACTGACACCAAGGCACATAATAATTAAACTGGCAAGCAACAATGACAAAGAAAGAATCTTAAAAGCAGCCAGAGAGAGACAGAAAGTTACCTACAAAGGATCCCCCATCAGACTAGCTACTGATTTCTCAACAGAAACACATCAGGCAAGAAGGGAACGGAATGAAATATGCAAAGGAAGGGTCTGAATCCAAGAATACTGTACCCAGCAAGGCTATCAATCAAAATTGAGGATGAGATCAGAAGCTTCACAGACAAAAAAGGACTATGGGAGTTTATTACCACCAAACAAGCAATGCAAGAAATGCTAAAGGGTCTGCTGTAAAAAGAAAAAATAGGAAATGAAGAAGGAACACAGGGGTAAAGAATAAAAATGATGACAAGCAAGTATCTATCAATAATAACTTTAAATGTAAATGGATTAAATGCCCCAATCAAAAGACATAGGGTAACAGAGTGGATAAGAAAACATGACCCATATATCTGCTGTCTACAGGAAACCCACCTCAGAAAAAAAGACGCACACAGACTGATGGTGAAGGGATGGAAAAAGGTTTTTCAGGTGAATGGAAATGAAAAAAAAGCTGGGGTATCAATACTTATATCTGACAATTTAGATCTCAAAGTGAAGGACATAAAAAGAGATAAGGAAGACCACTTCATAATACTAAAGGGAGCAATCCAACAAGAAGAAATAACTCTGGTAAACATATACGCACCCAATATAGGAGCACCCAAATACATAAGAAAACTTCTAGAGGAGATCAATAGAGAGATTGACAGCAATACAATTATAATAGGGGACTTTACTACCCCAATATCACCATTGGACAAATCCTCTAAACAAAAAATCAGCAAAGAAATATCAATCCTAAATGACTCACTAGATCAGATGGAATTAATTGACATCTTCAGAACATTTCACCCCAAAGCCACAGAATATACATTCTTCTCAAGTGTACATGGGTCATTTTCAAAGATAGACCATATATTGGGGCACAGGTAAAGTCTCTTCAAATTCAAGAAGATAGAAGTCATATCAAGCATCTTCTCAGATCACAATGGCATAAAACTGGAAATCAACTACAATAAAAACAATCCAAAAAAATCAAACACATGGAGACTAAATAGCATGCTATTAAACAATGCTGGGTTACCAGAGAGATCAAAGAAGAAATAAAAAACATCATGGCAACAAACGACAATGAAAACACAACAATCCAAAACCTATGGGACACAGTGAAAGCAGTCTTGAGAGGGAAGTTCATAGCTCTACAAGCCTACTGTAAGAAACAAGAAACAATGAGAATAAATGACCTAACTCTACAACTCGAAGAGTTAGAAAGAGAGCAACAAGAAAAGCCCAGTGTAAGCAGAAGGAAGGAAATAACAAAGATCAGAGCGGAGATAAACGACATAGAGACCAAAAAAACAATACAAAAGATCAACAAAACCAAGAGCTGGTTCTTTGAAAGGATAAACAAGATTGACAAACCTCTAGCCAGGCTCACCAAGAAGCAAAGAGAGAGGACCCAAATAAACAAAATCAGAAATGATAGAGGCGAAATAACAACAGACCCCACAGAAATACAAAGGATTGTTAGAAAATACTATGAACAACTCTACTTCAACACACTAGACAACCTGGAGGAAATGGACAAAAGTTAATCAGGAAGAATTTAAAAATCTCAATAGGCCAATAACTATAGAAGAAATCGGAGCAGTAATCAAAAGCTTCCAGCAAACAAAAGCCCAGGGCCAGACGGCTTCACAGGGGAGTTTTACCAAACATTCAAGGAAGAACTAAAACCTATCCTCCTCAGACTATGTCAAAAGATCCAAGAGGAAGGAACACTTCCCAGCTCATTCTATGAAGCCAGCATCACCCTAATACCAAAACCAGATAAAGACAACACAATGAAAGAGAATTACAGGCCAAAATCCCTCATGAACATAAATGCCAAAATCCTCAACCAAATCCTAGGAAATCGGATCCAGCAGTACATCAGAAAGATCATACACCATGACCAAGTAGGATTTATTCCAGGAATTGAAGGATGGTACAATATCCGCAAATCAATAAATGTAACATATCACATAAACAAATTGAGAGAAAAAAATCACATAATCATATCAATTGATGCAGAAAAAGCTTTTGACAAAATTCAACACCCTTTCTCGATAAAAACTCTCAGCAAGGTAGGAATTGAGGGATCATACCTCAACATAATAAAAGCCATATATGACAAACCCAGAGCCAACATCATAATCAATGGGAAAAAACTAAAACCATTCCCCCTAAAAACAGGAACAAGACAGGGATGCCCACTCTCACCACTCCTGTTCAACATAGTACTGGAAGTACTAGCCGTTGCGATCAGACAAGAAGAAGAAATAAAAGGCATCCAGATTGGAAAAGAAGAAGTAAAACTGTCCTTATTTGCAGATGACATGATACTGTACATAGAGAACCCTAAAGATTCCATCAAAAACTTATTAGACTTAATAAATGAATTCGGCAATGTAGCAGGATACAAAATTAATGCCAAGAAATCCATGGCATTTCTTTACACCAATAGTGAACTTACAGAAAGTGAAACTAAAAAAGCAATCCCATTTACCATCACACCAAAAAAATTAAGATACCTAGGAATGAACTTAACTAAGGAGGTAAAAGACTTATATGCGAAAAACTACAGGACATTGAAAAAAGAGATAGAGGAAGATATAAACAGATGGAAGAACATACCGTGTTCATGGATTGGTAGAATCAACATCATAAAAATGTCCATACTACCCAAAGCAATCTATAGATTCAATGCAATCCCCATTAAATTACCAACGGCATATTTCACAGATCTAGAACAAACGTTCCAAAAATTCATCTTGAATAAAAAAAGACCTCAAATAGCTGAAGAAATCCTGAGAAAGAAGAACAAAGTAGGTGGGATCTCAATACCAGATATCAAACTGTATTACCAAGCTACTGTTCTTAAAACAGCTTGGTACTGGCACAAAAACAGACATATAGATCAATGGAATAGAATAGAGAACCCAGAAATCGACCCAAACCACTATGCCCAATTAATACTCGACAAAGGAGGCAAGAGCATACAATGGAGTCAAGACAGTCTCTTCAATAAATGGTGTTGGGAAAATTGGACAGATACATGCCCAAAAAAAATGAAATTAGACCACGAACTTACACCATACACAAAATAAAGTCAAAATAAAGGACTTAAACATAATACGGGAAACCGTAAAAATACTAGAGGAATCCACAGGCAGCAAAATCTCAGACATATGCCGAAGCAATTTCTTCACTGATACTGCTCCTAGGGCAATGGAAACTAAAGAGAAAATAAACAAATGGGACTACATCAAAATAAAAAGCTTTTGCACAGCAAAGGGAACCATCAACAAAACAACAAGAAGACCCACTACATGAGAGAACATATTTGCCCAATGATACCACCAATAAGGGTTTAATCTCCAACATTTACAGGGATCTCATGAAACTTAACAAAAGGAAGATAAACAATCCAATAAAAAAATGGGCAACGGACCTAGATAGACACTTTTTGAAAGAGGACATACAGAAGGCCGAAAGACATATGAAAACATGCTCAAAGTCACTAATTATACGAGAGATGCAAATCAAAATGACAATGCGTTATCATCTCACACCTGTCAGAATGGCTATCATCAACAAATCAACAAACAACAAGTGTTGGAGAGGATGTGGAGAAAAAGGAACCCTTCTGCACTGCTGGTGGGAATGCAGACTGGTGCAGCCACTGTGGAGAACAGTATGGAGCTCCCTCAAAAAACTGAAAATGTAACTCCCATTTGACCCAGTGATCCCACTACTAGGAATATATCCCAAGAAACCAGAAACGCCAATCAGAAAGGATATATGCACCCCTATGTTCATAGCAGCACAATTTACAGTAGCTAAGATTTGGAAACAGCCTAAATGCCCATCAGCAGATGAGTGGATTAGAAAACTGTGGTACATCTACACAATGGAATACTATGCTGCGTTAAAAAAAAGGAACTCTTGCCTTTTGCAACAGCATGGATGGAACTGGAGAGCACTATGCTAAGTGAAATAAGCCAGTCAGAGAAAGATAAATACCACATGATCTCACTCATTTGTGGATTATAGAAAAAACATAGACTGATGAAAATGGACAGATCCAAATACTGAGAAACAGCAATCAGGCTATCAATCCCCAGAAGGAAAGTAGGGGAGGGAGGGGGTAAGGGGAAGAGATCAACCGAAGGACTTGTATACATGCATATAATCCAAACCAATGGACATGGACAACAGGGGGATGGGAGCATGAGTGTGTGGGGGGGGAGGGATGTTGGGGGTTAATTGGGGGTATGAGGACACATTTGCAATACCTTAACTAATAAAAAAATGGTTAAAATGGTAAAAAATAAATAAAAAATAAAAGACATAGGGTGACTGAATTAATAAGAACACATGACTCATATATATGCTGTTTACAAGAGACCCACATCAGAACAAAAGATACACACAGACTGAGAGTGATAAGATGTAAAAACATATTCCATGCAATTGGAAAGTAAAGTAAAGGTGGGGTAGTAATACTCACATCTGACAAAAAAGACTTCAAAACAAAGACCATAACAAGATACAAACAAGGCCACAACATAACACTAAAGGGGATGATTCAACAAGAAAATGTAGCCATTGTAAACATATATGCACCCAATATGGGAGCATACAAATATTTAAATAAAAACTCTTGATGGACTATAAGGAAGAGACTGAGAGCAGTACAGTCATAGTAGGGGCCTTTAATACCCCACTGACATCACTGGATATGTTTTCCAGATGAGAAATCAACAGGGAAACAGAGGCCTTAAATGACACACTAGATCAGATTAATCTAACTGATATTTACAGAACATTTCACCCCCAAAAAACAGAATATACATACTTCTCAACTGCACATGCAACAGTCTTAAAGGCAGAACACTTGCTCAGACACAAAACAAGTCTATACAAATTCAAGAAGATTGGTATCATACAAAGCATCTTCTCGGATCACAATGGCATGAAGTTAGAAATTCACTACAATAAAGAAATGCAAAAACACTCCAATACATGGAGGCTAAATAGCATGTTATTAAACAATGAATGGGTTACATATAAGATCAAGCAAGAAATTAAAAACTTCCTGGAAACAAATGAAAATGAACACACAACCACCCAAAACCCATGGGACATTGCAAAAGCAGCCTTGATAGGGAAGTTCATAGCATTACAGGCCTACCTAAAGAAACAAGAAAAAGCACTAATGAACTATGTAACCCTACGACTAAATGAATTGGAAAGAGAACAGCGAGAAAAGCCCAGAAGTAGAAGGAAGGAAATAAAAAAAAAACAGCACAGAAGATCAATAAATCTAAGAGCTGGTTCTTTGAAAATATAAATAAGATTGATATCCTTTAGCCAGACTCATCAAGAAACAAAGAGAGAGGACCCAAATAAATAAGATCAGAAATGAAAGCTGAGAAGTAACCACTGACACCACAGAAATACAAAGGATGGTAAGCAAGTACTATGAATAACTATATGCCAACAAATTGGACAACTTGGGCAAAGGGACAAATTCCTAGAAACATAAAATCTTCCAAAACTCAATCAGGAAGAAGCAGAAAACCTGAATAGGTCAATACAACTGATAAAATTTAAGCAGCAATTTAAAAAAACTACCAGCAAACAAAAGTCCTGGACTGATGGATTTACAGGAGAATTTTACCAAACATTCAAAGAAGAACTAATACCTATCCTCCTCAAATTATTCCAAAAAATTTAATTGGAATGAACACTTCCAAGTATTTTTAAAAATAATTCTTTATTGGGGAAGGTATTATATATGTCCTCCCGCCCCATTGACCCTGTCCAGCCCACTTCAGCCCACAGCCCCAGGTCTTCACCACCCTATTGTCTGTGTCTATGGGTTATGTATATATACATACAAGGTATTTGGTTGATTACCTCCCACCCACCTACCATCCACCACCTTCCCTCTGTATGTATCTGGGTCCCCCAGAGCCTCAACCAGCACTAGAGCTCAGATGAAGCAGGAGTTTATAAGTTCATTTTGTGTGCCAGCCTTTTAAAAGGAGCACCTGGGTCTCCAGCAGTCTCTGTGTCAATGAGCTCGATTCCCCACTGGTTTTTACAACCTGTAATTCCTGTTCTCCATAGGGACTTCTTTTCTCAGTTATGGGACCCTGGGCTGGGGGTCTGGTGTGGTGCTTGGACCCCTTGCTCCTCCAGGAAGCCTCCACAGAGGTGATCTCCCTCCAGATTTTAAAAGCGGCACACATGGGTGCCGGACCAGCCCATTCCATGCCTCTGCACCTCCTACCAGTCTCAGTGTGCTTTCTCCTTTACTCCTTTAGTTGTCGGGCTTCCATTCAGCCAGCATTCTGGTGGTTCTGGGTGATGGTTGTTCTGTATTTTAGTTGTAATTTTGATGTGGTTGTGGGAGGCAGCGAGTATAGGCATTTGCCTATGCTGCCATCTTGGTTCTCCTAAGCTCTTTTTATGAAGCCAGAATTATCCTAATTCCAAAACCAGATAACAATACTACAACAAAAGAAAATCACAAGCCTATATCAGTTATGAATACAGATGCTAAAATCCTCAAAAAATATTAGCAAATCAGATCCAGCAATATATTGAAAAGATCATACATCATGATTAAGTGGGATTTATTCTGGGGATGAAAGACAGAAACACTATTTGAAAATCAATGTGGTATATCACATAACAAAGTGAAAGATAAAGATCTCTTGATCATATCAATGGATGTAGAAATAGTATTAGACAATATCCATCTCCTTTTTTGATAAGAATTCTCAGCAAAGTGGGAATAGAGGTATCATAACTCAACATAATAAAGGCCATACATGATAAACCTATAGCCAACAAAAATTTCAGTGGGCATAAACTAAGTGTTTCCTTTAAGAACAGGAACAATACAAGGATGTCTGCATTCACTACTCTTATTCAAGATAGTACTGGAAGTCCTAGCCACCACAATCATACAAGAAGAAGAGATAAAAGGCATCCAAATTGGAAAGAAGTAAAACTATCATTATTTGCAGATGACATGATATTGTATATAGAAAACAAACCCTAAAGAATCCACCAGAAAACTAGTAGACTTAATAAATTAATTCGGCAAAGTATCAGGATACACAATCAACATCCAAAAATTGATGGCATTTTTATATACCAATAATGAACTCTCAGAAAGAAAAATTTTTAAAAATCTCATTTACCATTGCAACAATAAAAAAATGATACCTAGGAATAAACTTAATTAAGGTACTAATATACCTATACTTAGAAAACTATAAGACATTGAAAAAATATGTAGAGGAAGAGACAAACAAATGGAAACTTATACCATGTTCATGGATTGGAAGAATTAACATCATTAAAATATCCATGCTACCCAAAGCAAACTGTAGATTCAATGAAATCCCTATTAAAACACCAATGCCATTCTTCACAGAACTATAACAAATACTCCAAAAATTTATATGGAACCATGAAAGACCCTGAATAGTTGCAGCAATCTTGAGAAAGAACACAATTGGAGGGATCACATTATTGGATATCAAACTATACTAAAAAGCCATTATAATCAAAACAGACTGGTACTGGTACATACAATGGAGTAAAGACAGTCTATTCAACAAATGGTGTTGGGAAAACTGGACAGATACATGCAAAAAGATACAACTAGACCACCAACTTACATCATACACAAGAATAAACTCAAAATGAATAAATGACTTAAATGTAATCATGAAACCATAAAAATCCTAGAAGAAAACAGAGGTAGTAAAATCTCAGATATCTCACATAACAGAATATTTACAGATACATCTCCCAGTGCAAGAGAAACAAAGGAAATAGTAAACAAATGGAACTACATCAAAATAAGATACTTCTTCACAGCAAAATACACCACCATCAAAATGAAAAGGGAGAACATATTTGCCAATGATACATCTGATAAGGGGTTAATATCTAAAATATATAAAGTATGCATACAACTCAACAAAGGGAAGATAAACTATCAAATTACAAAATGGGCAGAGGACCTAAAGAGATACTTCTCCAAAGAGTACATACAAGTGGCCAAGAGACATAAAAAATGTTCAAGTCACTAATCATCAGAGAAATACAAATTAAAATGACAATGAGGTACTATCTCACACCTGCCAGAATAGCTATCATCAATAAATCAACAAACAGCAGGTTCTGGCGAGGATGTGGAGAAAAGGGAACACTAGTTCACTTTTGATGGGAATGCAGATTGGTGCAGCCACTATGGAAAACAGTATGGTGTTGCCCCCCAAAATTAAAAATGGAATTTTCATTTCACCCAGTGATCCCACTTCCAGGGATATATCCTAATAACACTGAAACACCAATCAGAAAGAATATATACACCCCTATGTTCATAGCTACATTATTTATAATAGCTAAGTTTTGGAAACAATCAAAGTACCCATTAGTAGATGAATGGATAAAAAAATATGTGGCACATTTACACATGGAATACTATGCAGCTGTAAAAAGAGGGATCTCTTACCCTTTGGGACAGCATGATTGGACCTGGAGACTATTATGCCATGAAATAAACCAGTCAGAGAAAAACAAGTATCACATGATTTCACTTATTTGTGGAATCTAATGAACAAAATAAATTGACCAACAAAATAAGACCCTAAGCATGGAGATATGGAACAGAGTGACATACCTTGATGTGGTGGTGGGGGGATGAGGAGAGAGAAACCAAAGAACTTATATACTTATTAGAGGGCCAGTGCACAAAATTTGTGCATGGGTGGGATCCCTAGGCCTGGCTGGTGATCAGGGCCTATCGGGGTTGGGCTGAATGGGGCCTGCTGACTGCGGGGAGTTATGAGGGGAGGGACCTCGGGAGGTTGGCTGGCCATGGGAGGTTGGCTGTGGGAACGCACTGACCACCAGGGGGCAGCTCCTGCCCTGAACATATGCCCCCTGGTGGTCAGTGGGTGTCATAGCAACTGGTCGACTGGTCGTTCTGGTCATTCTGGCTGTTCAGTCATAACGGTCTCTTAGACTTTTATATACAGTGGGGCCTTGACTTACGAGTGTCCTAACTAATGAGTTTTTCAAGATACAAGCCGTCTCCCGGCCGATTTTTTGCTTTGAGTTGCAAGCTAAAATTAGGGTTACGAGCCAGCTTCAGATACCCCACCGTTAGTTGGAGCAGCGAACGTCACAGTAAACGCCACAACATCAGCCCAGCATCACGTGTCTCACTTGTTCACTGTTGATTTGACATACGAGTAATTTGAGTTACGAGCTCCGTCATGGAACGAATTAAACTCGTAAGTCAAGGCCCCACTGTATATAGAATATGCATAGCCCATGGACATTGACAATAGGGTGGTGCAGACCTGGGGTGGACAGGTAGGGGCTGGGCAGAGGGGGAGAAAATGAGAGATATCTGTAATACTGTCAACAATTACTATATATATATATATATATATATATATATATATAAATTAAAATTTAAAAAATTAAGTCAGACAAAGAAAGACAAATACCATATGATCTCACTTATATACAGAATCTAAAGAACACAATCAGTGAACAAACAAAACAGATACAGACAACCTTTTGATAGTTTCCAGAGGGCATGGGGTTTAGGGACTGCATATAAGAGGTAAAGGGATTAAGAAGCACTAATTTGTAGTTATAGAATAATCATGGGGAAGTAAGTATAGCATAGGAATATAGTCAATAATATTGTGATAACTATGTCTGGTGCCAAATGGGTCCTAGAATTATCAGGGTAATCACTTCAGAAGTTATACAAACGTGTAATCACTGGGCTATACAGCTAAAACTAATATATTGTATGACAACTATAATTGAAAAATAAAAATATATATTGAAAAATGAAAAGGGAACCCACTGTATGGGAGAACATATTTGCCAATGATACATCTGATAAGGAGTTAATCTCCAAAATATATAAAGAACTCATACAACTCAACAAAAAGAGGACAAATAACCCAATTAAAAAATGGGCAGAGGAACTGAATAGACATTTCTCCAAAGAGGACATACAAGTGGCCAAGAGACATGAAAAAATGCTCAACATCAAATTATCAGAGAGATGCAAATTAAAATCACAATGAGATACCACTTCACACCTGCTAGAATAGCTATCATTAATAAATCAACAAACAAGTGCTGGCAGAGGATGTGCAGAAAAAGGAACCCTAGACCACTGCTAGAGGGAATGCAGACTGGTGCAGCCACTATGGAAAACAGTATGGACTTTCCTCAAAAAATAAAAAATGGAAGTGCCATTTGACCCAGTGGTCCCATTTCTAGGACTATATCCCAAGAAACCAGAAACACCACTCAGAAAGAATATATGCACCCCTATGTTCATAGCAGCATTATTTACGATATCTAAGATCTAAAAACAGCCTAAATGCCCATCAGTAGATGAGTGGGGGGGAAAGCTGTGGTACATTTATACAATGGAATATTATGCAGCTGTAAAAATGAAGACTCTCTTGCCTTTTTAGACAGCATAGTGGGACTTGGAGAGTATTATGCTAAGAGAAATAAGCCAGTCAGAGAAAGACAAGTATCACATGATCTCACTTATATGTGGAATCTAATGAACAAAAGATCCAGAGACATTGAAGCAACAGACTGACATATTTCAGAGGGAAGGGGTGGAAAGAGGTTATTCAATGACCTTATATGCATATATGCATAGCCCATCATAGACAATAGTGCGGGAAGACTTGGGAAGGGTGTGGGAGCAGGGTAGAGTGAGTCAATAGGGGGAATAAAGGGGTTATCTGTAATACTTTCAACAATAAAGATAAATTTAAAACTAAAAACAGAAAAATATAAAAAACTAAGGATCCTATGTTTTTAATTCATGCTGTAACACCGAAACATCAAGCTTCTAAAAGATGAGATAAAACAGAAATATAGGAAAGAAAATTAAAATTACACAAAAACTGACAGCTCTATATTTTCTATCATATAAACAGTAACACCATCATCATTCTTCATTATATATGAAGCTTAGACAAATCCAGTCTTAACAGTTTAGCAGGTGGCAAAATCCTATATAATAAAGAGGTAATATGCGCATTGACCCTCATGCCCTCACATCACAAGATGGCCGCCCCCACGTCATCACAAGATGGCCACCCCCATGTCATCACAAGATGGCTGACAGGGTAAGGCAGTGGGGAGCAGCCAGGCCTGCAGGGGAGGACTTTTGAGGGGGACCAGGCCTGCAGGGGAGGGCAGTTGAGGGGGACCAGGCCTGAAAGGGAGGGCAGTTGGGGGTGATTGGGCCGACAGGGGAGCAGTTAGGTGTCAATCAGTTCGGCAGGAGAGAGGTTAGTGGGTGATCAGGCTGTCAGGCAGAAGTGGTTAGGGGCAATCAGGCAGGCAGGCAGGCGAGTGGTTAGAAGCCAGCAGTGTGGATTGTGAGAGGGATCTGAGATTGAAGAGGGTGCAGGCTGGGCTGAAGGACACCCAGCCCCATGCACAAATTTTGTACACCGGGCCTCTAGTACATTAAATAATCTATTGTTTATGTAGAAATCTCCTTACAGTTTGACATGGGTAGGGGAAGTATCTCTCTCTGAAATGTATTCAAGTGAGATAGATTGTCACTAGAAGATATCTGGTGTATGAGAAATGAGCCCATTCACGATAGAACTAGTTTTAATCTGACAGTCTTAAATTTCTAGGTTTACTTTTATCCCTCTGCCATTGTCTGATATGTCTTTATTTAAATACTAGAGGCCTGATGCACAAAATTCGTGCAAGAGTAGGCCTTCCTTCCCCTGGCTGCTGGCACCGGCTTCCCTCTGGCACCCGGGACCCGGGCTGGCTTCCCTCTGGCCACCAGCAGGCACCTGGGACCCAGGCTGGCTTCCCTCCAGCCACCTGCAGGCACCCAGGATCTAGGCTTCCCTCTGTCCTGGCTTTGTCTGGAAGGACGTCTGGTCTAATTAGCATATTACCCTTTTTATTATTATAGATTTCTTTTAGTTGTTTGTGATATTTCTATTTTCTTTCTCTTTCTACTCAGACCATCAAGTAAGTGCCTTTGATTTTTTAAAAATTCATTATAAAATATAAAGGGCATGATATTTGTGGGCTACATAAAGTATCTCCAAATAATTCAGAGCTTTCTCTCCAAGAGAAACAGTATGAAATAAATACATAATGGATCAGAGAGATGCAACAATGTTTTAAAGTTAGTCCTGATTGTAAGTGATTGATGATATTACTGTATCTAAGGAAATGACTCATCAGTCAAAGGGGGGCTTGGTCCACAATGGAAGCCTAAAATAAACAGGAGTCAGTTGCATGTTTAAAAAATTTATTGAACACTTAGAAGTTGATTTATATATAGAATCTGTTCTTGAGGAGCTTATATTTTAGAGACTGCAAAAGGAAAAGAATGTCAATGCAGTGGGTTAAGTGTTATGACCAATATATAAGTTCACACCATTGTGGGAGCACTTAACCCAACCTGTGACGTGGCAGGGAGGATTCTTGAAGGATGTGACAGATGAGACATGTGCACTGGATCTTAAAAGGAATAGAATTATGCAGGTGATTGAATGCAAGGAATTGTGACAGAGGTAGATGGCGGGGTTTTTTGCTGAATTCAGAAAAGGCATGGTAGAGGCATAAAAGTACACTTTGGTGAGTGTCACTGGATCAAAAAAAGAGAGAGGCTAGAAATATAAGCAGAGACCATATTTTGAAGGCCTTCAAGGCCAGGTTATGAAGCTTGGCCAGGTTATGAAGCTTGGACTTTATCCTTTGGCAGTTTCTCACACTGGCGTTTTTCAAGATGTGTTAACAAGTATGACAAGGCATTGGACGAACATGGTAAATTTTTATGAGACATCAATTTTAACTTTATGATATATATTTTGAAATATTATTTCTATATTAAATTACCATAGTATCATTGAGAGTTCAAAATGCCAGTGAAATTTTAAGATAAAACACAAGATTCCAAGTAATTCTCAAAGTTGTAGTGTTTATCACCATCCTCCACCCTTACTCCCTTTCAGGGTTTTGTAAGGGGTTTTCTTTCTTGCATGACACTTTAGAAGAAAAGTTTTAGAACCACAGTTCTAAACTGTTGTCATCCAATAAAAGATTTTAATCAGAAATATGAAAAGGTAAAATTTGTGTTTTAGATTTAGGTGGTTTGTGAAGGATGGATTTGGGGGTGCAATGGAGCAGAACAGAACAATAGCTTGGGAAGCTATTACAATAGTGATGATCAGGTGCTAAACTCTGGCCATGGTGAATGGAGAGGACACAGAGATCAGAAGATTTGATAGGTAAAACTGGCAGAAGTTAATGACTAAATAGGGAAGTTAAGAAGAGGGAGAAATCTGGAAAACGCTCCAGTTCTGGGAGGTAGTGTATATAGATAGAGGATCTGGCTTTAAGAAAGATATAATTGTCTTAGCCAGTTTGGCTTAGTGGATAGAGCATTGGTCTGTGGACTGAAGGGTCTCAGGTTTGATTCCAGGTCAAGGGCACGTACTTCGGTTGCAGGCTCGATCCTCGGCCCTGGTTGATGTTTTGCTCTCTGTCTCTCCCCTTCCCTTCCACTCTCTCTAAAAATCAATGGAAAATGTCCTTGGGTGAGGGTAAACAAAAAAAAATTACTTTACTTTATGTTGAACATGTTGAGTGTGAAATGCCTAGTGAAACATCTAGGTTGGAGCTTTGTCTAACCCAAATGTGTTACAAGACATGGAGAAATTGATCCCCTTGGCCCTCAGCATGGCGGGACTTTTACTAAGGCAGCTAGAATCCTCAGTTGGTCAGACTGAACACCTCAGGCTGTGTACTACTTTGTGCATTAACCTCAATGTGTGGAAAAATTATTTCCATTTTCTATGTGTGTCATTCCATAAAAAGAGTTTGGGAAACACCAGTCTAATTGATGATGCTCAGTTGGCTTCTGATTATATGTGTGAAACTCAGAAGAGCTATCAGGAATATAGAGATAAAGAATTGGGCATTATCCACATACAGATACTAATTAAAAACAGTGAAGTTGATAAGGTAAAGAGATCCACAAGAAAGTCTATATATGCCTGGTCAGAGAGGTCCAATGGAGTGAATTCAGGATGCAAATGAAGTGGTACATTAAATGATAAAAATAATAATAGTTAGCATTTTGAGCATTTAATATGTGCCAAACATTATTCTGAGAACTTTGTATTTATTAATTAAGTCAATCATAGCAGCAATTCCACAAAGTAGTAAGCATTATTATTATCTCCATTTCATAGAGTAGGCAACTGAGGTACTGTGAATTTAAGTAGGTCATCCAAATTCCATAACTAGGAAGCAGAAGAGCCAGAGGTTTATGTTATTAACCAGTCAAATCTTGGAACTCATTCCCACTTGTTTTATACTTGTGCACAACAAGCTAACTCCTGATATAATTTGACTTCCCATATAAGCTAGAGGGAGAGAATGGCTAATCAGAGGGTAAGTAATTATGATCCCTTTGACAATTATAACTATCATTATGAAACAATGAGCCAATGTGCTGGTGTAGATGCCAATCTTTGCTGAAGTTAGTAAGTGTTATGTCAGTTCTTTGGAGACTAATCAGCTTTAGGATAGACAGAATTGAAATTTGGCCTTGAAAGGCTGGTTGCCAGACCCTAAACTGTGATAACCATGACTACAAATGCTATCCACTGAGGTCTCTAGGCAGCCAAAAGACTTCTGATAACACCTGACATGTTTTTCTTTTGCATTTCAAACTATAGAAGCAGGAAAAAAAGGGGGCAAACTAAATGAAGGAGATATGGGTCCAGCTTTCTATATAATCCATTGAATTTAGTGATCCTGCTCACCAGGATCTACACAGAGTGAAGAGGAACCCAAGGCTTCAGTAAATAGAGCAAATTGTTTGACGCAGGTTAATACTAGAAATACTGCGTTTAGAGCCAACCACGAGTGTTAACAGAGAGCAAACACAGTCTGTTTATAGAGTAGTTTGCATTTGCTTTTTTACATCTGTCAATCAGACCCCCAATCAGAGTGGAAGGCTAGGAGCCCAGGTCAGATAAAGGTAAACCACAAATGGATTGAAATAATAAAAAAATGTATTGTTAATTGGTGAGTTGGGTAGCTCAGAATTGTTTATTTCATCTGAGAATGAAGAGGATATCTTTTTCTTGGAAATGCAGCAAAACTCTATGCTGTCTCTATTACACTTTCTTAAGTAAACATACTTTCAAGTTGTCAAGAATCAAGGACAAAAGTACAAAGGGAGAAGGTTAGAAATTATAAAAAATATAAAAAGAAATGTTGGATGGGATTTTATATTGTATGCATAAATTGTGTTTGCTGGGAAAATTGCTTAAATTCTCTAAACTTCAATTTCCTCATCTATAAAATTTGGATAATGGTACATCACAGGATAGAGATTAAATGAAATGATTTATGTATATAAGTACCCAGGACACAGTGCCTGACAAATGTCAGACAATCAATAAAAGGTGAATATCATAAATTCTGTGAGTTTTCTCACATATTATTAGAACCTTCCTTTGAAAATGCTTATCATCTCATTGTTGATCACAAGACAGTGTTGACTTATAAATATTTAAAACGAAGTTTTCAGGGTGTATTTAATCTCAGTATTTCCTTTAACATGCTCTATGACCATTGCCTGGTAAATCTCATGCTAGTGACTTATGCGACCTTGTCACATCAGTTGCTTGGTTAATACAATTATATAGGTTTCAAGTGTACAATTCTATGATGAGTCATCTGTATATTGTATACAGGTTTTAGTTGGTGTCATGATTCCATCTTAAACCTACTATACGATGAAAAGTTTCTTTTTTCAATGTTCAGTTTTCTTTGAATCCAGACCTGCCTTATGCTGCCATCTCCTGGAAGTGTCTGGAATAGAACAACTTTTCAATTTCTTTAGATACATTTTGATCAGTCTACATGTTGATTTTGATCTCCCCAGTGTCTCTTCTTTCAGATTACACTCTCGGTAATCACTGGACAATAATAATGCAGACTTTATAGAGTACTGAATGACCATCCTTGGGCAGTGGGATCAATAGAGGCATTTTGAATGAGAATAGTCAATAAAGATTGAGATTTTTTGTCTATAGTAATTTCAGCTTGCTATAAGGCTGGCTGAGATAAATGTAATTTTATATGTTATCAAAACTAATGCAGCTAAAATCTGCTAAATAATTTACATAGAGGATAATAAGGGGGAACATCTCAATGAAAATAGGAAACTATTCATCCCATTGGGACTTGTTTTTAGATGAAGACTGCTAGCAGTGTGGCAATGGAGAAGAATATCAAGACTCGGAGTCAAGAGACTGAAATACTAGGTCTTAACTTAATATCTGTGTATCCCGTTGAAGCCAATTCCTATTTCATGGCCTCATGTTTCACATATTTTAAAGTAAAGGAGTGAACTAACCTGTACACCTGAAACTAATACAAACTAATATTGAATGTAAACTTGAAAAAAAACAAACAAACAAACAAAAAAACAGGAATGATATCCACAAGAAAAAAATAAAATACAGGAGTGGAATTAGGTGATCTATAGGTTTATTACAGGATCTCACATTCTGTGGTTTTATGAAAGGTTAAGATGACAATGTGATTAGTCATATCCAGTGAAAGTAGACCGGTTTATCAAAATGGTGTTGCTGAGTCTTACTGTGATGGGGGAAGTGGTACATATGGATTCACCCATAACTGCCATTGAAAGAAAATATATTGATAATAATAAGTGTAGGTATACAATTTGAAATACAGGTATGAAATACAGGTTTTCTGGTTCTCTTTAGATATTATTCCATTTTAGTTGCATCCTAGTATCAGGAGTCCCAATTCAGTCATCTGAACACAGCTCAGCTTATACATTAAAAGCAACTAGGAGGCAAGATTCAAAGGTCACAGATCTAAGAGAACTATGGGATGAAACACTGTTGGGCCCTGATAAAACATGCTTGCTAACATGGACAACAAGCCTTCCTTTATGGTCAACTAAAGTCTTAATTTGAAATCATTTATCATTTCCCTAACAGAGCAGTGTTCTAATGAAATTGCAACATTGGATTATGAGGTGCCAGAGCCAGCAGAAGGACAAGAGTGGTTCCAGGTACACTGCCAAGGGAACAACAACAAAAAGACTCACAATCAGCTAGTTACAGAAGTTAGAGGAATCAAGATTGTGAGTATAAATAATTATCATTTCATGCAGCTTAAGTGTGAAGGGAAAGTGAGAAGCCAGAGTACCAGGAACAATGGAGAAGGCACTATTTATAAAAGTCATCAGGCCCTAAGACTTTTGCACCATTTAACCCCAGGATGTAATATGGGCAGAAGACCAATAAATCTGTGTAATATTATCTAGCTGAGATCCAGAGCCACCAGAGAGCAGCACTGAGATGATGAGTGCTCCATGTTAATGGGTTGCTAGGTTTGCTAGCCAGCTTTGCAGCTGAGTGCATCCCTAGTGTATAGTCTCTGTAGTTTACATTCCACTTCGCTCAAAGAACTGAACCCATATCACAGGGACTTTTAAAGGTCTGATGTACCAGCTTACTAGAACTTGCATAACAACTTGCTACAAACTGTGTGGCTTAAAACAATAGAAATTTAATTACAGCTCTAGAGCCTAGAAGTCCAAAATCAAGATGTCAGCAGAGCCATGTTTAATTCTGAGACTCTGGGTATAATCCTTTCTCTCCTCTTCCTAGCTTCTGATGGTGGCGGCAATCTTTTACATTCCATGCCTTGCAGCTTCATTACTGCAATCTCTACCATTGTTATTCCATGACTTTCTCTATGTGTCTCTCTCTTTTTATAAGGATGCCAGTCATATTAGATTAATGGCCAGCCATATTCTAGTATGACCTCATCTTAACTAATTACATCTGCAATGAACTTAAGGTCACACAGAAGTATTGAGGGTTAAGATATCATCATATCTTTTGGGGGGACAAAATTGAACCCACAACACTCTACATCAAATAAAATACCCACCAATAGAAGAACATTTGCAACAGAAGACTGGCTTTTTTCCAGCTTTATTGAGGTATAATTGACAATTAAAAATTGTATATATTTCAAACATACAACTTGATTTGGTAAACCAGAAAGTTTACTTTTTCATCTCTCTGCCCCTCAGTGTTCTTAGGAACATATTCTGTGTCTACATTTCATATCTGACTTGCCCACTACCTTTCATCATCACTCCCCCACCAACACACACATGCATACCCCCTTGTAAACTCTCCCCTAAGGTAGTAGATACCTTTATCCAAATGGCAGACTTTATCCGCTACACTGAGTTTTAGTCTACATTAGCCACCACCATCCTACTTGTCAATACAACTGCCAACTACCTAATATCCACCTCCAATTTTTGCTGTAGTTCTGGAGAGCCCTATTCAAATTTCTAAAGTCTAAGTCCACATAAAATCCACTCACTCACCACACACCTATGCCCAAATACAGTGTAACGAGCTGATACTTGATAAATACTTCCTATATCTCATCTCCTAATAAAAACTACAGGACAATGCATTGAAAAGAATTGCTTATATTTCTCCACCCAGAGCAGCCCCTATTACAACAACTACGGCTACCACTCACTTCTGCTTCCTCCATATTCCTGGTAGCATTTATGACTGAGCAGCTAGTCAATATGTAGCAAAGTCTGCTGAATACCTGTCCAGCAGTTTAGGTAAAACTCTTGAATACGACTAGAGAGTTGTTGTAAGGATTTCCTGAGATAACAGATGCAAAATACCTATTACCTTATCTGGAACATATGGTAGAATTTTAACAAATTGTAATTTTAAGCTATTAGTATTTCTCTACCTTCATATAAAGACTTCCTCTGATGACCGTTAACTAATTATACCATGTTGTAGCAAATGGCACAATTTCCTTCTTTAATAGCTGATGGCTCAATTTTGAAAATAAAATTGTTTTAATAAACACTGCCTTTATAATTATTTAAGTTATTTCTCTATCTTGACTTTGTATATATATTGCTGCAATGAACATGGAAGTTCTTGTTACTGCCATCCTAGGACTTCCAGGCCAATCCCAACATTCATTGAGGCCATCAACTTCTTCTCCACATCTTTTCTTGACATCATGCTTGGTAACTTCAATGTCTATGTATATTATTCCGATTAATCCAGGTCTTATCTCTAGCCTTGATCACTTCAACACCAAATGCCTTTATTACCAGTTTTCATCATTTGCCCATTTCCATGATTATAACTTAAATCTTGTAACCCAGTATTGCTTCATTTCTGAAAATTTAAACTCCTGTACTCCATGTCCTGATCACATTTTTTATTCTTCCAGTCATCTTAGTCCTTTATTATTACCTCATCTAAACTTCTACTTGGACCTGAGTCCCCACAGCTCACATCCAGATTCGCTTCTGTCTCTATCCAGTCTAAATACCATAATATATAATTTATTCATTCATTAAAAACTATTTTAAAAAGTGCCTACTGTATGGTAAGCTCTATTCTAAGAACTTTGGATATAGCAGTAAAAGTAAAAATCCACAGTCTCATAGAATTTGCATTGAAATGAGAGGAATGGAATGGTTAAAAAGTAAACAAATGACAATATATCAGGAATTAAGTGCTACGGGGAAAATCAAGCAGAGATGGGTACATATGGAATGTGGTAAGGTGACATTTGAGGGTGACTTAAAGGAAGTAAGAAAGTAGTGATAGATATTAATCGTTACATTCCAGGCTCAAAATATGTGACACCCAGGAAATTCTCAGAAATTTCTAAAATCATAATATACTCAACATTTTTCTTAACATTTACTTGCACGTTTCTAATTAATTATGATTTTCTATTATAAACAGTGAATCATTTTTCTCCAATACTGGAAGTTTCTGTAAAAAAAAATCCAATATAAAATACATGCATGGTTTATTATGAATGAATATATTGTGAAAAGATTATATATTTCAAATGGATGTTAAAATTATCTCTACCTGATAAAGACAACTGATAATAGAAAACATTTAAAAAAGTAACAAAAAACCCCACAAAAACGCCAAATAAAAATCATATGAAAACTTTAGAGTCCTGGCCAGTGTGACTCAGTTGCTTGGACATCGTCCCATGCACCAAAAGGTTACTAGTTCGATCCCTGGTCAGAGCACATGCCCAGCTTGCAGGCTCAATCCCCAGGAGGGGATGTTTTACTCTCACATCAATGTTTCTCTCCCTCTCCCTTCCTATCTCTCTAAAAATCAATTTAAAAATCTTTAAATATATAAAATTTTAAAGATAATGCCACAAATATTAGTATTTCAAATACAGCCTTTTAAAAATAAACTTTAAATAAATTGAATTATTTTTCCAGATTTATTGATACATGATTGCCAAAAAATTGCATATATTTAAGTTGTACAGCATGATTTTAAAGGTGTACAATCTGATATTTAATATATGTATGCAATTGTGAAATGATTAGCATGATCAAGTTAATTAATACATTTATCAGTTACTTTTTTGGTGTGTGTGGTAAGAATACTTAAGATATACTCTCTTAGAAAATTTCAAGTATACAGCACAGTATTATTAACTAGAGTCATCATGTTGTAAGATCCTCAGAACTTATTCATCTTATAACTGAAAGTTTGTGCCCTTTGAACAACATATCCCCATTTCCCTCACTCCTTAGCTCCTGGCAACCACCATTCTACTACTCTCTGGTTCTATAAGTATGTCTTTTTAGATTCCAGAGAGAGCGAATATGAACTTGGGGGGTGAGAGGAAGTAGTCAAAACCTATACTGAGGTTTCTGTCTGCAATAGGAAGAATAGAATTGCCATGAACTGATATAAGAAAGACTACTGAAGCAGTAGGAATTTGAGGAAAGGTGAAAATATTGAGGGGATCTGGGAATGTTTTAGGACATGTTAAAGATATCTATAATAATTCATGAGCTGATTTTGTCACCTTCCTCTTCCCTATTCCCCGTGACTTTTGATATCTTAGTGATTTCATTCATAGAAGCTTACTTCCTATTTTGAAGCAGATTCTCCATGCAAGTCCTTAAAGTATTGTCTGCATGTTCCTCATGATTGAGAACTGTAGATACTGTATGAAGATATGAAGGGAACAGTTGTAGCACCAGGTACAAAAGGAAAAGCAGAGCAGCTGGAAAGTGAGAGAATGTACATAACTTCAAACAAGTAATTGTGAATATGCCTTACACATGTGAGTATCAAAATAAAGAGCATTCTCAAATAAGATACCTACATTATACCCAAGTAAATGGAGATGTTTAGAAGTAAGCTGGATACTTAAATCTGGAGTTCAAGGAAGAAGTCTAGGCTACAGATATAAATTTAAGAATCAGAAGGATTTAGATGATATTTAAAGCCATGCAATTGGATCAGCTCTCCAAGAGAATAAATATAGATGGAAAAGAGAAGACATCCAAGAATTTATTCCTGGTATCATGCAACATTTAAATGAGTCATGGCTAGAAAAGTCAGAAGAAAACCAAAAGAATGTACTATGCTGGAATCCAAGGAGGGAACAAACAAATGTATCAAATACTGTTAATTTTCAGGTAAAATGAGGAGGGAAAATTGATCATTGGGTTTAAGTACCTGGTGACTTTGACAGTAATAGTTACAATGGATAGGTAGTGATAAAGCCTTATTGAAGAGGGTTTAAAAGATAAAGGAGAGGAAATGATAGTGAGTATAGAAATTTTATTCAATAATTTTTGCTGTAAAAGACAGCAGAGAAACGGGACTAATTTCTTTTTTCCTAAATATATTTTTATTGATTTCAGAAAGGAAGAGGGAGAAAGATAGAAATGGCAATGATGAGAGAGAATCATTGGTTGGCTGCCCCCTGCACACCCCCACAGGGGATTAAGCCCGCAACCTGGGCATGTGCCCTGACTGGGAATTGAACAATGATCTCCTGGTTCATAGATCTACACTCAATCACTGAGCCATGATGGCCGGGCAGAGACTAATTTCTTTTTATCACAATTCTTTTCCATTGATAACCATCCACAAACTAATATAACAATCCAACTCTTCAAACATTGATCCTATATTTGTGCTGCTAGATCCTTTTAGAAAAACCCACAAAGTCATGCTGATTAATACTACCAGATATCATGATCTTAAACCAGCCTTGGGCAAACTACGGCCCGAGGGCCGGATCCGGCCCATTTGAAATGAATAAAACTAAAAAAAAAAAAGACCGTACCCTTTTATGTAATGATGTTTACTTTGAATTTATATTAGTTCACACAAACACTCCATCCATGCTTTTGTTCCGGCCCTCCGGTCCAGTTTAAGAACCCATTGTGGCCCTCGAGTCAAAAAGTTTGCCCACCCCTGTCTTAAACTTTAGCTGTACCCCAAATACTTCAATGCATCCTTTCTACACATCCTTAACAGCTTTTACTCATGTTATAAAATTTTACCTTCTTCCAGTTTAAACCTTATATCTGATTTTAATTATAAAAAAGCCAAGAGATGTATCAATAATAGAAATTAACCACATGCTACACTTTTCTAGTAAAGCCATTTCTTATATGACTTCTTATTTTTAATTAGGTCAAAAACCTTTGGTCATCTTTATTATGGTGATCAAGTGCTTTCTAGTGCCTTCAGAACACATACTTTGCTTCTCCATCTTAACTTATCCCTGCTTCTGTGAAATACAATTTTATCTATTAGGCTCTTAAATAATTATATCAAAGGTCTCTAACTGTTAATTTTTTTTACCTTTTTCCTTAAACTCACCCAGTTTATACTCCTCAATCTCTACTTAATATCCACAAGTAATCAGTTGCCAAATATTGTTGGTTCTATTAGTGCAGCCCTGCTGTCACTTTCTTAATGATTTAGTTCACTCTAATTTATTATCTAGATTATAATAGCAGCCCACCTGCCTTCAGAGTAGCTCCTCTATAATGCATTTGTCTCACTGCTGCCAGAGTGGGCTTTCTAAAACACAAATATGAATACATCATTCTATGTTTAACAAACTTCAATGGCCCCCATCTCAATAAGACAAAATTCAAACTCTCAAGTTTAGCATCTAAGGCCATTCTTAAGGGCATCTAAGATATAACTCATGCTGTTCATTAACTTATCCATTCAAAAAATACTTCTTGGGGTCTTATTCTGCTTCAGGCTCTATATTAATTGTTGGTAATATCAAAGTGGATATATCCTGATCTCAATTTCCATGAGCTCACAGTGCAATTTCATTTCTGTATCACTCTTCAATACCCACCATTACTTATATACTGTATAGTGAGACCTTACTACATAGGTTTCCTGAAATATGTCTTACTTACTGCTTCAAAGCCTTTTGCTTTTCTCCACCTAAAATATCATCCCTCTTTCTTCATTCCTGGTTAATTTCTTTAAAATTCTTCTCAAACATCACATCCTCATTAATAACTTTCTCATTTAAATGTCCTTTCTCTTCTTCCTATAGCACATTATGCTTCTATCATAGTACTTATCACACTGTACTGATAAAATTGATTTATCTGTCTCCCCAGTGAGACTGTGAGTCCTTTGAGTAACTATGTGTTATTTATCTTTGTATCACCACCACCTATCCTAGTGCCTAATACCAGTATGCAGTAGGTGTTCAATAAATGAAAGCATGCATAAACTAATGCTTTGCTTAATCTCATTAAACTTTTATACTGTAGAAAGTTTTATGAATCTTGAGTCTTTCCTTCTGCATTTTAAATTTATTTCTAAGTCTTGTATAATCTGCAAACATGATCTGCATGATTTTTAGTAATGGGACACTACTAGAAACCTTCCTCTAAGTTTAACATCGCTCCATTAATCATCACTCTTTGGTAAAGATCTTCCAGTTACCAACCTCCTGGACAATGCTGTTACCCAGTTCAAGTGATCCCATGACCTTATCAAAATACTAGAGACCCAGTGCACAACATTCATGCACTTGGGATGGGGTGTATGTGTGTGTTCCTCAGCCCACCCTGCACCCTGGCCTGCACCCTCTCGCAGCCTGTGACCCCTTGCTCCTTACAGCCCGCCTGCAGCGGAGGCAGGAGAGGCCACTGAGCTCACCAGCTGCGATCCCGGCTTCTGACTGAGTGGAGCTCCTGCTGTGGGAGCGCACTGACCACCAGGGGGCAGCTTCTGCATATTAGCCTTTTATATATAGGATTTCTGGCCCTAGCTGGTTTGGTTCAATGGATAGAGCATTGGCCCTCGAATTGAAGGGTCACGTGTTAGATTCTGGTCAAGGGCAAGTACCTTGGTTGCAGGCTCCATCCCTGGGCCCGGTTGGTGGGGGCATGTGCAGGAGGCAACCAATCGATGTGACTCTCTCACATAGATGTTTTTCTCTCTCTGTCTCTCCTCCTCCTTTCCACTCTCTCTAAAAATCAATGGAAAAATACCCCCAGTGAGGATTAACAACAACAAAAACCCCAAAATCTTTCTGAAATACACATTATTTTCATCTATAGCATTCTTATCATTTGTCTGTCTAGTGACCCCTATGAAAAAGGAAATGAGGCTTAATTAACCTCTCAATTGGTAACCCCAACTAGAGCCTACATTCTCCTCCACACTTCATCCCCAACCCATCCTTCTCTTTTATTTCTAAATACAGGGAATTTTATGTTTTCTCAGCAGTTTCTCACAAGCATGTCTTTTCTCACACTACTCGTTTGGTCTGAAATGATCTTCCTCCTTCTCCTCTTGTAAACATTATTATTCAAGATTCAAATCAAATTCAACTTCCTCCAAGATCCTTCAAAGAATACCATCCCTGATTTCACCTTTTATGATGAGGTGAGATGGGATTGTCCGTGCCGTTTTTCTGTACTCTGGGAAGAAAATGAAATATTTAAGGGGACAAATTTGATCCTGGTGTCCTTCACAGTCAATTAATTAGCTGGGAGTAGGAGAAAGATCTCTTAGTATAATAAAGTCAGAGTTAATAGTCATGTAAAGTATGTTTAAAATATTCAAATATGTCATATAAGTCGTATGGGGTTTGGGGGAAGGAGATACATTTTAAGATGTCAGATATGATCTATGTTAAATATATTAGGAAAGAATATATTTGTAACCCTACCTATACTCCTACCCCTACCCACAGAAGGTATTTACAGATGAATGCTGTGGGACAGAAAGAAATGATGGAAACATATTACATGAATTATATCATATATCTTATAAGCTCCTTTGCATTGTAGTAAGTTGCCCTTATGTTAATTTCACACTCTACCCTCTGCATATACTAGAATATGTGCTACTTAAGTACCAAGACTTTCATAACCACTGTTGTAGAATTAAATTATTTTACTCTTGAAAATATTTCAATGAGAACCCTATTTCTAAGTATTTTTAAAGCTTATATGAACAAAAATCTGATGCAAGTTTTCAGTTTGGAATATTCACTACTATTATGATATCTGTATTAGTGACAATGTCTACAATCATTTAATCAAACCACTAAATAAAGGACCAGATTTTTTTAAGCTTTAGAAAGTTTCTACTTCAGTTTCTACTTGATAGTACCACCTTCATTTTTTCTTACACATTGATTTAATACCTTGAATTTCCTTTCCCAAGTTTAAGTCCTGGTACTGCCACTTGTTAGTTGTATGCCCTCTGACAAATTACTTAAGCTCTTCAAGTCTCAGTTTCCTTATCAATAAGATCAGGATCATAATTCTTACCTCAAAAAAATTTGTAAAAATTAGATGAAATAATGTATGTGTATCAGGGTGAAACACTGTTTAATCCCTACCTGATATATAACTTATCTTGCCTCCTAAAGTATGTGTGGTGGGGGGAAGGAATTGGTGGTGACATAAATTTCCATCAATAAGAAAATTTGTCTTTATTTTCTTCTCATCTGTATTAGTTTCCTGTGGCTGCTGTAACAAATTACGACAAACTTGATGGCTTAAAACAATACACATTAATTCCCTTATGGTTTTGGAGATCAGAAGTCCAAAATCAGTATCACTGGGCTGAAATCAAGGTGTCAGCAGGGCCTCACTCCCTCTGGAAGCTGTAGAGGAGAATCCGTTTTTTGCCTTTGTTTCTTAGAGCTGCTGATATTACTGCCTTGTGTCCATATCCTCCTAATTTTCAAATCTCTCTGCTTATTCTTTTATTTAAAAATATTGTTTTTTTTTAGAGAGAGAAGAAGAGAAAGAAAGAAACATCAATGTAAAAGTAAAACATCGATCTGCTGCCTCTCACACGACCCCTACTGGGGATCAAACCCACAACCTGGGCATGTGTCCTGACCTGGTATGGAACTGGCAACCTTTTGGTGCACAGGATATCGCTCAACCAACTGAGCCACACTGGCCAGGGCTCTCTGCTTATTCTTCATATAATCTTTTTCTTTATGTGTGTCAGATTACACTCTGCCTCCCTCTTATAAGAATACAGGTGAATTTTCAATTACAGTTGACATACAATATTATGTTAATTGCAAGTATACACCTTAGTGATTAGACATTATATAACTAAGTGATAATCCTGATAAATCTCATAAATGATTTAAATTTTAAAAAAGAAACACATGTACTGTATTTAAGGCCCACATGGATAATCCAGGATAATTTTCCCATCTAAAAATAATAAACTTAATCACATTTGCAAAGTACATTTTTCTCAGTAAGGCAAGTTCCAGGGATTAGGACCTGGTATTTTGTGGTGCCCATTATTCAGTCTATGGATTATTCATTTCTAGGAGAGAAAGGGAGAGAAAATGAGATCACAAAACATCTGTTAATCTGTAGGTGCATCTAAAAGTGAGATAAACCCTCAGCATGTGTGGCAGCATGTGTGGAACTATGTTTGATAGAGTATGTTAATGTGCCTTTAGATACAAATGGTAGGCATTTACTGAACTGTGTTCCCCTAAAATTCATATATTGAAACCTGATTCCTAATGTGACTGTATTTGGAGATAGGACCTTTAAGGAGATGATTTATAAAATGAGGTCATAAGGGCGGTGTTCTAATACAATAGGACTCGTGTCCATATAAGAAAAAGAGAACCGAACCGGTTTGGCTCAGTGGATAGAGCGTCGGCCTGCGGACTGAGGAGTCCCGGGTTCGATTCTGGTCAAGGGCATGTACCTTGGTTGCGGGCACATCCCCACTGGGGGGCGTGCAGGAGGCAGCTGATTGATGTTTCTCTCTCATCAATGTTTCTAACTCTGTATCCCTCTCCCTTCCTCTCTGTAAAAAATCAATAAAATGTATTTTTTTTAAAAAGAGAGAAAGAGATACCAAGAATAAATGAGCACAGAGAAAAGGCCATGTGAGAACAAAAAAAGAAGGCAACCATTTGCAAGCATAGGGAGACCAACCCTGCTAGCACCTTGATCTTGGACTTTGAGCTTCCAGAACTGTAAGGGAACTTATTGTTTCAGCCATTCAGGTTGTGGTATTTGTTACGGCAGCAGAAGCAGGAATACAGGGAGAGAGAAATAAATTGCTTAATGTAATAAAAATGAGAAGAATTAACATAGGAGAGAGTGACTCTGGAGGAGCCTGGCAAACAGAATAGCATGGCCCTAACCCTAGCCTAACCCTAACCCTTGAGGGAGAGGGATAAGCAACATGAAATTATGCTGGAGCCTGTGGAAAAAGATGACCAGTGAGAAATTCCTCAGAACCGTATGGCCAAAAAACTTGCAAGAAGAGGGATATCTAAAATTCATTTCTAAGTTACTCATTTTGCATTCGTGTAAAATCTCTGTTTACTTCAAAACTGCAAGTAGTGTGTGATCTTTGCTAAACATTGAGTATATGAGCAGCTTAGGAGAAAATAAAGGGAAAGTAACACAGTTTCCCAACTGGCTTGGTGTCAGACAAACAAAAGTTTGTGTGAGTTAGAGAGATTAATACAAGTAGTAACTCAAAACCAGATGTGATTATAAGACCATCATTCCTTGAGGATTCACAGAAATCACAAGGAGAGCATTTGACTTCTCCACAATGTGTGCTAGAAGACTTGTGCCAAAATTATGGACATCTCAAAGCACAGGGTAATATGAGTTGACATCTGGGTAGCACACGCAAATTTCCCAGTTTAGTGTCTGATATTTAATAACCACCCAGAAAATGATGATTCATTTTTGCCCTATTTCTTCTTACTGCTGATGAGGCTAGGTGGGTGCGTCTAAGAGCTGAAATAAACTTTTCAGTAAGTTATTTATGGGTGGATTAATATTCACCTTAATCCTTTATAAAGTCTTTAATACTCTGGCATGTACAAAGTAAAAAAAAATACTATATGTAAAAATGTTGAGTTGCAGAGGCCACAAAGAGCAATGTAAAGATTTTGTGGATTTTAGGTAAAAACTAGCAGAAAAAAATAATACTCTTCTTTTTGGCATGGTAATTAGAACTTCAAATTTATAAATCACCCAAAACCATAAAATGAAGGCCTGCCAGTGGAACGTTCTTTAGGCTTTCTTTGTTTTCAATAGCACAGCTCCATAACCACAGGGAAGAAGTAGGAATGTGTTTTTTCCTAATTTGGCTGAATATGAAGCATCTTTAAAAATGATATAGGTTACCAGAGAGAAGGGAGTGGGGTAGTAAAGGGTAAAGGAGGCCAAATATATGGTGACAGAAGATGATTTGACTTTCGGTAGTGGGAACACAATGTAATATACAGATCATGTATCATAAAATTGTACACTCGAAACCTATATGATCTTATTAATCAACATCTCCCCAATAAATCTAATTTAAAAAGAGGTGGTTCAAGTAGAACAGAAATGTGAGAGTTGCAGAGGAGACAGTTTATGAGTTATTGTGCTTAGGGAAATCATTGTGGGTTTCAGGATGAAGGAGGGAAGACATAAGATGTCATCTGTCATCTATTAAAAATTGCACAGTGAATATTTATGTATATATAATTAGTGAGAAAGTACTATGCAGGAACAAAATTTTTGTTGGAACCCCAGTATTGCCTCCAATTATTAAGGACCCTTGGTTTCATGGCTGAGTTCATACTGCTGATGACTTTTCGGTTCCCAACTATTGAGGTAGAAGATGAGCTGATAGAGTGACCCAGATATAATCTTATACTTAACTGAAAAATCCAAAGAGAATTCTAAGTGCTCCCTTCTAGAAAAGCTCAGGAGTTAATCTATCCCAAGGCCTTTTCCCTTTGTCTTGCCTCTGCTCATCATCACAAATAAAAGAATATCTTTTTCTGAAAAAAAAAAGATATAAATCAATCATATTCACTTAGACTCTTTTAAGTTTAGCAGCCATGAAGCAATACAAACTTATAGGTTGTGGAAGCTAATAACAGATTCCATAAGCCTCAGGTCTTTCTGGAATTCTTTTGAATTGGAAAACATATGTAATATCTCACACAAAGAATGACAGTCCAAGATTTGGGGGATGTTTCTCTAGCAAAGCCTTGTGGAATTACAGCCAGCATGTTCCAAACCCCAAGAAATGTCAGTACAGGTGATTAAGTCTTCCGTAAGAGCTTACATCCTCTTTGTGGAGTTACATGGATGTCACTCAATACTTCTACTACCACAAAGGTTCACCTTCTCCCCCTCGCCATCCCTACAGAAGTGGAAATACTTCCAGCTATTCCTAAGTGAACTTTTATTACAGAGCAGGAAATTATGATGAGCACCTCCAACATAACTATTAATGAGAGAGATGTTTCTTAACTGAGTCATTTTCCCCTGAAGGGGTGAAGCAAATTCTATTTCTTTATGCTTACTTCTGAAAATTATTTCAGGACTGCTGAGGGAAGCAAAAAGAAGACCACTGAACTTGGGAAGTTCATACCTCCTCAATACTTAGATTTTTCATTTTACCAAAATCAGTTCTATAGTGGCCCCTAGTTAAGTAGCATAATTGGTTGATCTCAGATTTTGCAACGGACACAAGAATGAAGTTTCTAGTAGGCGTTATAAAAGGACTCTACCAGACTGAAATATCACATTAAAAAAGTTACATTGGAAAGTAACTTTATAAAAATAAGCCTTAAAGATACTTATAACTTTTATCATGGAAAGATATTAAAGATATAAGTGTACAAAACATAGAACCATGAATAATATAAGCCAATTTTTGTTAAAAATATATTTATTTATTCAGCATGCACACACATGCACACACACACACAAAATGTCTGGAAGTACATATACCAAATTATTGACAAACTAACCTCTTGGTTAAGTAATTATTATAATTTTTAGATCAATTATATTTTCTATATTTTCAGCAATGAGAAAAAGTGATTAATATAATAATACAGTGGTAATAAAATTTTTAAAGGAAGTTCAGCTATTCAAATCCACTTCCTATTTTAGGTTCCGGGTTTTACTACAAAATTTATAAATGTCTTTCTGAAGGATTTGCATAACTTTTTTCCACAAAGAACAGCATTCATCAAACCCTTGACTCCTTTCCCCACTTGAAAAAATAAATTTTGTTGGCCAATTGAAAAAATAACCTACTCTACCATCTTGGCCCAAGAAGTATACCTACTCTCATTTCCTTAAACATGTGATTTTTTTTTAAAAAAAATGAAGGTTTCCTTTGCTCAGTAGGATGGGTTTGTGCACCAATTACTTTGAGAGCTATTGTCCCAGTCTCTATGAGAAAGGTTTTGACTAGAGTTTTGAAGTAAAGGAGAGGCATTGATCACAAGGAAAGAAAAGGGCTTTTTAGGATGGAGTAGTGTCTTTGAATAATAATTAGCATTGATTAAGCATGTGCCAGTCAGTTTACATGCTTTATTTCATATAATCCTCAAAATAATGCTTTTGAATTAAATAAAATTGTTCCCATGTTTTACGTTAGGAATTGAGCTCTTATTCTATACCTTTCTTGCTATGCTAAGTGAGCACCAGATGGGAAGCAAAAAGCACTGGACTTCATTTCCAAAAACTGTGCGGACAAATTTTGGGTGCCTATCTCATTGCCCCTTCTGAGGTAGTCTAATTAAATTATTCCCAGTTTCCAGCTGAGTAAACATATACAGAGAAAATTGTTGTGTAATTAGAAATGCGAATAAAAGAAAATAATTGATGTAAACATATTTGAAGAACTATAACAAGAACAAATACCAGTTTTCAAAGTGTATAGTAAGGTCTCTGGACATATCCAAATATAAATAAGAAAAATTTGAAAATCTGTAATATGGTTTTACTTCACATGCTTTATCCTCAAAATAATGCTTTTGAACTAAGTACAATTGTTCCTGTTTCTAAGGTTAGGAATTGTGGCTTAGAGATGGTAAGTGATTCAATAAATAAAATAAAATTAGAAATAATAAAATAAGACAATATAAAAATATGACATTTCTTTTAATATACAGAGCTGATGTCAGCAAAATGGAGACCTAGGAGGTCCCAATGCTCATCTCCTCCTCAAAAACTACAAAAACAACAAATAAGCTAAAAACTGACAAAAATAGATCTAGAAAGCTCTGGACTACAGCAAAGCAGCAGCAGCAACTCTGCAGAGCTCCAAAACTAAAAATGGCCACAAAGAAAAACATAGGAAGCATTTTACCTGTGTCACCCCAGCCACTAGTCCAGAGAAACTTGGAACTTGGAGAGATCCCCTTGGAAGGATTTCTTCCCATGGGGAAAAGGAGAGCAGGAGAACCCCAACAAACCTTACCACCATGGATGTTTTCATCCTTTGCTACTAAGGACTTTCAACAGCTTCACAAACACTGAACCCAGATGATGGAGCTGCCTGGAGTCTAGGCTCCTGAGTCTTCTCCCTGGGGCTGAGACTAGAGATGTCACTGTGCTCAGACCTGCTTCTGGGGGCCCCAGTTGCTTCTGTGGGCCCCAGTTGCTTCTGTGGGCCCCAGTTGCTTCTGTGGGCCCCAGTTGCTTTTGTGCTCAGATCTCATAATACTACAAATTAAAGCCCAAGACCAGATAGGTTTATTGGTGGATTCTACATTTAAATTTAAATAAGAATTAATCCCAATGCTTCTCAAATTTTTTAAAAATATTGAAGATGAAAGAAACCCCCCAATCTCATTTAATGAGGGCAGCATCACTCTGATACTGAAGCTAGACAAGGACACTAAAAGAAAAGAAGATTACAAGCCAATATCCCTACTGAATATAGGTGAAAAATCTTAAAAATACTAGTAAATTGAATTCAAAAGCACATTTCAAAGATCATGTATCATGATCAAGTGGGATTTATCCATGGGATGCAATACACAAAATCAATAAATGTGATATACATCATTTCAGTAGATGCAGAAAAGCCATTTGACAAAGTTCAACATACTTTCATGATAAAAACTCTTGTGAAATTAGGTAAAGAAAGAATGTGCCTCAATATAATAGAGGCCATATGTGAAAAAGCCACAATTATATTAGTCAACAGTGAAAAGATAAAAGTCCTTTAAAAAATTTATCAATTTTTAAAGTAATACACTTGTTCAAAGTATTACATGTGTCCCTTTTCCCCTTTTGACACTCCACCCTGCCCGCCCCCAAAGCCCAAGGCACTATTGTCTATGTCCATGGGTTATACATATAAGTTTTTTGGTTAATTGTTTCCAGACCCCTCCCCTTCCCTTTGAAACATGTCAGTCTGTTGCATGCTTCAATGTCTCTGGATCTTTTTTGTTCATTAGATTCCACATGCAAGTGAGATCATGTGATACCTGTCTTTCTCTGACTGGCTTATTTCACTTAGATTAATACTCTCCAGTTCTATCCATGCTGTAGCATAAATTAAGAGTTCCTTCCTTTTTACAGCCACATATTCAATTATGTAAATGTACCACAGCTTTTTTATCCATTCATCTACTGATGGGCACTTGGGCTGTTTCCAGATCTTTGCTATTGGAAATAATGCTACTATGAACATAGGGATGCATATATTCTTTGGGTTTGGTATTTCAGGTTTCTTGGGATATGTTCCTAGAAGTGGGATCACTAGGTCAAATGGCAGTTCCATTTTTAAGTTTTTGAAGAAAGTCCATACCGTTTTACGTAAAGGCTGCACCAGTCTGCATTTCCAACAGCAGTGCAGTAGGGTTCCCTTTTCTCCACATCCTCACCAGCACTTGTTGTTTGTTGATTTATTGATGGTAGCCATTCTGGCAGGTGGGAGGTGGCATCTCATTGTTGTTTTAATTTGCATCTCTAGGATGATTAGTGACTTTGAGCATTTTTGCATATGCCTGTTGGCCATCTGTATGTCCATTTTGGAGAAGTGTCTATTTAGACCCTTTGCCCATTTTTTAATTGGATTGTTTGTCTTCCTTTTGTTAAGTTGTATGAGTTCCTTATATAGTTTGGAAATTATCTCCTTATCATATGTGTCATTGGCAAATATGTTCTCCTATCCAGAGGGCTGTCTTTTCATTTTGTTGATGGTTTCTTTGTTGTGTAGAAGATTGTTTTTTTGATTTTGTTTTTTGGCTTCTGAGGGCTTTTAATGTTCTATTTGGAATTTGGTGGTGGTCCATAGGTGCTAGCTGTTAAGGTAAACTTGTACATTTACCTAATGAACTTTTCTGCATTTGTTATATTTTCAAAAGAAAATAAACAGTCTCTATGTGGTCTCCACTTTCGGTCCTCGGGTATCAGGGTTCTCTCCTGCGAGTCTTCCGTTGATTATTCTCAGAAGCTTTTTGTTTTGATATAGTCCCATTTGTTTATTTCCTCCTTAGTTTCCTTTGACCTAGGATATGTATCCTTAAATATATTGCTATGAGATATGTCTAAGATTTGGCTGTCTATGGTTTCTTCTAAGATTTTTATAGTTTCATGACTTACAGTTAAGTCTTTTATCTATTTACCCATTTTGAGTTTATTCTTGTGTATGGTGTAAGTTGGTGGTCTAGTTTCATTTTTTGCATGTACTTGTCCAATTTTCCCAGCACCAATTATTGGAGAGATTGTCTTTTCTCTATTGTATGCTCTTTCCTCCTTTGTCAAATATTGAGTGTAATGGCTTGGGTCGACTTATTGGTTCTCTGTTCTGATCTATTGGTCTATATTCCTGTTCTTTTGTCAGTACCAGGCTGTTTTGATTACAGTGGCTTTGTAGTATAACTTGATATCTGGTATTATGATTCCTCCAACTTTGTTATTCTTTCTCAAGATTGCTGCAGCTACTAGTATTCTGGGTCTTTTTGGCTCCATATAAATTTTTGGAGTGTTTGTTCTAGGTCTGTGAAATATTTCATTGGTAGTTTAATAAGGATTGCATGGAATCTATAAATGGCTTTGGATAGTATGGACATTTTAATGATGTTAACTCTACCAATCCATGAACACGGTATATTCTTCCACTTGTTTATATCTTCCTCTATCTCCTTTCTCAACATCCTGCACTTATCTGAGTACAAGTCGTTTACCATCTTGGTTAATTTTATTCCTACGTATTTTAATTTTTTTGCTATAATAGTAAATGGGATTGTTTTTGTTTGTTTATATTTCTGAGAGTTCATTATTTGTGTATATAAATGCCATTAATTTCTGGGTGTTAATTTTGTATCCTGCAATGTTACTGAATTAGCTTATTAAATCTAATAGTTTTTTGATGGAGTCTTTAGGATTTTTTTTTATGTACAATGTCATGTCATCTGCCAATAACGACACTTTTATTTCCTCCTTTGCAATTTGTATGCCTTTTATTTCTTCTTCTGTTCTGATTGCTATGGCTAGAACTTCCAGTACTATGTTGAACAAGAGTGGTGAATGCAGACATCCCTGACTTGTTCTTAGGGGAATATTTTGAGGAGGAAAGGTGTTTTCAGCTTATTCAGGTTTTCTGATTCTTCCTGATTTGGTTTTAGAGGATTGTATTTTTCTAGGACTATGTACATTGTCCAGCTTGTTGGCATATAGTTGTTCATAGTATTTTTTTTTACAATCCTTTGTATTTCTGTGGTGTCAGTGGTCACTACTCTGCTTTCATTTCTGATTTTATTTATTTGGGTCCTCTCTCTTGGTTTCTTGGTGATTTATTTGTTTAATAACCTGAATAGGCCAATAACAACTGATGAAATAGATGCAGTAATTAAAAAAAAAACTCCCAGCAAACAAAAGTGCAGGTCTGGACAGCTTCACAGGGGAGTTTTACCAAACATTCAGAGAACTAACACCAATACCCCTCAAACTATTCCAAAACATCCAGGAGGAAGGAACACAGTCAAGAAATTTTTATGAGGCCAGAATTATCCTAATTCCAAAACCAGATAAAGACACTACTAAAGAAAGACAATTATAGGCCAATATCCCTGATGAACAGAGATGCTAAAATCCTCAACAATATATCAGCAAATCAGGTCCAGAAATACATTAAAAAGATCGTACACCATGACCAAGTGGGATTTATTCCAGGGATACAAGGTTGGTACAATATTTGCAAATCAATAAATGTGATACATTACATACACAAACTGAGAAATAAAAATCACATAATCATATCAATTGATGCAGAAAAAGCATTTGACAAAATCCAACATCCTTTCTTGATAAAAACCCTCAACAAAGTAGACAAAAATTAAAGCCATTTCCCCTAAGAACAAGAAAAAGACAGGGATGTACACTTTCAGCACTCTTATTCAATATAGTACTGGAAGTCCTAGCCACAGTGATCAGACAAGAAGTAATGAAAAGCATCAAAATTGAAACGGAGGAAGTAAAACTCTCATTATTCGCAGATAACATGATAATGTTACATAGAAAACCCTAAAGACTCCACCAAAAACTACTAGATTTAATGAATGAATTTGGCAATGTAGTAAGATACAAAATAAACATCTAAAAAGCAGTATTTTATATATACCAATAATGAATTCTCAGAAAGAGAAACTTAAAAAACAACCCCACTTAATATTGCAACAAAAAATTAAGGTATTTAGGAATAAACTTAACCAAGGCAATCTACAGATTCAATGCAATCCCTATTAAAATACCAATGGCATATTTCACAGATCTAGAACAAATACTCCAAAAATTTATATAGGATCAAAAAAGACCCCAAATAGCTGCAGCAATCTGAAGAAAGAAAAACAAAGTTGGAGGAATCTCAATACTAGATTTCAAGTTATACTACAAAGCCACCTTAATCAAAAGAGGCTGGTACTGCCACAAGAACAGGCATATAGATCAATGGAACAGAACAGAGAATCCATAAATGGACCCAAGCCATTATGCTCAATTAATATTTGACAAAGGAGATAAGAGCATACAATAAAGTCAAGACCGTCTCTTCAATAAATGGTGTTGGGAAAATTGGACAGATACATGCAAAAAAAAATGAAACTACATCATCAACTTACACCACACACAAGAATAAACTCAAAATGTATAAAAGACTTAAATGTAATTCCGGAAACCGTAAAAACCCTAGCAGAAAATATAGGCAGCAAAATCTCAGACATCTCTCGTAGCAATATGTTTATGGATACATTGCCTAGGGAAAAGGAAACTGAGGAGAAAATAAACAAATGGGACGACATCAAAATAACAAGCTTCTGCACTGCAAAAGAAACCATCAACAAAATGAAAAGGGAGCTCATCATATGGGAGAACATATTTGCCAATGATACATCTGATAAAGGGTTAATATCCAAAATATATAGGGAACGCATACAACTAAACAAAAGGAAGACAAACAATCCAATTAAAAAATGGGCAAAGGTCCTAAATAGACACTTCTTCAACATGGACATACAGAAAGCCAAGAGACATATGAAAAAATCCTGAAAGTCATTGATCATCAGAGAGATGCAAATTAAAATGACAATGAGGTATCACCTCACACCTGTAAGAATGGCTACCATCAACAAATCAACAAATGACAAGTGCTGGTGAGGATGTGGAGAAAAGGGGATACTCATACACTGCTAGTGGGAATGCAGACTGGTGCAGCCATCATGGAAAACAATATGGAGTTTCTTCAAAAAATTAAATATGGACCTGCCATTTGACCAGTGATCCCACTTTTAGGGATATATCCTAAGAAGCCCAAAACACCAATCAGAAAGAATGTGTGAACCCCTATGTTCATAGCAGCACAATTTACAATAGCTAAGATCTGGAAACAGCACAAGTGCCCATCAGTAGATGAGTGGATAAAAAAGCTGTGGTACATTTATAGCATGAAATACTATGCAGCAGTAAAAAAGAAGAATCTCTTACCCTTTGAGACAGCATGGAAGGACCTGGAGAGTATCATGCTAAGTGAAATAAATCAGTAAGAGAAAGACAAGTATCACATGATCTCACTCATATGTGGAATCTAAGTAACAAAATAGACTGATGAACAGAGTGGATCCAGAGACATGGAAGCATGTAACAGAGTGAGGAATCTCAGAGGGAAGGTGAGAAAGGTTATCAACCAAGGACCTTATAGGCATATATGCATGGTCCATGGACATAGACAAGAGGGTGGTGACGGCCTGGGATGGAGGGCGGGGGCAGGCAGGAGGGGGTTATTGGAGGGATAGGGGGGACATATGTAATACTTTCAACAACAAACAATTATTTTAAAAATAAAGTTTTTAAAAAATATTTTATTGCCTTTATTTAAAATGCTTAATTTTTAAGTCCAATTCACCCATTTTATTTAATTTTTGAAATGGAAATAACATTGTGAAAGTTATATTTGCTTGTTTAGAAAAAAACACATCTTATAATGATGTATCAGGTGGGTTCATCAGTTGTAACAATGTCCCGCTCTGGGCGGTGGGGGATGTTGATGATGGGGAGGCGGTACCTGGGGGCAGGGGTATATGGAAAACCTCTGTGCCTTCTGCCCAATATTGCCGTGAACCTAAAACTGCTCTAAAAAGCCAAGTTTATTTTATTCTTTTTTTTAGTTTCTCTCTTTTTCTCTTTTTTATTGTCTAAAGTTCTACATATGTCTTCTTTTTTCCCCAATTGAACCCCTTCCCCCAGCCATTCCCACCCTGGGGCAAGCCCCCAACGCCCCAGTGTCTATGTCCATTGGTTATGCTAATATGCATGCACACAAGTTCTTTGGTTGCTCTCTAACCCCTCCCCTCCATTTGTCTCTGGATCTATTCTTGTTCATCAGTTTATGTTGTTCATTATATCCCACATATGAGTGAGATCATGTGATACTTATCTTTCTCCAACTGACTTATTTCGCTTAGCATGATGCTCTCCAGTTCCATCCATGCTGTTGCAAATGGTAAGAGTTACTTCTTTTTTATAGCAGCGTAGAATTCCATTGTGTAGATGTATCACGGTTTTTTAATCCACTCATCTGCTGTTGGGCACTTAGGCTGTTTCCAAATCTTAGCTATTGTAAATTGTGCTGCTATGAACATAGAGGCACATATATCTTTTCTGATTGGTGTTTCTGGCTTCTTGGAATATAGTCCTAGAAGTCGGATTAGTGGGTCAAGGGGGAGCTCCATTTTTAACCTTTTGAGGAAACTCCATACTGTTTTCCACATTGGCTGCACCAGTCTGCATTCCCACCAGCAGTGTATGAGGACTTCTTTTTCTTCACATCCTCGCCAGCACTTGTCCTTTGTTGATTTGTTGATGACAGCCATTCTGACAGGTGTGAGATGGTACCTCATTGTCATTTTGATTTGCATCTCTCAGATGATTAGTGACTTTGAACATGTTTTCATATGTCTCTTGGCTTTCTGTATGTCCTTTTTCAAAAAATGTCTATTTAGGTCCATTGCCTATTTTTTGATTGGGTTGTTTATCTTCCTTTTGTTAAGTTGTATGAGTTCCCTGTAAATGTTGGAGATTAAACCCTTATCGGTGATAACATTGCCAAATATGTTCTCCCATGCAGTGGGCTTTCTTGTTTTTTTTTTGTTGATGGTTTCTTTTGCTGTGCAGAAGCTTTTTATTTTGATGTAGTCCCATTTGTTTATTTTCTCCTTAGTCTCCATTGCTCTAGGAGCTGTGTCTGTAAAGATATTGCTACAAAATATGTCTGCTTTTTTGCTGCCTATGGAGTCTTGTAGGATTTTTATGGTTTCCTATCTTACACTTAAGTCCTTTATCCATTTTGAGTTTGTTTTTTGTATGGTGTAAGTAGATGATCTGGTTTCATTTTTTTTTGCATGTATCTGTCCAATTTTCCCAACACCATTTATTGAAGAGACTGTCTTGACTCCATTGTATGCTCTTGCCTCCTTTGTCAAATATTAATTGAGCATAATGGCTTGGGTCGATTTCTAGGTTCTCTGTTCTGTTCCATTGGTCTATATGTCTGTTCTTGTGCCAGTACCATGCAGTTTTGAGAACAGGGGTTTTGGTAATATAGCTTGATATCTGGTATTGTGATCCCTCCAAATTTGTTCTTCTTTCTCAGGATTTCTGTGGCTATTTGGGGTCTTTTTCTTATTCCAGATGAATTTTTGGAAAGTTTATTGTAGATCTTTGAAATATGCATGAGTATTTTAAGGGGAATTGCATGGAATCTGTAGATTGGTTTGGGTAGTATGGACATTTGAATGATGTTGATTCTACCAATCCTTGAGGATGGTATGTTCTTCCATTTGTTTATGTCTTCCTCTATCTCTTTTTTCATTGTCCTGTAGTTTCCTGATTACAGGTCTTTTACATCCTTAGCTAAGTTTATTCCTAGGTGTCTTAATTTCTTTTGGTACAATGGTAAATGGGATTGTTTTGTTTGTTTGTTTGTTTGTTTCTTTGTTTGTTTGTTTGTTTTTGCTAAGATTTCTGGGTGTTAATTTTGTATCCTGCTACATTGCCA
>NW_005871052.1:1245841-1248378 GCF_000147115.1 Myotis lucifugus
GGTTAGATAATTTATTACCCATTTTTTCTAGTTTGTTTAGATAGGCCTGTAGAGCTATGAACTTCCCTCTTAAGACTACTTTCACTGTGTCCCATAGATTTTGGATTGTTGTGTTTTCATTGTCATTTGTTGCCATGATGCTTTTTATTTCTTCTTTGATCTCTTTGGTAACCCAGTCATTGTTTAATAACATGCTATTTAGCCCCCAGGTAAAAATAAAGTTTTGAAAATGGTGGAGTAGCAACACAAAGCTTTTTGTACTGAGTCTCTGGGCTGACTTTGGTTCAGGACTGGCAACAGGCAATGATCACTGAGCAAAGAGTGCCTAGGGTAGCTGGCCAAAATGCCAAATATCCAAATCTTCAGTGGCAGCTCCCACTTGTCCTAGAAAATTGCTGACCGCCTGGGCCTAGATCTAGGCAAGGTGTTGACTAAGAAATTCAGCAACCAGGAGACCTTTGTTGAAAATGGTGAAAGTGGGCCAGACCTGAGCCCAGAGGGTCGGAGGGAGACCGCATGGCAGATAGCCGCGTCTCTTGGGACAGACACAGACCCTGACCGGGGTAAGGAGTTCCGCGGGTTTGCTGGTGCCAGGAGATTTGAGATTTGGATTTTGTGATTGCGGAGAACTGAGACTAAAGGGGGCATCCTGAGGAACTGACCAGACCATGCAGTGCCCATAAGAGAGGAGCGTTTCCCAGATCATGCAGTGCTTCAGATCCAAGCAACAGCAGCCCCCTGATCACCGCAGCCTCCTGATCACCACACCCTCTGTCTGTGGAACAGCAGCTGTACATGAAGCCTACCCCCACCAGCCAGAAGAGCCAACACAGCTGTGAACAACACCCACCAGAGGAGCTGCTGCCAACTGGAAAGCAGCTGCTACCACAACCATCTGAGCAGCAACCACAACCCAAGGAGCCCCTGCCACCCAGGGAGCAGCCACTGAACATCTCAACATCTACATATGTCAGCGAGATCAAACATGGGTAGGCAAAGAAACCCCCAAAGGAAAGAAAAGGAGAACTCGCCAGAAAAGCAGCTAAGTGAGACAGAGGCATGCAACATGACAGAAATAGAATTCAGAATAAGGGTCCTAGCATGCATAAACCGGATGGAGGAAAAAATCAACTACTTATGCAAGAAGCAAGAAGAAACAGATGAAAAAATCAATAACTTATGCAAGACCCAAGAAGAAATGAAGAGCGATATAGCTACAATAAAAAACACCATTGAAAGCATCAACAGTAGACTAGGAGAAGCGGAGGACCGAATTAGTGAATTAGAAGACAAGGAAGCAAAACACACCCAAACTGTACTGCAATTGGAGAAAAAAATTAAAAGACAGGAGGAGAGCCTAAGGGAGCTTTGGGACAACATGAAGCGAAACAACATACGAATAATAGGGGTGCCAGAACAACAGAAAGAGGAACAAGGATTAGAAAACCTATTCGAAGAAATAATATCAGAAAACTTCCCTGAGGTGGGGAAGAAAAAAGTCACACAAGCACAGAGAGTCCCAAACAAGGTGAACCCAAAAAGACCCACACCAAGACACATCATAATTACCATGGCAAGTGTTCAGGACAAAGAGAGAATCTTAAAGGCTGCAAGAGAGAGACGGAAAGTTACATACAAGGGATCTCCCATTAGACTATCAAATGATTTCTCAACAGAAACACATCAGGCCAGAAAAGAATGGACGGAAATCTACAAAGTGATGCAAAGCAAAGGACTGAATCCAAGAATACTCTATCCAGCAAGACTATCATTCAGATTTGAAGGGGAAATAAGAAGCTTCACAGACAAAAAAAAGTTTAAGGGAGTTTAGCACCACCAAGCCAGCAATGCAAGAAATGCTAAAGGGACTGGTGTAAAAAGAAGAAATAAAAAGCTCAGAAAGAAAATAGCCACACACAAAAAAAGAAATGGCTACAAACAAGTACCTTTCAATAATAACTTTAAACGTAAACGGACTAAATGCTCCAACCAAAAGACATCGAGTGGCTGAATGGATAAAAAATCATGACCCATACATTTGCTGCCTACAAGAGACCCACCTCATTAAAAGGGACTCACACAGACTGAAAGTGAAGGGATGGAAAAATATCTTCCAGGCAAATGGAAAGGAAAAGAAACCTGGGGTAGCAATACTCATATCAGACAAAATAGACCTCAAAGCGAAGGCCATAACCAGAGATAAGGAAGGCCACTTCATAATACTAAAGGGATCAATACAACAAGAAGATATAACCCTGGTAAACATTTATGCACCCAATGCAGGAGCATCCAAATACATAAAAAAACTCCTGGAAGATATCAAAGGAGAGATTGACAACAATACAATCATAGTAGGGGACTTTAATACACCACTGACATCACTGGATAAATCCTCTAGACAAACAATCAGCAAAGAAACAGCAACCCTAAATGACTCACTTGATCAGATGGACTTAATTGACATCTTCAGAACACTTCACTCCAAAGCCACGGAATATACATTCTACTCAAGGGCTCATAAGACACATTCAAAAATA
>NW_005871052.1:1249286-1252797 GCF_000147115.1 Myotis lucifugus
CCCCACAGAAATACAAATGATTGTTAAAAAATCTATGGACAGCTCTACTCCAACAAACTAGACAACCTGGAGGAAATGGACAAATTCCTAGAAAAATACAACATTCCAGCACTCAATCAGGAAGAATCTAAAAATCTCAATAGGCCAATAACTATGGAAGAAATTGAAGCAGTCATCAAAAAGCTTCCAGCAAACAAAAGCCCAGGGACAGACGGCTTCACAGGGGAGTTCTACCAAACATTCAAGGAAGAACTAAAACCTACCCTCCTCAGACTACTACAAAAAATTCAAGAGGAAGGACCACTTCCAAGCTCATTCTATGAAGCCAGCATCACCCTAATACCAAAACCAGGTAAAGACAACACAATGAAAGAGAATTACAGGCCAATATCCCTCATGAACACAGATGCCAAAATCCTCAACAAAATCTTAGCAAATCGGATCCAGCAGTACATCAGAAAGATCATACACCATGACCAAGTAGGATTTATCCCAGGGATGCAAGGATGGTACAATATACGCAAATCAATAAACGTGATACATCACATAAACAAATTGAAAGAAAAAAACCACATGGTCATATCAATTGATGCAGAAAAAGCATTCGACAAAATCCAACACCCATTTTTGATAAAAACTCTCAGCATGGTGGGAGTAGAAGGATCATACCTCAACATAATAAAAGCCATATATGACAGGCCCACAGCCAACATCATACTCAATGGACAAAAACTAACACCATTTCCCCTAAGAACAGGAACAAGACAAGGATGCCCACTCTCACCACTCCTGTTCAACATAGTCCTGGAAGTATTAGCCATTGCAATTAGACAAGAAGAAGAAATAAAAGGCATCCAAATTGGAAAAGAGGAAGTAAAACTGTCCTTATTTGCAGACGACATGATATTATACATACAAAACCCTAGAGACTCCGTCAAAAAACTACTAGACTTAATACATGAATTTGGCAAAGTAGCAGGATACAAAATTAACCCCAAGAAATCCAAGGCATTTCTATACACCAATAGTGAACTTTCAGAAAGAGAGATTAGAAAAACAATCCCATTTACCATCGCACCAAAAAAATTAAGCTACCTAGGAATAAACTTAACTAAAGAGGTAAAAGACCTCTACTCAGAAAACTACAGGACATTGAAAAAAGAGATAGAGGAAGACATAAACAGATGGAAGAACATACCGTGTTCATGGATTGGTAGAATCAACATCATTAAAATGTCCATACTACCCAAAGCAATCTATAAATTCAACTCACTTCCCATTAAAATACCAACGGCATACTTCACAGATCTAGAACGAACTCTCCAAAAATTCATCTGGAATAAAAAAAGACCCCGAATAGCTGCAGCAATCCTGAGAAAGAACAAAGTAGGTGGGATCTCAATACCAGATATCAAGCTGTATTACAAAGCCACTGTTCTCAAAACTGCCTGGTACTGGCACAAGAACAGGCATATAGATCAATGGAATAGAATAGAGACCCCAGAAATCGGCCCGAACCAATATGCTCAATTAATATTTGACAAAGGAGGCAAGAACATACAATGGAGCCAAGATAGTCTCTTCAATAAATGGTGTTGGGAAAATTGGACAGATATATGCAAGAAAATGAAACTAGACCACCAACTTACATCATACACAAGAATAAACTCAAAATGGATAAAGGACTTAAATGTACGACAGGAAACCATAAAAATTCTAGAAGAATCCAAGGGCAACAAAATCTCAGACATATGCCGAAGCAATTTCTTCACTGATACAGCTCCTAGAGCAGTTGAAACTAAAGAGAAAATGAACAAATGGGACTACATCAAAATAAAAAGCTTCTGCACAACAAAAGAAACCATCAACAAAACAACAAGAAAACCCACTGCGTGGGAAAACATATTTGCCAACGTCATATCTGATAAGGGCCTAATCTCCAAAATTTATAGGGAACTCTTACAACTTAAGAAAAAGAAGATAAACAATCCAATCAAAAAATGGGCAAAGGATCTAAATAGACACCTTTCAAAAGAGGACATTCAGAAAGCCAAGAGACATATGAAAATATGCTCAAAGTCACTAATCATCCGAGAAATGCAAATCAAAACAACAATGAGGTACCATCTCACACCTGTCAGAATGGCTATCATCAACAAATCAACAAACAACAAGTGCTGGAGAGGATGTGAAGAAAAAGGAACACTTGTGCACTGCTGGTGGGAATGTAGACTGGTGCAGCCACTATGGAAGACAGTATGGAGTTTCCTCAAAAAACTGGAAATGGAACTCCCATTTGACCCTGTGATCCCACTTCTAGGAATTTATCCCAAGAAACCAGAAACACCAATCAGAAAGGATATATGCACCTATATGTTCATAGCAGCACAATTCACCATAGCTAAGATCTGGAAACAGCCTAAATGTCCATCAGTAGATGAATGGATTACAAAACTGTGGTACATCTACACAATGGAATACTATGCTGCTGTAAGAAAGAAGGTACTCTTACCATTTGCAACGGCATGGATGGAGCTGGAGAGCATTATGCTAAGTGAAATAAGCCAGTCACTGAAGGAAAAATACCACATGATCTCACTCATTTATGGATAATAGAGACCATTATAAACTTTTGAACAATAATAGATACAGAGGCAGAGCTGCCTCAAACAGATTGTCAAACTGCAGCGGGAAGGCCGGGGAGGGTTGGGGGGCAGAAGGGAGGGGAGATCAACCGAAGGACTTGTATGCATGCATATAAGCATAACCAATGGACATAAGACACTGGGGGGTAAGGGAGGCCAGGGGATTGTCAAGGGTGGGGAAAAAAAGGACACATATGTAATACCCTTTGTAATACTTTAAGCAATAAAAAAATTTTTAAAAAAAGAAGACAGCTGGACTCTCTTATCTGTTTCTGCATTCAGTTGGCCACAATATATCTTTTCGGTTGCTGTATATAAAGAAAATATAGTCTCGTACTGATATAGAGTGGGAATACAGAAGAGTATTTTCATAGCCTTTTCAGATAGTTACTGGGTAGTCTTTAATATGACCATTTTGACAGGCAGTTGTTTCTTAAAGGTTAGTTGTCGTGTGGATTCTGAAACCATATTGGTGAACTATTTTTAAATTTTAATTTAATTTTTTCCGTGACCATGACTCTATGCCCTCTACCACCACACCCATCCCCTTCCACCCCTACAGTGCTGTCCATGTCCATGATTGGTGAGTTTTTTAAATATTCTGTCATATTAAAATATGCTTCTATCTCATACTTCCAGTGTATCTTTTACATGATTTGGTGGCATCAGGCATTGGTCATTTTGAAAATATTTTTCATTGAGTCAAGCAGGTCTTCCAAAATGTTGACAAGTTATCTTTGTAATAACAAAAAAAATCACATTTGTTAAAATCTCTACCAATGTCATCAGGAAGGTCTTGAAGTTTTGGGAATCTGCCAACTTCATGATAGAGGATACAAGTTCTACAAAATTCCATGCCCGCCACC
>NW_005871052.1:1253472-1254479 GCF_000147115.1 Myotis lucifugus
TGCTAGGTAAAAAAAAATAATGTGTATATACAGTAGTCTTAGTTTTCTTAATAATAGAAGAAAATATAAAATCATAAGCCCAGTTATTTCTAGTGGCTGATTTATATATTTTCTTTTGCACTTTCCAGTAATTTCCCAAAGAAGCAAACATATACCCCAAAACTTATATAAAAATGGCCTGATAGCACTAGCCAGTTTGGCTCAGTGGAAAGAGCGTCAGCTTGCAGACCAAAGGGTCCCGGGTTCGATTCTGGTCAAGGGCACATACCTTGGTTGCAGGCTCCTCCCTGGCCCGGGCCCTGGTTGGGGCACTTGCAGGAGGCAACCAACCGATGTGTCTCTCTCACACCGATGTTTCTCTCTGTCTTTCCCTCTCTCTTCCACTCTCCCTAAAAATCAATGGAAAAATATCCTTGGGGGAGGATTAAAAAACAATAATCATAAGAATGGCCTGACAGTGATGGGTGATGAAGAGGCAGGAGCAGGTTGGACCCGTGGCTTGAGTCCTGACACCCTGCCCCCCTCCCTGGGTGGTCGTGGGGGACTCTGTAGTGAGGATGCTGCTGGGCTGAGTGTCTGAGTCAGAGCCTGGCTCTCACACTTCCTCTCTGTGTCCTGGGAAATTAGCGTCTTTCAGCAGCCTGCTTCCCCACCGACTAAATGAAAGTCATAATGGACCTACCCACCTCTGTGGTTGTGAGGTTACGTGCAGGAGGCACAGTTTGTAACCCCAGCCCGGATGCCCGACACTTAGCAAGTGCTCAATAAATGCTGTACATGGAGTTATGTTATACATGCTGAGGTTCTGTTGACTGTCTTTGCCCTGATCTATAATAATAAAAGCATAATATGCTAATTAGACCAGATGTCCTTCCGGATGTCCTTCTGGATGACAGTCTGGACGAAGTCGGGGCTGCGAGGGAAGCCCGGGTCCCGGGTGCCAGAGGGAAGGGGGTGCCGGCAGCCAGGGGAAGGAAGGCCTACTCTTGCATGAATTTCGTGCCTCG
>NW_005871052.1:1260797-1262084 GCF_000147115.1 Myotis lucifugus
TCCCCAGAGGGGTTCCGGATTAGAGAGGGTGCAGGCTGGGCTGATGGGGACCCCCCCCCATGCACGAATTTCATGCACTGGGCCTCTAGCATGTGTATAAGTTTTTTGGTTGATCTCTTCTGTCCCTCACCCCCTTCCCTTAGAGAATCCTGTCTGTTACATGCTTCCATGTCTCTGGATCTATTTTGTTCATCAGTATTTTTTTTCAATAGATTCCACATCTAAGTGAGATCCTGTGATATTTGTCTTACTCTGACTGGCTTGTTTCACTTAGCATAATACTCTCCAGGCCCCTCCATGCTTTCTCAAAGGGTAAAAGGTCCTTTTTTTTCCTGCTGCATATTATTCCATAGCTTTTTTTTATCCATTCATCTACTGGTGGGCACTTGGGCTCTTTCCAGATCTTAGCTCTTGTAAATAGTGGTGCTGTGAACATAGGGGTACATATATTCTTTCAGATTGGTGTTTTGGGCTTCTTAGGATATATTCTTAGAAGTGGGATCACTGGGTCAAATGGCAGGTCCTTTTTAAATTTTTTGAGGAAACTCCATACTGTTTTCCATGATGGCTGCACCAGTCTGAATTCCCACCCAGCAGTGCACGAGGGTTCCCTTTTCTCCACATCCCCTTCAGCACTTGTCATTTGTTGATTTGTTGGTGATAGCCATTCTGACAGGTGTGAGATGATGCCTCATTGCTGTTTTAATTGGCATCTCTCTGACTTTGAGCATTTTTTCATGTCTCTTGGCCATCTGTATGTCCATGTTGGAGAAGTGTCTATTTGGGTGCTTTGCCCATTTTAAAAATTTTATTATTTGTCTTCCTTTTGTTAAATTGTATGAGTTCCTTATATATTTTGGATATTAGCTCATTATCTGATATATCATTGGCAAATATGCTCTCCCATGCAGTGCACTCCCTTTTCATTTTGATGCTGGTTTCTTTTCCTGTGCAAAAGCTTTTTAGTTTGTTGTAGTGCCATTGGTTTATTTTTCCTTTGTTTTTCTTGCCTATGTGTTGTATCGTGAAAATGTTGCTATGTGAGATGTCTGATGTTTATTTTTCTGTGTATGTTTTCTTTTTTTTTTTTTTTTTTTTTTTTTTTTTTTTTTACTTTTTTTAAAATATATTTTATTGATTTTTTACAGAGAAGAAGGGAGAGGGATAGAGAGCCAGAAACATCGATGAGAGAGATCAATCAGCTGCATCCTGCACGCCCCCCAGTGGGGATGTGCCTGCAACCAGGTACCTGGCCTTGACCAGAATCGAACCCGGGACCCCTGAGTC
>NW_005871052.1:1262494-1273915 GCF_000147115.1 Myotis lucifugus
GATGGCCATTCTGACAGGTGTGAGATGGTACCTCATTGTTGTTTTGATTTGCATCTCTCGGATGATTAGTGACTTTGAGCATGTTTTCATATGTCTCTTGGCTTTCTGAATGTCCTCTTTTGAAAGGTGTCTATTTAGATCCTTTGCCCATTTTTTGATTGGATTGTTTATCTTCTTTTTGTTAAGTTGTATGAGTTCCCTATAAATTTTGGAGATTAAGCCCTTATCAGATATGACGTTGGCAAATATGTTTTCCCAAGAGGTGGGTTTTCTTGTTGTTTTGTTGATGGTTTCTTTTGCTGTGCAGAAGCTTTTTATTTTGATGTAGTCCCATTTGTTCATTTTCTCTTTAGTTTCAACTGCCCTAGGAGCTGTATCAGTGAAGAAATTGTTTTGGCATATGTCTGAGATTTTGTTGCCTTTGTATTCTTCTAGAATTTTTATGGTTTCCTGTCGTACATTTAAGTCCTTTATCCATTTTGAGTTTATTCTTGTGTATGGTGTAAGTTGGTGGTCTAGTTTCATTTTCTTGCATATATCTGTCCAGTTTTCCCAACACCATTTATTGAAGAGACTATCTTGGCTCCATTGTATGTTCATGCCTCCTTTGTCAAAAATTAATTGAGCATATTGGTTCGGGCTAATTTCTGGACTCTCTATTCTATTCCACTGATCTATATGTCTGTTCTTGTGCCAGTACCAGGCAGTTTTGAGAACAGTGGCTTTGTAATACAGTTTGATATCTGGCATTGAGATCCCACCTACTTTGTTCTTTCTCAGGATCGCTGCAGCTATTCGGGGTCTTTTTTTATTCCAGATGAATTTTTGGAGAGTTCGTTCTAGATCTTTGAAGAAGGCCATTGGTATTTTAATGGGAAGTGCGTTGAATTTATAGATTGCTTTGGGTAGTATGGACATTTTAATGATGTTGATTCTACCAATCCAAGAACATGGTATGTTCTTCCATCTGTTTATGTCTTCCTCTATCTCTTTTTTCAGCGTCCTGTAGTTTTCTGAGTAGAGGTCTTTGACCTCTTTAGTTAAGTTTATTCCTAGGTATCTTAATTTTTTTGGTGCGATGGTAAATGGGATTGTTTTTCTAATCTCTCTTTCTGAAAGTTCACTATTGGTGTATAGAAATGCCTCAGATTTCTTGGGGTTAATTTTGTATCCTGCTACATTGCCAAATTCATGTATTAAGTCTAGTAGCTTTTTGATGGAGTCTCTAGGGTTTTGTATGTATAATATCATGTCATCTGCAAATAAGGACAGTTTTACTTCCTCTTTTCCAATTTGGATGCCTTTTATTTCTTCTTCTTGCCTAATTGCAATGGCTAATACTTCCAGTACTATGTTGAACAGGAGTGGTGAGAGTGGGCATCCCTGTCTTGTTCCTGTTCTTAGGGGAAATGGTGTTAGTTTTTGACCATTGAGTATGATGTTGGCTGTGGGCTTGTCATATATGGCTTTTATTATGTTGAGGTATGATCCTTCTATTCCCACCTTTCTGAGAGTTTTTATCAAAAATGGGTGTTGGATTTTGTCGAATGCTTTTTCTGCATCAATTGATATGACCATGTGGTTTTTTTCTTTCAATTTGTTTATGTGATGTATCACATTTATTGATTTACGGATGTTGTACCATCCTTGCATCTCTGGGATAAATCCTACTTGGTCATGGTGTATGATCCTTCTGATGTATTGCTGGATCCAATTTGCTAAGATTTTGTTGAGGATTTTGGCATCTATGTTCATGAGGGATATTGACCTGTAGTTCTCTTTCATTGTGATGTCTTTACCTGGTTTTGGTATTAGGGTGATGCTGGCTTCATAGAATGAGCTTGGAAGTGTTCCTTCCTCTTGAATTTTTTGTAGTAGTCTGAGGAGGATAGGTTTTAGTTCTTCCTTGAATGTTCGGTAAAACTCCCCTGTGAAGCCGTCTGGCCCTGGGCTTTTGTTTGCTGGAAGCTTTCTGATGACTGCTTCAATTTCTTCCATAGTTATTGGCCTATTGAGGTTTTTAGATTCTTCCTGATTGAGTTTTGGAATGTTGTATTTTTCTAGGAATTTGTCCATTTCCTCCAGGTTGTCTAGTTTGTTGGAGTAGAGTTGCCCGTAGTATTGTTTAACAATCATTTGTATTTCTGTGGGGTCTGTTGTTATTTCGCCTCTATCATTTCTGATTTGGTTTATTTGGGACCTCTCTCTTTGCTTCTTGGTGAGCCTGGCTAGGGGTTTGTCAATCTTGTTTATCCTTTCAAAGAACCAGCTCTTGGTTTCATTGATTTTCTGTATTGTTTTTTTGGTCTCTATGTCATTGATTTCTGCTCTAATCTTTATTATCTCCTTCCTTCTGCTCACTCTGGGGTTTTCTTGTTGCTCTCTTTCTAATTCTTTGAGTTGTAGAGTTAGATGATTAACTACCATTTTTTCTTGTTTTTTGAGATAGGCCTGTAGAGCTATAAACTTCCCTCTCAGGACTGCTTTCATTGTGTCCCAGAGGTTTTGGATTGTTGTGTTTTCATTGTCATTAGTGTCCAGGATGTTTTTAATTTCTTCTTTGATGTCATCGGTAACCCAATCAATATTTAATAACATGCTATTCAGCTTCCAAGTGTTTGAGTATTTTGGGTTGTTTTTATTGTAGTTTATTTCTAACATTATGCCATCATGGTCTGAGAAGATGCTTTTTATGATCTCAATCTTCTTGAATTTGTGGAGACTTTGCTTGTGACCCAATATGTGGTCTATTTTTGAATATGTCCCATGAGCACCTGAGAGGAATGTATATTCCGCAGCTGTGGGGTGTAGTGTTCTGAAGATGTCAATTAAGTCCATCTGATCTAGTGAGTCATTTAGGATTGCTGTTTCTTTGCTGATTGTTTGTCTAACGGATTTATCCAGTGATGTCAGTGGTGTATTAAAGTCCCCTACTATGATTGTGTTATTGTCGATATCTCCCCTGATATCTTCCAGAAGTTTTCTTATGTATGTGGGTGCTCCTGCATTGGGTGCATATATGTTTACCAGGGTTATATCTTCTTGTTGTATTGATCCCTTTAGTATTATGAAGTGGCCTTCCTTATCTCTGGTTATGGCCTTCACTTTGAGATGTATTTTGTCAGATATAAGTATTGCTACCCCAGCTTTCTTTTCCTTTCCATTTGCGTGAAAGATATTTTTCCATCCCTTCACTTTCAGTCTGTGTGAGTCCTTTCAAATGAGGTGGGTCTCTTGTAGACAGCAGATGTATGGGTCATGTTTTTTTATCCATTCAGCCATTCGGTGTCTTTTATTTGGAGCATTTAGTCCATTTACATTTAAAGTTATTATTGAAAGGTACTTGTTTGTAGCCATTTCTTTTTTGTGTGTGTGTGTGGCTGTTTTCTTTCTGAGCTTGATATTTCTTCTTTTACAACAGTCCCTTTAGCATTTCTTGCATGGCTGGCTTGGTGGTGATAAACTCCCTTAGCCCTTTTTTGTCTGTGAAGCTTCTTATTTCCCCTTCAATTTTGAATGATAGCCTTGCTGGATAGAGTATTCTTGGATTCAGTCCTTTGCTTTGCATCACTTTGTAGATTTCCGTCCATTCTTTTCTGGCCTGATGTGTTTCTGTTGAGAAATCATTTGATAATCTAATGGGAGATCCCTTGTATGTTACTTTCCGCCTCTCTCTTGCAGCCTGTAAGATTCTCTCTTTATCCTGAACATTTGCCATGGTAATTATGATGTGTCTTGGTGTGGGTCTTTTCGGGTTCACCTTGTTTGGGACTCTCTGGGCTTGTGTGACTTTTTTCTTCCCCACCTCAGGGAAGTTTTCTGATATTATTTCTTCGAATAGGTTTTCTAATCCATGTTCATCTTTCTGTTGTTCTGGCACCCCTATTATTCGTATGTTGCTTCGTTTCATGTTGTCCCAAAGTTCCCTTAGGCTCTCCTCCTGCCTTTTAATTTTTTTCTCCATTTGCAGTACAGTTTGAGTGTGTTTTGCTTCCTTGTCTTCTAATTCACTGATTCGGTCCTCCGCTTCTCCCAGTCTACTGTTGATACTTTCAATGGTGTTTTTTATTGCAGCTATGTCGCTTTTCATTTCTTCTTGGGACTTACTTAAGTTGTTGATTTTTTCACCTGTTTCTTCTAGCTTCTTGCATACGTAGTTGAGTTTTTCATCTGTTTCTTCTTGCTTCTTGAACATCCGGTGCATGTACTCTAGGAACCTTATTCTGAATTCTTTTTCCGTCATGTTGCATATCTCTGTCTCACTTAGCTGCTTTTCTGGCGAGTCCTCCTTTTCTTTCCTTTGGGGGTTTCTTTGTCTACCCATGTTTGATCTCACTGACATTACTAGTTGTTGAATCGTTCAGTGGCTGTACCCTGGGTGGCAGTGGCTGCTCCCTGGGTGGCAGTGGCTCCTCGGTCTGTGGTTGCTCCTTGGGCGGTTGTGGTAGCAGCGGCTCCTCTGTTGATAGCAGGGCCTCTGATGGGTGCTGTTCACAGTTGTGGTGGCTCTTCTGGCTGGTGGAGGGAGGCTTCAGACGCAGCAACTGTTCCCCAGGCAGAGCGTGTGGTGATCAGGAGGCCGCTGTTGCTTGAATCTGTTGCGTTGATTTAGAGGCACAAAATACAACACAACAAGGCACAACGTACCAGGCACTGAACACTATTGTATTTACGATATTACTAACCCCAAATAAAGGTGGCCACCCGAGCTAAGAGAGTTGGGAGATAAGGGGGAAAGAAGAGAAAAAGATAGAAGAGAAAAAAGAAAGAAAGAAAAAAAGGAGTGCAAAGATGAGATTGGAAAAGGGAGGGGAAAAAGAGGAGGAGAAAAAAAAAAGAAAGAAGAAAAAAAGTAAGAGAGAAAAGAAAGTGAAGTGTAAAAGAGGGAGAGACTATTTATGTGAGGAGAAAACTCCTATAGGTCCGCCACTAATACCAACAAATTGCAGCAACAGATTCCTGGAGATGAATACAAACTACACCCACCCAATAATATCAGGGGGGGGGGGGGGTAGAGGGAGGGGCAGGAAAATAAAAAGAATGGGGTAGAGGGAGGGGCAGGAAAATAAAAAGAATAAGCAGTCTAACCTCACGAACACTCAAAAAAAACAAAAACAAAAACAAAACAAAAAACAAAACAAAACAAAAAAATATATACTCGTCAATCAGGCAAACAACGATAAAACAATAGAGAGAGAAAAGAAGAAGAAGAGAGAGGAAAAAAAATGGATAGTGAAGGAAGATGAGGGAAAGGTGTATAAGGATTTAGAACAGGGGATTGGACATAGGATATTTAAGCAGGGTTAAATTTTGACAGAGGATAAAAAGAATAGGGAAGATCTAAAGCTGGAGTAGGGTAAGAGAAACCGGACAGCAAAAGGGAGAAAGTGGGGAAGATTGTTTAGCACAGAGGCAAATTGAGGTAGAGAAAAATGTTGCTAAAGGAACGATGAAAATAGAATGGAGAACATTAGTCCCAAAATAAAATAAAGACAAGATAAAATGACACTTTAAAAAATGGTAAAATGGTAGCGGTAATAATACTAGTTAAAAATAAAAATGTAGTAGCTGAAAGGGCAAAATCGGGTGATGGAGAAAAAAGAAAAATGAAAAAAAAAATGATTTCTTAGTTAAAAGGAGAAAAAGTAATTTAAAAAAATAAAAATAAAAATGTGCAGTAATGCAGGTGCTTCAGATCTTCTACTCTTCTTATTGGCACGCCGGGAACTCAGGAGAATGTTGACTTTCCCTCTGATACACTGTTCCTCCTTGTTGTAAGCCACAGTCCTTATTGCCTTTTCTGTATTTACAGAGGAGTCAGTTCGTGGCTCTGCCTCTGGGTGGCAGTGTGTCTGGGTTGACCTCCGAGGCTATAAGTTCTCTCCGACCAGGAGCTGCCTATTGTACCTGAACCAGCTCCTCCCAGAGGTGGTTCCCCCAGCACCACTCCCAGTTCTGTTTCCCAGGCTCCCCAAAAACAATCTTCCCCTACAAGCTCTGCTAGTTACCCCAACTGGGCACTCACATGCACTGGGCTCAACAATCAAACCCACAGAAGTAAGAGGAAGTGTGCGAACAAGAGCCTGGGAAGCTGCTGGAACTCGCAGGGTTCCACCCTCCAGAACCGCGCGGAGTGTCTGCGCGCGCCCAAGCCCCCGGCAAGAGGCAGGGATTTTCTGTGTATGTTTTCTTCAAGGATTTCATGACTTAAATTTAGATATTTTTATCCATTTTGAGTTTATTCTTGTGTATGGAGTAATTCTTCATATGTATTAGATATTAACCCCCTTATAGGATGTATCATTGGTGAATAATTTCTCCAATTTGGTAAATTGTGCTTTCATTTTGTTGATTGTTTCCTTTGTTGTGCAAAACCTTTTTAGTTTGATGTTGTCCTATTTGTTTATTTTTTTTCTTTTGTTTCCTTTGCCTGAGGAGACATATTAAAAAAATATTGCCAGCAGCTTCACTGGGGTGCCACCTGTCTAGTCCCACAGAGCCCCCACTTAGAAAGACTGCATTTAGTTTAATGCCCTGCTGTTACTTCATTGAAATTCTTTTTAAAAAATATATTTTATTGATTTTTTACAGAGAGGAAGGGAGAGGGATAGAGAGTTAGAAACATAGATGAGAGAGAAACATCGATCAGCTGCAACCAAAGCACATGCCCTTGACTGGAATCAAACTTGGGACCCTTCAGTTCGCAGGCGGATGCTTTATCCACTGAGCCAAACCTGTCAGGGCCTTTATTGAAATTCTCAATGATTTTTTAAAAATATAAGTTTTTATTGATTTTATAGAAAGAGGAGGGGAGGAGAGAGAGATAGAAACATGGATAAGAGAGAGTCAGCTATTGGCTGCCTCCTTCACACCCTGACTGGGAATAGAACCGGTGACCTCTTGGTGCATGGAACGATGCTCAACCAAGTGAGCCACACTGGCTGAGCTTTTAATGATTTTTTTAAACAAGGATTTTACATTTATATTTTGCACAAAGACCTGCAAATTGAACAGCTGGTCCTGCCCACGTGGGGAAGGTGAATCTGTCTTTTGGGACCATTCTTCAGAAGGCTTACTTGCTTGTCCTGCCCCAGCATATTAACTGCAATTGTCACTTCCATTTATCAGTTTAGATACTTTTTAGAGTAAAATCTGAAGTAATTTGAAGATTTAATCATGTAATATTAAAAATTCAGAATTTTTTGTTCATTATATTCCACAAATCAGTGAGATCATGTGACTGGCTTATTTCACTTAGCATAATGCTCTCCAGTTCCATCCATGCTGATTCAAATGGTAAGAATTCCTTCCTTTTCACGGCAGCATAGTATTCCATTGTGTAGATGTACCACAGTTTTCTAATCCACTCATCTTCTGATGGGCATTTAGGCTGTTTCCAAATCTTAGCTATGGTGAATTGTGCTGCTATGAACATAGGGGTGCATATATCCTTTCTAATTGGTGTTTCTGGTTTCTTGGGATATATTCCTAGAAGTGGGATCACTGGGTCAAATGGGAGTTCCATTTTTAGTTTTTTGAGGAAACTCCATGCTGTTCTCCACAGTAACTGCACCAGTCTGCATTCCCACCAGCAGTGTAAGAGGACTCCTTTTTCTCCAAATCCTCGACAGCATTTATCATTTGTTAATTTGTTGATGATAGCCATTCTGAGAGGTGTGAGATGGTACCGCATTGTCATTTTGATTTGCATCTCTTGGATGATTCGTGACTTTGAGCATGTTTTCATATGTCACTTGGCCTTCCTTATGTCCTCTTTCGAAAAGTAAACTGATGAACAAAAACAGATACAGAGACAGAGAAGCATTGATCAGATCGTCAAACCTCAGAGGGAAGTAGGGGAGGGTGGGGGTAAGGGGGAGAGATCAATCAAAGGACTTGTATGCATGCATATAAGCCTAACCAATGGACACGGACACCAGCGGGGTGGGAGCATGAGTAGGGGTGGGGGGCAAGGGGGATAAGGACACATATGTAATACCTTAATTGACAAAGAAAAAAATTTTAAAAAATAAATTACAGAATTTGGAGTCAGAGAAAAGTGGATTCAAACAAAAGATACACATGTACTAATGTTTGGACCTGAGCATGTTAACCTGCTTCTTTGGGCTGTAGCTTTGGGACCAGTGTAGGCAGCTGTGCACCTCCTGTTCTGCATAAAAGCTTATAGACACAGCCCAAGGGACAACGTGGAGCTGAACTAAACCCTTTGTTGTTTTGCTAAGCCATCTGTCTTGGCACGTGCATTTGTAATTTGCAGAAAGTGGCTATATAGGCTTGTGATGGCCCTGCCCAGCTTTCTCATTTTTGAAAATGAGAACAGTGCTTGTTGGCTACAAAGATTTTGATAACACATGAAGTGTTTAATTTAGGAATCACTCAAGACAAGTGAAATCCTTTTCCTAAAACTAAGTATTTACACTCAGAACTTTGAAGAGACAACCAAAATGTTAGCTAATATTTAAATTCATACAATGTTCTAATGTTAATAAACTAGTGAAACATAAAAAATATATATATTGCTAGGAAAGATGTCTGAGATTTTACTGCTTGTTTTCTTCTAGGCTTTTTATAGTTTCATAACTTACATTAAGTCTTTGTTGAGGGCAAGTTCCTCAGCCAGGGACTGAACCCCTCTGGGTGCAGGAAATTGGAAAAACACGGGTAACAGCAGGTAGGTGGAACATGCTTTATTATGAACAAAGCAGCCCACAGCTGGTTGGTTAGTGGCAACTTATATACACACTCAAACAAAAGAGGTCTTGTGTCAATTAGTGACACTCATGCTACATTAACATAAGCAGGTTATATAAGTAGCCCAAGGAGGAGTGGGATTGGAGGAGTATGTATAGTGCTACTGCTGAGTCAGTGCCCTCACGCATGCGTAGGGCAAAGGGGCCTTTAACTTAGTAATACTTCTGTGTCCTTGCCTACATGCATGTGTATGGGGAGTAGGCCTTGAACCTCTGGTGTACTCTGGTCAGGGCCCCCACAGTCTTTTACCCATTTTTAGTTTATTCTTGTATATGTTGTAAGTTGGTAGTCTAGTTTCACTTTTTTAAATGTATCTCTCCAATTTTCCCATCATCGTTTATTGAAGAGACTATCTTTACCCCATTGCATGTTCTTTCCCCCTTTGTCAAATATTAATTGACCATAAAGAACCTGGGTTTATTTTTGAGCTCTCTATTCTTTTCCATTCATCTACTTTTTTGTTTTTAGGCAAGTAGCATGCTGCTGTGATTACTATAGCCATGTAGTAGTGCAATTACATTTTATCATCTCAAGTATTTGTAAAGTAACAGCTCTTGGCTTCTCCTGTTGTTTTGTATAAGGAAAACAAGCAAAGTCTGGAGACCTGTATTTAATAATGTTGTATATTGGTAAGAAGGCATCACCATAAGTGTCAAGAACCATTTGAAACTTCTCATTCATTCATCTAAGCAAGCCATACCTACCCTGTGCATATACTATGGTACCATGCTCTCTCGCAATCCCATTCTTCCTTGGGCTCCTTAGTTATCTTACAGTGATATAACATGGTTCTAACCTACCAGTTTTTGCTCTATTAAAGTACTGTTTGTCCAAAGCCTGTTTCTCCTCTACTAAGCCTACACTTTTCTTTTTTCTTTTTCTTTTTTTTTAGTAGCAACGAAAATAATTTTATGGTTGGGGGTCACCACAACATGAGGAACTATATTAAAGGGTTGTGGCATTAGGAAGGTTGAGAAGCACTGCTTTAGCCATATATAAATTCCATTATGGGACTTGTAACTGCTAACTAAACCAACACAAATACCTAATAATCATCTAATGTAGGGGTGGGAGGAGGTGGGGTGGAAGATGGGGTTGGAAAGGTTTCAGTCATTATAGTATACTAGTAGCCCAGTGCACGAAATTCGTGCACATTAAAAGAGAATTAATTGCCCTAACCGGTTTGGCTCAGTGGATAGAGCATTGGCCTGCGGACTCAAGGGTCCCAGGTTCGATTCCGGTCAAGGGCATGTACCTTGGTTGAGGGCACATCCCCAGTGGGGATTGTGCAGGAGGCAGCTGATTGATGTTTCTTTCTCATCGATGTTTCTAACTCTCTATCCCTCTCCCTTCTTCTCTGTAAAAAATCAATTAAATATATTTTTTTTAAAAAGGGAATTAATTAGTAGAGATATTTTAATATTGCTATTTGCCCTTTCTCTATAATAGAAGTGTGAGAGATGAAAGGAAATTAGTAAAATGTATATGAAAATAATATATAAATTTATTAATAAGTGAACAGTATCAAAAGGATATAACAACAACAGAGGCATGATATAAAAATGACAAAAACATGATATGAAAACAATAAAAACATGATATGAAAACAACAAAACCATGATATAAAAACAACAGTGATGCAAACAATGATTGATAAAGTGATTAAACTTATTCTAATATCTCCCTGTACACCACATTAAGAGTGAAAACACTTTCAGAGTGCTTGACTAATTTCCCTTGTGATGAAGTACTTAGAACTTTAACTGTAACATCACATGCTCTTCAAACTCGAGAGAAAGCAACATATAACTGACCATGTGCAAAAATGGGTTCAGGTAGGAATATACCTACTTTGTCTAGAGTTTGTCCTTGTGATATATTAATAGTCATCAAAAATGCTGGCATCATGGGAAACCGTCGTTGAATCAATTTAAATGGGAGGCCAGTATCAGATGGGGACAAATTAATTCTTGGAATCAGAAAGAACAGCCTCTCCCTCTGCAGATCCTGTTAATACTTCAGCTTCGATAATATTAGTCATAATCTTTTGATAATACATCTGGTACCATTACAAAGACCCCATTTACTATTGAAATTTCTCAATAGCATGATGATTGCACCCACTTTCAATTTTAATTTATGACACAGCATTCCTGAAGGAGTAATACTATTAAAAAATTCGATGGGAAAATTTTTCTTTTCAGCATCATCTGTGGAATCAATGGAATCATCACTCAATTATGTGTGAAAATCTCCATCGAGTATATCCACATTTTCTTCATTTAATTTTTGAACATGCTCATTTTTTGGACAAAGAATTGCACGTTTAGATATATTTTTAATATTATGTATAGCAGTGGTTCTCACCTTGGGTGCACATAAGAATCCACCTGGGAATTCTTTTTTAAAATCCTGATTCCTGGGCCTCATTCTCCAGAAATTGTTTCTTGATATATTTTAAATATTATGTATAGCAGTGGTTCTCAACCTTGGCTGCACATTAGAATCACCTGGGATCTTTTTAAATCCTGATTCCTGGGCCTCATCATCCGGAAATTGTTTCCTTGTATGGGGTGGGGCCACACATTAGTACAAGAACAGATAACTTTATTGTGGGGAGCGCTACAGTGTTTTGACACGTCAGCTGAC
>NW_005871052.1:1274296-1318470 GCF_000147115.1 Myotis lucifugus
GGAGGCATATGTTTCTCTCTCTCTCTCTCTCTCTCTCTCTCTCTCTCTCTCTCTCTTTCTCTCTATTTCCCTCCTTCCCTCTCTCTAAAAGTCAATAAACATGACCTTGGGTAAGGATTTTTAAAAAGTGACTTTTGACATTCTGTGAGAAATATTGCTTCAATAAAAGTATTTACAAATGTTGGAAATAGCAGAGAATCATTTCTCACTGATTTAGTGTGGCTAAAGCCTGAACTGTACACAATATGGGAGGTTAATTCAGGCCTCTCTCAGTATCCAGACACACTCTGGGGTAAGCAACGAGAGCTAGCACTTGCAGAGGAATAGAGATACACTTATAATTTATGTATATACATGCAAATAACCATAGGACTTGATTGTGCCAAGCACATCAAACGAAATGCTTTTAAGGTTAGATTAGACTTTGAGAGGGTATCTAGTTCACTATTATATCCCCAGCAGGATTATAGCAGAATTATCTCAAAAAGCTAACACAATTGTTTTTTTTTTCTTTATTAAAAAAGCCTCCAGACAAAGATATTCCAAAAACACTTCATGATATGTTTCAGTCTTATGCTACTCATGCAAATAACTAAACACTAATAGAGTCAGGATTACCATAGTGAATTATTTCCATTTCCATCACTTTGTGCAGTGAGCAAGGAAAACAAAACCACTGACAAGAGGCCTTGCACATGTCATACACAGATTCTAACCCAGTGGTTCTCAACTTTCCTAATGCCGCAACCCTTTAATACAGTTCCTCATGTTGTGGTGACACCCAACCATAAAATTATTTTTGTTGCTACTTCATAACTGTAATTATGCTACTGTTATGAATCGTAATGTAAATATCTCATATGCAGGATGTATTTTCATTGTTACAAATTGAACATAATTAAAGCATAGTGATTAATCACAAAAACAATATGTAATTATATATGTGTTTTCCGATGGTCTTAGGAGACCCTTGTGAAAGGGTTGTTCGACCCCCAAAGGGGTCGCGACCCACAGGTTGAGAACTGCTGTTATAACCAAAGAACAGATTATATACAAATTTAGCACTGAAAAGATTCTAAAGCATGGAACAATTTCTACAAAGACACACACACACACACACACACACACACACACACATACACACACACACACACACACCCCAGAGTAATATAGAAGCTAATTATGAAAATATATGTGGGAATTGTTCACATTTTATAATGTTTAACATTGCAGCTCTATCTCAGATGTTCTCTGCTTTTAAAATGGGATTGAATTCCTACTTGCCCTTGTAACAAAATCCAGGCCTCACTGGAAGGACATTGTTCCCATCATTCGAGTTCATCATAAAGGGAGTTTCATCCCAATACCCACTGCTTCACAGAAGCCACCCTCCTCTAATGGCATCTGCAAATATTAAGATCTATTTTAACAGCTCTGAAGAAAAGGGCCAGTATAGCAGAGGGGGGAGGTGGGAGGAGCTAGAGCGGGTCAGTGGGGGGAAAGGGGACATATGTAATACTTTCAACAATAAAGAAAAAATAAATAAATACATTTATTTCTAGGTATTTTATTCTTTTTGAAGCAATTGTGAATGGGATTGTTGGGTTTTTTTAGTTTCCCTTTCTGATAGTTCATTATTGGTGTATAAAAATGCAATTGATTTCTGGATATTTATTTTGTATCCTGCTACTTTACTGAATTCATTTATCAGTTCTCATAGTTTTTTGTAGAATCTTTAGCATTTTATGTGTACACTATCATGTCATCTGCATGGGACTACATCAAATTAAAGAGTTTTTGCACATCAGAGGAAACTATGCTGAATAAGAGTGGTGAAAGTGGACATCCCTGTCTCATTCCTGATCTTAAGGGAAATGCTTTTAGTTTTTGCCCATTGAGTATGATGTTGGCTGTGGATTTGTCGTATAAGGCCTTTGTTATGATTAGGTATGATCTCCTTATTCCTACTTTACTGAGATTTTTAATCATAAATGGGTGCTGGATTATATCAAATGCTTTTCATATCAAATGATCATGTGATTTTTATCCTTTATTTTATTTATGTGATGTATCACTTTTATTGATTTGTGACTATTGTACCATCAGCATAAACCTCACTTGATCATGGTATATGATCTTTTTAATGTATTGCTGGATCTGGTTTGCTAATATTTTGTTGAGGATTTTAGCATCTATGTTTATCAAGGATATTGGCCTGTAATTTTCTTTCTTTGAAGTGTCTTTATTTGATTTTGGAATTAGGATAATGCTGATTTCATAAAAAGAGTTTGGAAGTCTTCTCTCCCCTTGATATTTTTGGAATAGTTTTAGAAGGATAGGTGTTAGTTCTTCCTTGATAGTTTGGTAAAATTCACCTATGAAGCCATCTAGTCTAGGACTTTTGTTTCCTGGGAGACTTTTTGATTACTGCTTCAATTTCATTAGTTATAATCAGTTTATTTAGGTTTTCTGATTATTCCTGAGCAGTTTTGGAAGATTGTTTCTAGAAATTTTTCCATTTCACCCAGTTTGTCCAATTTGTTGACATATAGTTGTTCATAGTATTTTCTTAAAATCCTTTGCATTTCTGTGATGTCAGTTGTTATTTCTCCTCTTTCATTTCTGATTTTATTTGGGCCCTCTCTCTTTATTTCTTGATTAGAAGCCCGATGCATGAAATTTGTGCCCTGGGGGGGGGGGATTGTGCTTCAGCCCAACCTGCATCCTCTCCAATCTGGGACCCCTTGGGGGATATCTCACAATTCGGGACTGCTGGTTCCCAACTGCTCTCCTGCCTGTCTGCCTGATTGCCCCTAACTGCTTCTACCTGCCAGCCTGATCACCCCCTAAACACTCCCCTGCAGGCCCGGTCACCCACAACTGCCCTCCCCTGCTGGTCTGGTTGCCTCCAACTGCCCTCCCCTGCTGGCTGGTCCCCCCCAGCTTCCCTCCCCTGCAGTCCCGGTCACCCCCAACTGCCCTCCCCTGCTGGCCTGGTTGTTCACAACTGCCCTCCCCTGCTGGCCAACTCCCTCCTTAATGGCTATGGGCGCTGCCATCTTTGAGGGTGGGACAATTAGCATATTCCCTCCTTAATGGCTGTGGGTGCTGCCATCTTTGAGGGTGGGGCAGTCAATTAGCATATTCCCTCCTTATTGGCTGTGGGCATCACCATCTTTGCAATGATGTGAGGGTCAATTAGCATATTCCCTCTTTATTAGATAGGATGAGTCTAGTTAAATGTTTGTCAATTTTGTTTATTTTTTAAAGAAACAGCTATTGGTTTCACTGATCTTTTGTATGTTTTTTTGGTCTCTATGCCAATTATTCCCACTCTGATCTTTTAATTAATTCCTTTTACTTACTCTTGGCTTTATTTGTTGTGCTTTTTCTAGTGTGTTGTTTTTGTTTTTTTTCAGGTGTAGGGTTAGATTGTTTATCTGAGATTTTTCTTGCTTCTTGAGGTAGGCTTGTAATTCTATGAACTTCCCTCTCAGGACTGGTTTCATTGTGTCCCAGAGAATTGAGGGTTGTTGTGAGTTCATTTTCATTTGTTTCCAGGTAATTTTTTATTTCTTCCTTGATCTCAGTGTTAACCCATTCATTGCTTAGTAACATGCTATTTAAAAACATGGAATGCTTCATGTTACTTTTCTCTGTATCATTCCAATTTTAGTTTATGTGCTGCCAAAGTGAGCACTTTGTTTCTGTTTTTGATGCTTTGCCCTAAAGCAGCAGTTCTCAACCTGTGGGTCGTGACTCCTTTGGGGGTCGAATGCCCCTTTCACAGGGGTCGCCTAAGACCATCGGAAAACACATATATAATTACATATTGTTTTTGTGATTAATCACTATGCTTTAATTATGTTCAATTTGTAACAATGAAATTGGGGGTCACCACAACATGAGGAACTGTATTAAAGGGTCCGGCATTAGGAAGATTGAGAACCACTGCCCTAAAGTGTTCTTCCAAAATCCAGCAGCATTTAACAAATTATTATTATTTATGAAGTAGACATTCCTTTTATCAATGCCCCATTGATACAAGAATTTTATATCTATCAATTTTATCACTAAGAGTTACAACAAAAAATAAAAATAATTCGTTATTTAAGTAGAACTATATCATTTCCCCCAAACCACTGGCTCTCTCTCGCTTTAACAAACTCTTTCCTTCCCATAATTTAAAATGTTGTTCTCAGCTGGCTGGTGTGGCTCGGTGGTTGTGCATTGACCTATGAACCAGGAGTTTGTGATTCGATTCCTGGTCAAGGCACATGCCCAGGTTGTGGGCTTGGACCCCAGTGTGTGTGTGGGAGGGGGGTGGAGAGGGGGATGGGGCGGTCAATGAATCTCTCTCATCATTGATGTTTCTGTCTCTTTCCCTTTTCCTTTCTCTCTGAAATCAATAAAAAATATATTTATAAGTAAATAATATTATCTTTGGTCCATGGAAAATGGGAATTTGTAACTACTGTTCATGTTCTAATTATTAATCACAGTAAGGAGAGAAATAATTAACTTGTGCCAAACCAACAATTCAGACTGCTTACTTATTTTGGTATATTATAGGAAGCAGGTTGCCCCCTTTGAAAATATTTGTTAGAGATCACTTAGTCTATTAAACTGGCTAGCAAATATTTTTATTTTATGTCCTCTTCCTAACCAGTTTTCTGTAGGGTATCTACTATTCTTTCTGTTTTTTTTTTAACTGCCCAATTATGTATTTATTTATTAAACAAATATTTAAAGTACCTAATGCCCCTCACATGGTAGTTTCTAGGAGATACAATGAGGAATAAGAAGAGTGCATGACCCTTTGCAGTATATGGTCTGGGAGATCAAAAACACATCAATTGAATAGTAAATTCTACCATTCCTGCTTTTTTCAGTTTATTATCTTTCCTCTTGGAATACTATCAATGTTTTCTAGTATACTAAAAAGAGCCACAGATTAATTTATAGAATAAAATCTGATCAAAATGGAATGCCTGTGACACCAGAAGATTTGGTAAAAATCCAGTTAGAGCACGAAATTGAGCCACATACCCAATGTTCATTTCCTTTGAAAGAAATATTAGTTGTGTCAATAAAAGGCAAAGAACTTATTTATTTCAGAATATTTTTTCTACCATTAAAATATTCTACTGCTGCTAGATTGCTCAATGTTTTCCATAAATCACTATACTAATATACTTGTATTTTATACTAACAATGAATATTTCAGAGAGCTAATGAGACTCTTTATGTCATTTTTTTCAAAATTGTTCAGTTGTTGGCTTGTTCTTCTTTAATGTAATTTTAATTGAGATATAATTAACATACATTATATTAGTTTCAGTGTACAACATAATGATTCAATATTTGTACCTATTGTGAAATATATTGGTAAATATGGTATAGTTCACATCTGTTAGCAAAAATACTTACATATTTTTTCTTGTTATGAGAACTTTTAACATATACTCTCTTAGCAATTTTCAAATATACACTATGGTATTATTAACTATCATTGTCATGCTTGATGTGCATTTTACATCCCCATAACATATATTTTATAACTGTAAGTTTGTGCCTTTTTACTACCTTCACCCATTTGACCTATATCCCACCCCCACCTCTGGCAACCACAAATATGTTCTCTGTATATTTTTTTAGCTTCCACATAGAAGTGAAATCATATGGTATTTATCTTTCTTTGTCCAATTGATTTCACTTAGCATAATGCCCTCAATGTCCATCCATGTTGTCACAAATGACAAGGTTTCATTCTTTTATATGGCTGAATTATATCCCATTCACAACTCTATTCAATATCCATCAATAGGCACTTAGCTTACTTCCATATCTTGGCTATGGTAAATAATGCTGCAATGAACACAGGGGTGTGTATATCTTTTTATCTAACTACTTTCCTTTTCTTTGAATAAATACCCAGAAGTGGAATTGTTGGATCATATGATAGATCTATTTTAAATTTTTTGAGGAACCTCCATACTGTTTTCCATAGTACCAATTTATAATCCCACCAGCAATGTATGAGGGTTTCCTTTTCTCCACATCCCTGCCAACACTTGTAATTTTTTGTCTTTTTTTATTAGCCATTCTACCAGGTATGAGGCGATATCTCATTGTGGTTTCGATTGGCATTTCCCTGATGATTAGTAATGTTGAGCATCATTTCATGTACCTGTTGTCCATCTGTATGTCTTCTGTGGAAAAATGTCAATTCAGATCCTCTGACTCTCTTTTAATTGGAATGTTTGGTTTTTGAATTGTGTGAATTATTTATATATTTTGAATATTAACCCCTTATCAAATATATGATTTGAAATATTTTCTTGTATTCAGTAAGTTGCTTTTTCATGTTGTTGATGATTTATTATTTCTTACATACCCTTAGATCTCACTTGATGTCAAACTTATTAGACAGGGGGAAATATCATAAAAAGAGAGTAATCATTTCCCTGAACCCGACAGGATGAAAGCTCTTTTACAATGCCTCTAAATACCAGAGCCTAACCCTTTTCTTTGAGCAATTTTATTATTTGATATCTGTAGAATAGTTGTTCTCAAATAACAGTTTATTATTTGACAAATACAAGTTCAGTAAAGTGAGAAAAATAAGAACAATATACAGTATTGAGTTTTTCATAATGTTAACCACATTACATTTTTCAATGAGCTATCTTGTATTATAAAATTGTGTCATTTTTATGTGTGAGAAAATTAAAGTGAATAATGACCTTAATTATTAAAATTAGAAGTTGGCAACCTTATGTTGGTTTGGGGAAGAAGGAACTTTACTCTTCTAGGCTCTTCTGGCTGATCTAATAATTAAATCAACATGAGACAGATTAACAAGAGAAAGGAACCAAATTTAACTTGGGAAATGCACATATATGAGGGAATCAGAAATCCCACATACATGAGAAGTTCAGAGTCAGAAAGTTAAAATGAGGTATATATAACATTCTGAGCTAAAGATGAGGTAAGATGCATAGGACTTTTGTGGGGGAAGAAGGTCATTTGTGACACAATAAGGACAGGCGTTCAGTAATTAAAGTTTTCCTTATCTTATAGGTAAGTCATTAAAGCTATTCTGGTAATAACTCTTATTACGAGCAAGGCTCAAGATTTAAATTCTTTAGGAAAGAGACAACAGCTTCTTGTGTGCCTGCAGGAGCTCTCTTGCCTTCAGTTCAACATAATTCACATACTAAAGTGGCATATCTTGGAGAAGTCTGCTCTGAACCCCTTCACTGGTCACTATAATTTTGGGGAGGGGGGTTTTACTGGTCCTCAAAATCTCAGAATCTCAAGACCATTTCTGAAAATTACATTTGCAAGATTTTTAAAAATATTATTTCTTTCTTTTCCTTTGGATCCCTGAAGAAAACTACATTCTTATTACTGATTTATTCATCCCTAATGTTCAAATAAATGTTTTCTTGTAGTTATTTTATCAAACTTATATTCCATTTACTGTTTAGTTTTATCCTATTATTTTAGTTAAAATTTCAAATCTCTTTTAATCTTTGTAAATTCCAAATTTTTTGCAATCATTGTACAATTGTGTTCTTTCTGTAAAATATTTTTAGAGCAATATTTCAAATATTTCAAAATAGTTCCAAATACTAACAGTAGATGGTGCTAGTGACTTTCTAAAAAAAATATAGTTCACCCTTTACTACAAAATGGGGAAAAATGGATGTCACAACTGGGACAAATGTCCAAAGTTTTAGGATTTTTAAAGAAATTAAGGTTAAAATACTACTTAATTGGTTAAAACATCAACATTTATTACTTGGAATGCAACAAAAAGTACCGTATCAAATCTCTTTCTCATTTCAGTGCTTTCTTATACCTGGAAATGCCATGAAAATACTTGAGATAATGCATGGCTCTAAATATAAATTTTTGACTATTTTTATAGAGAACAGAGCCCTTAGATTATTGCTAAGATAACTTCCCAAAAGGCCCTTTGTGGGATGTTGAAAAGGGTATATTCAAATTATTAGCATTGCTCTGAATGAAAGAATCATACATATGAGTCATGAACATTTAATTTAGTGTAGTCATTAAGAAATAAGCAAGCTACTTTTTTGTTTTCCATGTGAAATGGCTAACAAAAATGTAATTTTTATTTATTGTTATTGTCAGGGATAACCTGTTTAAAAATTGTGAGATTTCCATGGGAATACATCACATGAAAAAAAAAAAACACTCTGGAATTTATAATGCTTTGAATTTGTGTGATAATGACAGTGAAGTTATCATTTGGTGATTGTGTTTCTGAAAAAAATTTGGCTGAAATGTATTGTAATAGGGTCATAAGTTACAAGTATTCTCACTCTTTCCATTTAAGTTTTATTTACATTCTTGGAACGTGGATTTCTCAATGTATTTCTAAAATTAAACACATATGGTCGGGGGTCCGAGCTAATTTAAGTTGGACGAGGGGGATGGAGAGACACAAAATGGCTCATTATTTTGTTCGAGTGTTTGTCAGCATTTAAAAGTTGAGCCGTTTTTGTCCCCCCAAGGGAGAACTAGAATAATGTGTTTCCATGGAAGGAGTAGGATGTGAATCATGTCAAAACTATCTAGTGAAGCTTAAAAAACCAAAGTTTTAACATGTACATTTTAAATGATTGTAGCTCATCAAAATCCCATCCATGTCTCAATAAGGTACACATATGGAAACTATTACAGATTTATTTTTGCTTATCCACAAATATTATTATTTTGAGAGGGAAAATATGAAGGGACACATTTACACAAGTTTATTAAAATTAATTAGTCAATCCTTTGCCAATAACTAGTTGCTTCATTCAATATATTTTTTTAAGCAAGCAAATTAGAGTCAAAGAAATCCAGATTGTACAGGCTATCTTGATTTGTGAAAAATCACTAAATCTTTTCCCACATAATAAGAAGAGCCATAAGGATATAATTTTTCAGTACCCTTAGGACCATAAAAATGTTTTTACCCTGGAAAAGTGAAACATTCAAATTTATAAAACTCAGGAGAATGCCGTCTTTTCTTCCTAAGCATTTTGGACTATTTGCAAAATGAAAGTTTTACTCTCAAACACTTTTGCAAATAATCCACTGAGCCCATATGGAAAGCATTTTGCATTTTGGAGGTGTTGCATATAATTTGTTTTAATTTACCATTACAGAAACCAACATAATGATTTAATTAGAATACATTTTTGTCTTGTGTTTTTCTAACTGCTTTACCTGAAACCCCTGGTTCCAGACTAATTCTTAAAATTACCTGAATTTTAATATGAAATTAAATAAACAAAGTGTATAATTCTTCCTGTTACTAGAAACCATACAAAGTTTTATATGAAAAGTCTATCAGAATTGAATGTTCTATTTTTTTCCAACTTGCAAAACAGACTATTGTGTTTAAAATAGTAAAAACGAATTTATTTCAGATTATTATCTCTTTATTCTCTTAACATTGGAAATGTTACTCACAGGGAATATTTAGCCCAATTGTTATATAGAGCTCAGTGCATTACTGTTAGGTGGTATGACTATGAAGATTTTAAGACCTCAATATATAATTATTTACTTAAAATTGAAAAGTAATAATAGTAAGAGTTTACATTCTTAGACTTGTGCATATTAAACAGGAAAAAATAGCCAAATGTCACCCAGGAAGCACATCCCCCTTCTATATACTAGTAATTACTTGTTTTTTTAACATGAATGTCACCTAGGAAGCACATCCCTCTTCTATAAAATTATCATATTATTAATACAAAAAATATTTGAAAAGACGAGGGAGATAATGAATTAAGAGATTAACCAAAGAACTTACATGTGTATATGCATAACTCATGGACACAGACAATAGTGTAGTGAAAGCCTGGAAGGGGGTGTGGAAGGAGGGGGCAAATAGAGGGAAAAAAGGAACATCTCTAATACTTTCAACAATAAAGAACATTTTAAAAAAACATTTTAATTGGATTCATTTTGATAAGCCATTACATTTAATAGAGCTCCTTAAATGTATTTGTTTAATTTCATTTGTGGATATAGATAATAATTGTTTATATAATTGTCCATAGTCCTTATTAAAGATCAAAAGAGAATAGATATTTTTGAGCACCTACTGTGTACCAGTTTCTTTACTAGGTGCTTTATATCTATTATCTTATTTATAAATATGTATGGTTGGTATTAGTGGAAAACAATTCCTGAAAGTGTTGGAGATAAATGATTTGTAAGTTCCTGTTTTAAACAAGAACCAGATACTAATAGGTGTGGGATAAATGGAATCTACATTAAAACTAGAGTATCAAAATAGCTAATCTAGAGTTCAAATAGCTATAGTGCCTTGGCCAGTGTGGCTCAGTTGGTTGAACATCATTCCATGCTTCGAAAGGTCACTGGTTGGATTTCCTGTCAGGGCACATGCCCAGGTTGGGACTTTGTTCCCCAGTCAGGGGGCATAAGGGAGGCCACTGATCGATGTTTTTCTCTCTCTTTCTGTCTCTCCCTTCCTCTCTCTCTAAAATCAATGAAAAAATAGCTATAGTTTAAGATCAAAAAATAATTTCTTTGGTGAATTATATGTTTAATATGTGTCAAATTTGAAAGGTAAATATTCTACTGGCCCAGGACTTTGAATAGGTAGGAATACTTAGTTTAGATGGAATACATTCCTTGTATAATAACTATTTATGCATCAGTAACTGTCCTCTATGGAAATAAATATTTGTGACCAACCAGTGTAATAAAACCTTATGACAGCACTACAGCATACAGTCTTGACTTTGGTTAATGGAATACAAAATTGAATTTAACCAAAGCAAATGGTGTAATAGAACCATAACACAATTCCTTTTCCCCCTTAGTACAGGTGCTGTTGATTTGGGTTTAACAAGTGAAGGGGGAAAGGGAGAAATAATGATTATTATTAAGTGCAATAATAATCTACACTAATAAAAGACAAACATGCAAATTGACTATACCTTCATCATGCCTAAAGCCACTCCCACCAGCCAATCAGAGTGACTATATGCAAATTAACCCAACCAAGATAGCGGCTGGCAGCCACGGAGCTGAAGTGAGCAGGAGGCTTGGTTGCTCCAGTGATGGAGGAAGCCAAGCTCCCCAGCTGGCTCTGAGCTCAACTCAAAGCAACAAAATTTCAGTTATAGAAGGTAAATAAACCCCAGATACCTGCTTCCAGCTGGCTGTGGCCACGGAGCTGGAGTGAGCAGGAGGCTTCCACCCTTCCCACCCTGGCTGGCTCTGAGCTCCTCTCAAGGCAACAAAGTTTCAATTATAGAAGGTAAATAAATACCAGAATTAAAAAAAAGAAGAATAAAAGGAGAGGCTAGGAGCTCCTGTCGCCGGGGGGCTTGGCCAGCCTGAAAACGGCCCTCAGCCCCTCACCCAGGCTGGCCAGGTACCCCAGTGGGACCCCCACCCACCCTGATTTGGGACACCCTTCAGGGAAAACCAGCCAGCCCCCATCCGTGCACCAGGCCTCTATCCTATATAATAAAAGGGTAATATGCAAACTGACTCTAACAGCAGAAAGACTGGGAATGACTGGTCACTATGACACACACTGATCACCAGGGGGCAGACGCTCAATGCAGGAGCTGCCCCCTGGTGGTCAGTGCGCTCCCACAGGGGGAGCTCTGCTCAGCCACAAGCCAGGCTGATGGCTGCCAGTACAGCAGTGGTGGTGGAAGCCTCTCCCGCCTCCTCAGCAGCACTAAGGAGTCCGACTGCAGCTTAGGCTTGCTCCCCGCTGGCAAGTGGACATCCCCCAAGGGCTCCTGGTCTGCCAGAGTGATGTCTGACTGCCAGCTTAGGCCCAATTCCCCAGAGAACAGGCCTAAACCAGCAGATGGTCATCCCCCAAGGGGTCCCAGACTCCGAGAGGGCACAGACCAGGCTGAGGGACCCCCCCCCCCGAGTGCACAAATTTTTGTGCACTGGGCCTCTAGTTTTCAATATAATTATATATGTATATACATATTTCTGAAGGGAGCACTTGCAAGAGGGCCGTGTTTTTTTGGTCATCAATTTAAGCTAGTTCAGTGAGCTTAAGTGAAGCCTGAATGCTTAAATTTCAAAATGTCATTGACATGCCCATACTATTCAAATAATCTACAGGTTCAATGCAGTTCCTATAAAATTCCAATGGAAATTTTTTCACAGAAATAGAGAAAACAATTCTAAAATTTATATGGAATCACAAAGGACCCCAAATAGCCAAAACAATCTTGAGAAAGATAAGAAAGCTGGAGGTAACATACTTGTTGATTTCAAACTACATTATAAAGCTACAGTATTTCAAACAGTATGGTATTAGTATAAAATACACACAGGTAAATGAAATAGAATAGATCCCAGAAATAATTCCATGCATTTACAGTCAACTAACGAACCAAGAATTCTCAGTGGAGAAAAGACAATCTCTTCAATAAATGGTGTTGGGGAAATTGGATATCCCCATGAAAAAGAATGAAACTCGACCCATATCTTACACCATAAAGAAAAACAAACTCAAATTGAATAAAATATTTTAAGGTAAGACCTGAAGCCATAAAATTCCTAGAAAAAACATAGGGTCTAAACTCCTTTCATTGATCTTGCAACTGATTTTTTGGATTTGACACCAAAAGCAAAGGCAACAAAAGAAAAAATGAAGAAGTGGAACTACATTACACTAAAAAGCTTCTTTACAGAAAAAAAAATCATCAAAATGAAAAGGCAATAAGAGGAGTGCCAGAAGCCGGTCCATCCTTGCTGCTTGACACAGTTGCTGCAGGAAAGAAACATCTGCACAGCATATGTTTCAAGGGACCTGGCATATATGGCATACTGTTCTTAATATGTTTGCTTCCCTTAGCGCTATGTGTTTTAACCAAGGTCACCTCTCTGAGAAAGGTTGTTTCCCCAGGTAGGGATTTTTCCCTGAAGTTAGGGAGGGAATAAAATCCCTTAACTAAGTGCCAGGCGGGTAGTTAATCACTTTAACTAAGAACAATCACGCTTAAGCTACATAATCTTTACTCCCTGGAATGGAGATAAGAAACTCCCTAACCTTTGGAATAGATATTGACAGGATTAAAATCAACTGGTATAAATACAGATGTAACAAGACAACAGAAGACAGAACCTAGAGACAGGACTTGGCTGGAGATCCTATACAGAACCTAAAGACAGGACTTGGCTGGAGATCACACACAGAACCTAGAAACAGAACCTAGAGACAGAACCTAGAGACAGAACCTAGAAACAGAACCTAGAGACAGAACCTAGAGACAGAACCTAGAGACAGAACCTAGGGAGAGAACATGGCAAAAGATCCTGGACAGTACCTGGCTACAGAACTTGCCTGGAGAACTTAGCAACAGAACTTGGCTGGAGAACCTAGCGACAGAACCTGGCTGGAGATCCTGGCTAGAGATCCTGGCTAGGCTGCTGATCAACTGAAGGCTGCCTCTGTGTCATTCCTTCTTCGCCGACTCCGTCCACACCTTTGGGGACCCCTGGACCTGCTGGAGCTGGACCCCAGCATCTGGCGCCTGAACAGGGACCCTTAGGTAAGCCCCCCATTCCCCTAGGTAAGCCCCACTCTCAGGACGGATAGGACTCCACCGTAGAAAGAGGGTGGATAGTCTTCGCCGACTCCTTCCACACCTTTGGGAACCCCTGGACCTGCTGGGGTTGGACCCCAACAGAGGAGAAATTATTAGCAATTCACAATCCCCATCAAAATCCCAATGTCATTTTTTAAAGAAATAGAATGAGAAATCATTAGATTTGTATAGAACCACAAAAGACCCAGAATAGCCAAAGCAATCCTGAAAAGAAAGAACAAAGCTGGAAGCATCACACTACCTGACTTCAAATAATACTACAGAGCTACAATAATCAAAACAGGATGGTACTGGCAGAAAAACAGACACACAGATCAATGGAACAGAATAGAGAGTCCAGCTATAAAACCACATGTACATGAACTGGTAATTTTTGACAAAGAAGCCAGAAATGCACATTGGAGTAAAGATAGTCTCTTCAATAAGTGGTGCTGGGAAAACTGGAAAGCCACACGCAAATGAAACTGGATTACAGTTTGGCCCCATGTACAAAAATTAATTCAAAGACTTAAACATAAGACCTGAAATTATAAGTTACATAGAGAAAATATAGGTACCAAACTTATGGACCTGGGTGGTAGAGAACATCTTATGGACTTGACTCCAAAGGTAAGGGAGGTAAAGGCAAAAATAAATGAATGGGACTACATCAAATTGAAGAGCTACTGCACAGCAAAAGAAACGGACAACAAAACAAACAGGCAGCCAGCCAGATGGGAGATGATATTTGCAAACAGTAGCTCTGACAAAGGTTTAATTTCAAAAATATATAAAGAACTCATTAAACTTAACACCAAACAAATAAACAATGCAATAAAAAAGTGAACAGAGGACCTGAAAATACACGTCTCCCAAGAAGACATATAAACAGCCAATATATATATAAAGAGCCCAGGGGCTTGTCACATCCGAAACAACCGAACGAACGACCGAACAGGCAGAGTGGGGCGCCCAGGCCAGCAGGAGTGTTAGTGAGGGGCGACCAGGCTGGCAGGGGCCCAGTGAGGGGTGGCCAGGCCAGCAGGGGGGCAATTGGGGGCAACCAGGCCAGCAGAGGGGGGCTGTTGGAGGTGACCAGGCCAGCAGGGGGGGCAGTAAGGGGCAACCATGCTGGCAGGGGGAAGTTAGGGGTGACCAAGACAGTGGGGGGGGGCAGTTGGGCACAACCAGGCCGGCAGGGGGGCAGTTGGGGGCTATCAGGTCGGAAGGCAGAGGCAGTTAGGGGTAATCAGGCTGGCAGGCGGGCCAGTTAGGGGCAATCAGGCAGGCAGGCAGGTGAGCAGTTAGGAGCCAGCGGTCCCGTATTGGAGAGGGTGCAGGCTGGGATGAGGGGACCCCCCCCCCATTCCCCATGCACGAATTTTGTGCACCTGGCCTCTAGTAGATATATGAAAAGATATTCAACCTCACTGGCAACTAGGGAAATGTAAATTAAAACTACAATGAGATACCATCTTACACCTGTTAGAGTGGCCATTATCAACAAGACAAGCAATAACAGGTGTTAGAGAGGTTGTGGGAGCCCTCATTCACTGCTGGTGGGAACGTAGACTGGTACAACCACTATGGAAAGCAGTCTAGCAATCCCTCAAAAATTTAGAATAGAGCTACCATATGACCCAACAACCCCACTCCTGGGTATGTACCCGAAAAACTCAAAATTATTTATACGCAAAGATATATATGCACCCCTGGGTTCATTGCAGCATTATTCACGGTGGCCAAGAGTTGGAAACAGCCAAAGTGCCCTACAATAGAGGACTGGATAAAGAAGACATGGTACATATACACAATGGAGTACTACAAGGCCATAAGAAAGAATGAAATAGAGTCATTTACAACAACATGGATGGACCTTGAGAACATCATGCTAAGTCAAATAAGTGAGACAGAAAAAACTGAGAACCATACGATTTCACTCATAGTGGGATATAAAACTGAAACTTATGAACACAAACATCAGGGTGTTGGTTGCTGGGGGGTGGGGGGAGCAGGAGGTCCTAATATGAGGTGACAGGAGAATACTTGACTTTGGGTGGTGGACATATGGTACTATATACAGACTTTGTAACTTAGAAATCCACACATGAAACCTATATGTTCACATTGACCAATGTCTCCCCAATAGAATTTAATAAAAAAAAATAAGGAGCTCATATAACTCAATAGCAAAACAAAGCCTTCAAATAAACTAAAAGTGAGGAAAGGACCTGAATAGACACTTCCTTAAAGAAGACATTCAGTGGGCACATAAAAAGGTGTTCATAAACATTAATCCTCAGGGAAATGCAAATCAAATCCACAGTGAGATATCACCTCACACTTGTTAGGATGTCTATTATAAAAAAGACAAGATAACTAATGCTGATGAATATGTGGAGCAAAAGGAACCCTCATTTGCTGCGCATGGGAATGTAAACTGCAGTCACTATAGAAAACAATATGGAGGTTCCACAAGAAATTAAAAATAGAACTGCCATATGATCTAGCAATCCCACTTCTGGGTATACATCCAAAGAAAACAAAATCTGTATTCCCATGTTCATTGCAGCATTATTCACAGTAGCCATGGTATGGACAAATATTACAAATATATAGGAATATTACTCAGACTTTAAAACTAGAATTTTTTTTTCCATTTGAGGCAACATGGATATACCTGGAAGACATTATTTTAAGTGAAATAAGCCAGACAAATACTTTATGTTATCACTTATATGTGAAATCTTAAAAAAAAAAGTTAAACTCAGGAACAGAGAGTAGAATGGGCTGGGGTGTAATGAAAATAAGAAGTTTGGTGAAAGACTACAAAAATAACAAAATCAAAATGTTATTTTAATTGTGGTGTTCTCATGCATACTTGAACATATAGTTAAACATAGGTGGAGATGACAAAGAATAACATTCTCATGTAGTGCAGTCACCATTTAGATGCCACTTTAATTATGAAAGTATGTCTCATCCTTTCTTAACCATAAGTCAATTAACTCCTAAGGGCATTTTTATTGAACTGAAGCTGATGCTGTGTAGGGCATCTCAATTTGAAGTTTAAGTAACAAATGGAGAATGTAATGACTGTGATTAATACCTGGTTGGTGTCCAGGATACAAGTTTTACTAGAAAAGCCAGCGCTGGCCCAGTATGTGTCAGGGGTACACCTAACAAAGGGGTAATGGCAGGTTCCTTTGACAGAAAATTTTGTTCATTGCAAAATCCACATTTGTAACACCCTCTTATTTGTGTGAATTCCTGGCTCTGCCCTATAGTAGAAAGGGCAGTACTGAAATGTTCCAGAACGTGGGAGAGAAATGGGAGGTCAAAATCAACTGGCTAAGGCAGGCATCATTTTAGGATTCTTTTGGCTATATGCTCCTAAAGGGCAAGGGCCATTTTTAATTTGTGGGCTGTAATCCCATATTGCCTAACACAGTAATCTGCACCAAGTACATATTTGGTAAACATATGTTGATGATAACATTGTCTCTGAAGGGTTCAGATGACCAGAAACATAATGAGAAGCAGTTGGGCAATCATAAACTTTGAGTTAATGGAAAATAATCCTTTTACTGAGTCAAGTGACCTACTATTTAAATATTTAAGTGCTAGATACCATTCCAGGGTGTTGCCTTCTAGGAGTCAGCCTGCTTAAGTAACAACACACAGATCCAACCAAACATTTGTTCCAGCTCTCTAAGCTTATTATCTCATATTAGGCAGTGTTTTAGGCTTAACAAATCTGAAGTGGATTATCACAGTAAGAGGAATTCTTAGAAAGATTTACAGGAAAGAGACCTATATTCTACCCTCTTAGAAAGGGAAATGTCAATATTGTATTTAGTTATTTATTTAACATTTTGTTAAAATCAATTCAAAGTTCTTAAACACATATATCTATTTATTTCTGTATCCTCATTACTCTTCAACTATAATTTTATTTTTTGTATATATATATAATTGTTGATAGTATTACAGATGTCTCCCATTCCGCACCCCCCCCACCTTTACCTCCCTCTTCCCAGTCCCTACCCACCATCCTAGGTCTTCAACTCACTATTGCCCGTGTCCATGGGATATGCATATCTGTACTAATAAAAGGGTAATATGCTAATTAGACCAGATAGACTGGACATCTTCCTGTTGTCCGGTCCTCCTTCCAGACAAAGCCACAGTGGTGGGGGCTGAGGCAGAGGTGGTTAGGGGCGATCAGGCTTGCAGGGGAGCAGTTAGGGGCCATCAGGTTGGCAGGGGAGAGCAGTTAGGGGTGATCAGGCCAGAAGGCAGAGGCAGTTAGGGGCAATCAGGCCGGCAGGCAGAGGGGTTAAGGGCAATCAGGCAGGCAGGCAGAGTGGTTAGGGGTGATCAGGCAGGCAGGCAGGTGAGCGGTTAGGAGCCAGTGGTCCCGAATTGTGAGAGGGATGTCCGACTGCTGGTTTAAGCCTGATCCCACAGGGATTGGCAGTCGGATATCCCCCAAGGGGTCCCAGATTGGAGAGGGTGCAGGCCGGGCTGAGGGACCGCCCCCCTTGTGCACGAATTTTGTGCACCCAGCCTCTAGTAAGTATACAACTTCTTTGGTCTATCTCTTCTCACCTTCCTAACTCCACATAGATATTGTCAGTCTTTTCCATGCCTCCATACTTAGGGTCTTATTTTGTTGCTCAATTAATTTTATTCATAAGATTCCACAAATAATTGAGATTATATGATATGTGTTTTTATCAGATAGGCTTATTTTACTTACCATAATATTCTCCAGGTCCATCCATGCTGTTCCAAAGGCTAAGAGACCCCTCTTTTTTTTACAGCTGTGTAGTACTCCATTGTGCAAATATCCCACAGTTTTTTTTTTTATCCATTCATCTACTGATGAACACCTGGGTTGTTTCCAAATCTTAGTTATTGTAAATTGTGCTGCTATGAACATAGAGGTGCATATACTCTTTCTGATTGTTGTTTTGAGGTTTTTAGAATATATTCACAGAAGAGGGATCAGTGGGTCAAACAGAAGTTCCATTTTTAATTTTTTGAGGAAACTCCATACTGTTTTCCACAGTGGCTACACCAATCTGCATTCCCACCAGCAGTGAACTACTGTTCCCTTTTTTCCACATCCTCACCAGCACTTGTTTGTTGATTTTTTATGATAGCCATTCTGACAGGTGTGAGGTAATATCTCATTGTAGTTTTAATTTGCATTTCTTTGATGATTAGTGACTTTGAGCATTTTTTCATATGTCTCTTGGTCATTTGTATATCCCTTTTGGAGAAATGTTTATTCAGGTCTTCTGCCCAATTTTTAATTGGAATGTTTGTTCTCCTTTTGGTGAGTTGTATGAGTACTTTATATATTTTGGCTATTAATCCCTTATCAGATGTGTCATTGGAAAATATGTTCTCCCATACATTGGGTACCCTTTTCATTTTGGCGGTGGTTTCCTTTACTGTGCATAAGCTTTTTATTTTTATGTAGTTTCATTTTTTTCCTCCTTAGTTTCCTTTGTCCTAGGAGATGTATCAGCAGAAATTCTATTATGTGAGATGTCTGAGATTTTACTGCCTATGTTTTCCTCTAAGATTTTTATGGTTTCATGACTTACATTTAAGTCTTTTATCCATTTTAAGTTTATTCTTGTATATAGTGTAAGTTGGTGGTCAAGTTTCATCTTTTTATATATGTCTGTCCAGTTTTCCCAACACAATTTGTTAAAGAGACTGTCTTTACTCTATTATATGTTCTTGCCTCCTTTGTCAAATATTAATTGACCATAATGGTTTGGGTCAATTTCTGGAGTATCTGTTCTGATGCATTGGTCTATATGCCTGTTGTTGTGCTAGTACCAGGCAGTTTTGGATATAATGGCTTTGTAGTATAATTTGCTATGTGGTATTGTGATCCCTCTAATTTCCTTCTTTGTTCTCAAAATTGCTGCAGCTATTTGGAGTCTTTTATGGTTCCATATAATCTTTTAGAATATTTGTTCTAGTTCTGTGAGGTATGCTGTTGGTATTTTAATAGGGATTGTGTTGAATCTATAGATTGCTTTGGATAGTATAGCCATTTTAATGATGTTAATTCATCCAATCCATGAAATGGTACACATTTCCATTTGTTTGTATCTTCCTCAATTTCTTTTTTCAGTGTTCTTTAGTTTTCCAAGCACAGGTCTTTTGCCTCCATCTTTAGTTAATTCCCAGGTATCTTGTTCTTTTTAATTTTTTTTTACAATGTTAAGTTGGGTGTTTGTTTGTTTGTTTGTTTCTCTTTCTGGGAGTTCATTATTAGTGTATAAAAATGCCATCTTTTTCTGGATGTTGATTTTGTATCCTGCTACTTTGCTGAATTCATTTATTAAGTCTAGTAGTTTCCTGGTGGAGTCTTTAAGGTTTTCTATGTACAATATTATCTCAGATGAGGATAATGACAGTTGTACTTCCTCCTTTCACATTTGGATGCCTTTTATATTTTCTTCTTGTGTGATCACTGTGGCTAGGACTTCCACTACTCTGTTAAATAAGAGTGGTGAAAGCATACATCTTTGCCTTGTTTCTGTTCTTAGGGGAAACGCTTTTAGTTTTCCTCCATTGAGTTTATTATGTTGAGGTATGACCCCTCTCTTCCCACTTTACTGAAAGTTTTCATCAAAAAAAAAAAGTGCTGGATTTTGTTGAATCTTTTTTCTGCATCTATTGATATGATCATGTGCTTTTGATCTTTCAATCTGTTTAGGTGATGTATCACATTTATTGATTTGTGAATACTGTACCAGACTTGCATCCTTGGAATAAATCCCACTTGATTATGGTATATGATCTTTTTGATATATTACTGGATCTGATTTCCTTATATTTTGTTGAGGATTTTAGCATCCGTGTTCATTAGGGATATTGGCCTGTAATTTTTTTTCTTTGTAGTGACTTTACCTGGTTTTGGAATTAGGATAGTTCCTAATTTGTAAAAGGAGTTTGGAAGTGTTCATTCCTCTTGAATTTTTTGGAACAGTTTGAGGAGGATAAGTTTTAGTTATTCTTCTTTTACTGGATGTTAAAATTCTCCTGTAAATCCATACAGTCAAGGAGTTTTGTTTCCTGGGAGTTTTAAAATTACTTCTTCAATTGATGCAATTGTTATTAGCCTACTCTCTGATTCTTTCTGATTGAGTTTTGGAAGATTGCATGCTTCTAGGAATTTGTCCATTTCATCCTGATTGTCCTGTTTGTTGGCATATAGTTGTTAATAGTATTTGCTTATAATTTTTTGTATTTCTGTAGTGTCCATTGTTATATTGCCTCTTTCATATCTGATTTTATTTATTTGGGTCCTCTCTCTTTGTTTCTTGATGAGTCTGACTAGGGGTTCATCTATTTTGTTTATATTTTCAAAGAACAAGCTTTAGGTTTTATTGATCTTTTGTACTGATTTTTAGGCTCTATGTAATTTACTCCCATTCTGATCTTTATTATTTCCTTTCTTCTACTTCCTCTTGCCTTTTATTGCTGTTCTCTTTCTAATTCATTTAGTTGTAGGGTTACATAGTTCATTAGTGCTTTTTCTTGTGTCTTCAGGTAGGCCTGTAATGCTATGTACTTCCCTCTCAGGACTGCTTTTACTGTGTCCCATAGGTTTGGGGCAGTTATGTGTTCATTTTCATTTGTTTCCAGAATGTTTTTAATTTCTTGCTTGATCTCATTGGTAACCCATTCATTGTTTAATAACATGCTATTTAGCCTCCTTGTATTTGAGTGTTTTTGAGTTCCTTTATTGATGTTGTCCCAGAGCTACATTAAGCTATCTTCCAGGTTTTCAAGATTTTTTATTTGCTGCTCTAATTTGGTATTTATTTCTACCTTGTCTTCCAGTCACTGATTCAGATGTCTGCTTCATTCAATCTACTTTTAATTCCTTCCAGTGTGTTCTTGATGTCAGATATGTTATTCTTCATTTATGTCTAGTTCTGGTTCATGGTTTCTATTTCCTTTTTCATCCCATTATAGTTCCCACCAAGTTCCTTATAATTTGCATTAAGCTCCTTAAGAACCTTTATAACCATTACTTTGAACTCTATGTCTGATAAGTTGCTTGCCTCCATTTCATGTAGTTATTTTTCTGGAGATTCCTTCTTTTGTTTCATTTGGGGGTTGTTTCTTTGTCTCCACTTTTTAGCTGTATATTTGTATTTACTTCCATGCATTAGATATTATGCCTCCTAGTCTTCGTAGAATGGCCTTACCTAGAAACTAGAGGCCAAGTGCATGAAATCCATGCACTGGTGTGTGTGGGGTCCCTCAGATGGGCCTGCACCCTCTCACAATCTGGGATCCCTCGGGGGATGTCCAACTGCCAGTTTAGGCCCAATCCCAAAGGGATTCCTGCAGGATCAGGCCTAAACTGGCAGTTGGACACCCCTTTCACAATTCAGGAGCACTGGCTCCTAACCACGCGCCTGCCTGCCTGATTGCCCCTAACTACTCGCTTGCCTGCCTGATCACCCCTAACTGTCCACCTGCCTGCCTGATCACCCCTAGACACTCTGCTTGCCTGACTGATCGCCCCTAACCATGCGCCTGCCTGCCTGATCGCCTCTGTCTGCTCGACTGCCTGCCTGATCACCCCTAATTGCTCGCCTACCTGCCTGATTGCCCCTAACCACTCTGCCTTGGCCCCTGCCACCACGGCTTCATCCAGAAGGATACCCGGAATGACGTCTGGAAGGTCGTTTAGCTGTCTGGTTTAATTAGCATATTACACTTTTATTATTATAGATTGTCTTGAGTGACCCAGTGGTGAAGTCTCTTTGTTCACCTGAGCTGGATGCTATAAGTATGCCCCTTGTGTGTATTATTTGGGCTCTCCAGTTATAATTGGGATTTTATTGTTGACTAGTGGCCTGGTGCATGAAATTCGTGCATGGGGGGGTGTTCCTCAGCCCGTCCTGCACCCTCTCCAATCTGGGACCCCTTGGGGGATGTCCGACTGCCAGTTTTGGCCTAATTTGGCCTAAACCAGCAGTCAGATATCCCTCTCGCAATCCGGGACTGCTGGCTTCTAACCTGCGTGCCTGCCCGATCACCCCTAACCACTTTGCCTGCTGGCCTACTTGCCCCCAACTGCCACCCCCCACCAGCCTTCTCACCCCCAACTGCCTCTCCCTGCCGGCCTCATGGCCCCCAACTGCCCTCCCTGACTGGTCTCCCAGAAGGTCTCCTGGTCTAATTAGCATATTACCCTTTTATTAGTATAGATGTCTCCCATTTATGGGAGGGATCTCCCCTCCAACTTGCTGACAGTTAGGCTCAACCTCAACATTATTGTGCCAGCTGTTATACATGTGCTTACAGAATAGAATAAGACACAACAGAACCAAACAAAAAATATCATGAAAATCAAACTATGCAATGCAACAATAGGAAAAAACTAAGAAGGAAAAGAGAAGAGAAAGCAAAGCAAAGAAAAATTAAAAAGAATACTAAAAGACATGTGACCAAATACTTAGAGGATATATAAAGGAAAAGGGAGAAAGTAGAAGGTGAAAAAAATGACTATAAGGAAGCAAGTAGGAAGCTAAAAAAACTAGCATAGGAGAAATAAAGAAAGGGAAACAGAAAAGTAAATGAAATAATAATAATAATTTTAACCATAGTAATAATGGATATATTAAGATATAGATAGGAAAAGGGAAATGGAAAAAATAAGTAAAAAGAGAAAAACAAAATAAAATAAGAAAAATTAATAACAATAAGAATATACAAAAGTAGAATAGAATCAAAGGAAGGAGAGAAATTAGTAATATGTAGAAAAAAGAAGAAAAAAAGGGGTAAAAAAATAAACAATAAAAACAAAAACAAAATCCACTCACACACACACCAAAAAGCAAAACTACATCCACTCAAACAAAAACTTTTGGGTCCGCTCTTTGTGGAATTCGCTGGATTTTGCTCTGATGTTAAATCTGGTCCTTTGGTGTGTCTATCCTGGGCCTCCTGGGAGCTTCTGTGGTGCAGGTGAATGTGAGTCACTGTCCCGTTTTGGCCCTGGGCAACCTTATTGAGGTCTGAGAGGTTGAAGCCCCTAGTAGTTTAGCGGGCAGGGACTCCTTAGTCCAGAGGCTGTGTCTTCACTGAATCTCAAACCTTGATTGTCCCTCTTCTGAGCTCTACTCCCTTGTCCCATGGAGCTGGTCCCTCAGGTGTCAGCTACAGGCCTTAATGTTTCACTGGTGTTAACTTAGGTGCATGGTCCCAGCAGTGTCTGTGGCAGGTGTGCACAGGGTCTGGGTTGTGTCCTTTTGGCGCAAGCGTGGGGTCCAGGGCAGGATGCCTGTGGGTTCAGGTCTGGGCTGTGGTTAATCTGGGTAGTGAAAAGCTGGGTGCCTAGCTGCTGTGGCTCCTTGCAGCCTCCTCCTACAGAAGATTTTGTAAACCGTTCCAATGTTGTATTTATTTTTAATAAGTGGAGAATATACCAGCAATAATAATGTTCCAGAAACTATTATTCATGCTGCACTGAGGTCAGATACAGGTAAATGGAACAAATGACAAGACATTGGAACTTATTGCTCTTTCTCAAACATCAAATCATCAGTTATGTTAATCCAGTTCATGTCTGGTCATTGAGCAGAGTAGCTGTAGTAATTTTCCTGAGAAGGCTCAACAGAAAAAGCCACATTGAAACAAATTTTTACAAGACTTCAATTCTTTTTGAAGATGGCCTATTTCCATTTTTAAAATACTTACCCTAAAGATTGTTTAAGATGTCAATAGATTATGTTGTTACTCTTATCATGGTTCAAAAATTAATCTCAGAAAATAATCAAAGAGGCTGCATTAATAGAAAAATAACATTTAGAGATTTAAAAAGCTCATAGGAGCCGAAACTGGTTTGGCTCAGTGGATAGAGCATCAGCTTGCGGACTGAAGGGTCCCAGGTTCGATTCCAGTCAGGGGCATGTACCTTGGTTGCGGGCACATCTCCAGTAGGAGGTGTGCAGGAGGCAGCTGATCGGTTTCTCTCTCATTGATGTTTCTAACTATCTCTCTCCCTTCCTCTCTGTAAAAAATCAATAAAATATATTTTTAAAAAAACCTCATAGGAGCAAACCTTGATGTAGACGGGAAATAGATATCATGAGGAAAGAACAGTTATAGGAGAGAATGACTTTTTTGGATAGCATGCAGCTTCTGGGTAGAAGAGAAATCTTGTATTGTGCAATTCCAATTACATAATTAAGGAAGGTCAAATCGTTGCTTATACTGACAAAGTAGAAATTTTTAAAAGTCAATGTCATAGAAAAATATTTTAAGGTACAAGTATACCATGAAATAATCAGTTACACATATTTTTTCCAAAACTGATTTTAGAAACTCATTAATAAAGACAACTTCTCTTAAAGGAAACTGCAGAGAAATAAATGTTTTATTCTTCTAAATTTATAGAAGAACACCTTCTACTCTTTCTCCACTATATCTGGAAAAGTAGTGTTTATTCTTTCCAGGCTTTTTCCACTTGTACTCGATCCTATTTCTTCTCAACATCTCTGGGGCCTTGCTCTATAAATTGTCCCTTCTCTCTGTGTGTGATCCTCAATTTCATCTTCTCTACTCCTTCCTTTCTCTTGACTTACAGGCATGCTCTGGTTTCTTACCTTTCAATTAAAACAAATAAACAAAAACATTCTTTTTTTATACAATAAATTCTTTGAGTTTTATCTCTTTTTCTGTCCTAGAGTTAAACCTCTCAGTAAATTTGTCATTTTGCAGTTTGGCTACCATCCAACTTCATTTTGCTTCTACTCCTGTCTTGCCAACTGAAACTACATCCTAAGCCAGGTTTCCTAACCTGGTATTCACCCACAAGAAAGCAAGGTTCTCAGAACTTGCATCAAGAAAAAAAATAAATTTTGATTTTTACTAACCTCTAACTACTAAAATTTGGCATTTCTTTCTATTATGAATATAGGCAGTAGTAGTATTAGCAGTACCTGTGATTCTTACCAATAGAAATCACGGTTATTTTCATATTGATAGTGGGGAATGGCATGTAGTAAGAATAGAGCCACAGTTGTTTAATGATTCTTCACCTTACTAACTATAGATAAGAAGTTTTCTTACAGACCCTGGGAAACTGGAGGATGAAACAAGGCTGTAAAAAGATAAGATGCCTCAATGGGTCTATTACTCAGGAAAGAAATACATTTTGAGAACAGACCAAGGACAGGACATGCTTTGATTTAGTTGCTGTGACCAGACCCTGACCCCCTCCGGGAGTTTTCCTCAGGAACTAAACATTCTCCAGTTCCAGGAAGGGCCTGAGCTGTTTGTAACATCATAGAAGATTAGCCACCTTGTTATCAGACTTTGAGCTCCTGAAGGCCAGACTACAGACCCTCCCCTCCCCTTTCCATGTTATACTTGCAGCTCGCAGCTGCACGTAGCTATCTTCTCCCTCATGTGTATATAATCAGCCAACTGGCAAGGGGGATCAGAGCAGAATTTCCAGGGTGACTGACTGCTCTCCCCATACTACCGGCATTATTGAAATAAATGCTCATATATGATTCAACCCTGTCTCTGCTTAATTTGGCTCAAATAGTGACAGTCAACCTTGGACCCATTGTGTCCAGTTTCAATATCACATAAATGTCATTAAATATATTTTACAATATCATTTACACTTATCACTACTTTGGAATTAGGGTAATTATTAGATTATATATGTTTGAAGTCTTTGTGTCTACAGATTTTTAGTCCACATATACAGCCAACTATTGGAAAATTCTGCACCTATTGGTCATTCAGCCAACAAACAATGAAGTCACATGTTCACACATCATTGATCAGGCTTATAAGTTACTTTCTGATATTCCATATCTATAATCAATATTTAATCAATATACAGAAAGAGGTGAGCCAAAGACTACTCCAGATTTTAATGTTTTTATTCAATTTAAGCAACAACAACTTTCACACTGATATGTCTTGAAAATAAACCTAATTTAAAATTGCCTGTACTTTAAATGCATGTCTTGTTATTAAGTACATTGATAGATTAGACATATGTTCCCATATCACCAAATTTTCAAAAAATTGTATAACAACACTAGAGGCCCAGGGCATGAATTCGTGCATGGGTAGGGTCCCTCTGCCTTCAGGGATCGGGCCGAAACCCGCAGTCCAATGCTGCCTGCAGCTTCTACCTGCTGCTCCTGCTCATCCTGGCCCTACTGGGCCTGCTGCGGGCTTATGCCCAATCAGTCATGATTAGGAGAGGCTCACGCTGCCCCAGCAGCGCTCGCCAGCCATGAGCCCTGCATCTGGCACCCTCCCAAGGGGAGTGGCCTGCATTGGGCCACTGCGACATCCAGCTGTCTGACATCCCCCAAGGGGTCCCAGATTGTGAGAGGGCGCAGGCCACGCTGAGACACCTCACTGGTGCACGGTTGGGCCGAGGAGGGACCATGGGAGGGCTCCAGGGCATGTCCAGCCCATCTTGCTCAGTCCCAATCAGCCAGACCCCAGCAGCAAGTTAACCTACCGGTCAGAGCGCCTGCCCCCTGGTGGTCAGTGCACGTCATAGTGAGTGGTTGAACAACCTTAGCATATCATTAGCATATTACGCTTTGATTGATTGTTCGGTTGTTCTGCCGTTCAGTCTATTTGCATGTTACCCTTTTATTATATAGGATTTTTACACAGTTGGTTTCTTTTTTGAAGCCCACATGCTTGACTTTATGCATTTAAATGCATTATTCTGAAAAGGGATTATAGGACTTACCACACTTCCAATAGGCCCATGGAACAAAAAAAAAAGGTTAAGAACCACTGCTCTAGAGGGTCACAAGTAATGCTACCCTCTTAACATTTTTTTCTCCCAATGGTTATTTTCTCACTCAATAATAAAAACTATTCTTGCCCTTCTAATGCTTCAGCTAAATAGAAGAATGATTAGTATTCATTCTTTTCTTATTTTTAGAACATTTTCTTCCACAGCATCTTGACACTGTTGATTACACACACACACACACACACACACACACACACACACACACACATACAACTTGTCAATGTTTCCTCCACTGGCTCCCAACACCTTGATTTTCATCATATTTTTCTCATTGTTTCTCCTCAGTCTCTCACATAGAGTTCTCATTCAGTTTTAAAACCACAGAGTAATCTTTGGCTTTTCCATCTCCTACAAAGCCAATGTCAAATCAGTTTCTGAGACCTGTTAATGTTTTTTATTAACAATGTCTCTAATACATTTTTTCTCATTATCACTGACATCACCTTTGCCCAGGTCTTCAGTCTTCAGTGCCTGGTGCTGAAACTACTACAACCTCCTAACTGGTATCTTTCACTTCATTCTCTCTCTCTCTCTCTCTCTCTCTCTCTCTCTCTCTCTCAACCCATTCAACAGTGTTTCCAGGATATTGTTTCTAATGTACTCATTTGATTAGATAATTCTCCTTCATAACTTTGTCTTCGGTTTTGTTCAGTGTAAAACTGGTTTGCCTTCAGGGTTTTATCAAGTTCTCTGGTGTAAGCAACAAAATTGACATGTTACCTAAGAAAGAAAAAGTGAAATACTTATTGGGTGACTCACAGAACTAAAGGACCAAGCTTAGAAGGAACATGAACTAGGAAAGATCCAGGATTACAAGTAGGAGAAGAAAATGGATGAACCGAACAACTATATTTCTCTCATTATTCTACTCTGCTCAAACCCAAAGTCCAGGAGAACATCAAATAGATCTAGCTTGGTTTACATGTCCACTCCTTAGCAAGGGAGGGAAGGATCCTTTGATACACATATCTATCAATACTATTCATGTTAAAGGACAATTAATTCTGCGATGGGATGTCTAAAGGAGGGAATGTATGCTGGACAGCCCTACACAATAAATTCCCATCACAAAGTATATTTTCCTATATAGTTCAGGCATACTTTATAGATTTGTATCTCTCTAATTTCATACACGCTCAATGCTGCTGCCAAACTGCTTCACTTATCTTTTCTTGAGTCATTCCTAGTACTTTTCTATCTTTGAAACTTTGTTCATATCATTTCCTCCCTCAACAAAGTCTTGATCTTTCCCCTCCTTCAGTTGAAATTCCATTTAACCTTTCAGACCTAAATCAAACATCTATAAAGCTTCTCTGAATTTTGCCAAAACCATCTCTCATTTTGTGGTCTTTGTTAGTATCACTTTAGGACAGTTATTGCACGCTGCCTATATTGTAATTGTGTTTGAACAAGTTTTATCTCCCCTGTAGTACAATCTCCGTGAAAATAGAAAATCACATTTACCACAGTGATTTGGATATAGTAGGTATTCTACAAATACTTTTGTAAAGAATAAGTGAATAAGTGAATGAAAATATGGACGTAAATCTACTTGGGTTTCTGGAATCATACCAGCAAAAGTATATTGCATTTAGAAATATGAAATTGTGCCTCTATCTATCACAAGTATTGATGCATTTTAAAATGTGGCCAATAGATCAGTGTGTTTTGTTAATAAGCATGCACATATCTATTTGATTGATTAGATTTTTTCTTAATGAATCAACTTCCCCCCCCAGATCCATCAATAATTTCATTGTCATCTTCTAAAACCTAAGAATGATTCTCAAGAACTTCAAAGCCATCCTTTGATTCAGTAAGAATCTGGAACCTCAAAGCTGTAGTGTTTCAAATAGTAATTAACAGAAAACATGAAGATAACCTCACTAAAACAATTACAAATCTTTTTTGTAATGACAGGTTTGATGGTGATATGAGTACTTAGTATTATATATCACTGAAAGAATTGGTGACTTCTGAATAAAACTAATGATGTCCACCTACATCACTCAGTCCAGAGCCATGGATTCTCAACACCTAAACAAATGAGTAAGTCTCCGAATAAGATTTTACAAAAAAAAAAAATTTTTTTTTTTTTTTGCAAAATCCAGTTTCTAGATTTTTTTATGCATCCTGGAATATTTTTAGAACTTTCAGACTTTTGAAAGTTTTATAACATCTCTGTTTCTGGATACATGTTTTGGTTTAAATTACTGTGGGATGACTACATGTAAAGGTTCCATGTTTCTCTGAGATTTGTGTGGAGCAAATATCCTACTTTAGAAACATATTCTAAAATGTTTTAATTGGATATTTTATGTAAAGTTTTTCAGCCTTTATTTTTTTCTTTTAATTACTAGTAATAATAATCTTTCTATCCTTTTATTCCAATGCCTAAAAAGTTTCCTATTATAAAGGATTAATAAAGATAAGGGAGTTTGGAGCTGAATTGCAGTTAGCTCTGACCAAGTGAGAATTGAGAGGAACAGGGAGGTTCCCTTAATCATAGCAGGAATTCTCTAGCAGCAGAAGTAACACTGAAATAAGCCTTTTGTAACAAAGGTCATTCTCTTGAACCTCCCCAACTGGTTAGGGATGGTTTCGGCTGAGGTGGAGCTGGCTCTGCAATTACATTGTTGTTGTTGTTATTACTGATAATTATTTTTATTGTGTCTGCAATATATACATGGTATTTTATAGCTTCACACATAAAGAGGAGGTCTCTTTCTTCTAGTCTTGAAGTATTTCTTGCAGGGGGATATAGACTTTTGAAAAGTAGGATTTAATGTTAATTTTATACACATCTCATTGCCCTCTCAAACTTCATAGATATTTACTGTACACTCTTAATATTTGAAATAAATGACAATAACTTCCAACACAAATATAACATCTGCCCCTGACATATATCTTAGTTGAGAGTACCAGTCTTTCTTTCTTCATTCCATTCATTTACTTTTATTCATTTATTCAAAATTTTTCATTTGGCTTAGCAGGAAACAAGAAGGATCTATATTGGAAGTTACTAGATTGAAAATTTTTTTAATCAAATGACAACTAGATTTTGAGCAATATTCAATTATACTAGTGGGGGGCTTTAGTCTGTTGCTTTAAGGTGATGTTTGGTATGAACAGGGAATTAAAAGAAATATAAAATATTATAACCATTTCAATGAAACCATTTATGATATACAAGTTTTTTTCTGATATTTACATAGGCAAATAAATTACATAAGACTTTCAAAGCATTCCCATCTACTCAGGGTCAAACTAGAAATATTATAAATAGAGATGTTGAATCACTAAGCAAAACATCTGTACATCTATCATAAACCAAAAACTGTCTCTAAGAAGTTTACTAAAAAATATAAGGAGCCCTAACTGGTTTGGCTCAGTGGATAGAGCGTCAGCCTGCGGACTGAAGGGTCCCAGGTTCGATTCTGGTCAAGGGCATGTACCTTGGTTGCGGGCACATCCCCAGTAGGGAGTGTGCAGGAGGCAGCTGAATTGATGTTTCTCTCTCATCGATGTTTCTGACTCTCTATCCCTCTCCCTTCCTCTCTGTAAAAAATCAATAAAATATATTTAAAAATATATATAAGGAAACACCACATATGAGAATACTTTAGAACGATTCATTACAAGGTTGCCATTTTTGTTGGTCAACACAGCCTTGCAGAGTATTGAAAACTAAATAAAGACCACAACATCACATTTTCTGTGCCTGGTTTATTAGAAATATTAAGATGTTTTTGTAGTGTGTATGTGAATGTTTATTATGTTAAGAACAATCAAATTCAAAAGAACTGCATTGTTTTAAGGATCCCCTCCCCATTTCTTCTCTCTCCATAGATTATATATATAATTTCCTAGTGAGTTTATTCATTGTTTCCTAGATTTTCTCCAGATATTATTCTCTTAGGTACATAAAGCCTAAAATTAAATACAAATTACAAGATTTCAGAAATCTTTGGTTTAATCTCCTGGATGAAGACATTTAATTCTCTGAAAGGATTTACATTTCCTTGTAGCAATTTAATGCTTGTAATTAAACTTTACAGAAGAACTGTAGACCAGTACTTTTGTATATTAGAAGTTATTTAGGTGCATTATGCTATTTTATTTCTGTGATATAGTACACATTATTTATAAATTAAGATTTTGAATTTGTGCCATTGGGTTCAGGTGTTAAAATACAAACTGTAGCTTAATGATTTGATTTATAATGTTCTGGCCAAATTCCCCTCTGGTGTTCCCATTTAACAATGTCATAGGTAGAAGATCATGAATTCTATAAAATATTACAGTGGATTTTGCATATTATTTTTTGAATTAGATGAAGACATAAAGATTTAATTTTTTAATAAATCCTTGGATATTTCATAAATCAAATCCATAGTTTTATTATTATATTATAGTGAAATTTAAATTATTATTGTAAAAGAAAAAGTTTTTTGTGATAAAGACACTTTACTAAAACCTAATTCTCAGTACAAGTTCCCATCACAAGCTACTTGGACTAATGATCTTAATTTCATTGCTCAGCATGTGAGTAAAACTAAGTTTTCATGAATGTCAGACACACCCAACTGAACCAGTTTTAAATTTGTACACACTTGCATTGCTCAGATTCACAAGTCGCAGCACGCTAGTCCTTAGTACATTTGTGAGTCATTAAAATTTTTTGAAAAATAATTCTAGAAATTCACCTTGTCAACACTTATGATAATTATTAAAAATGTAATTTATGTATTCAAAAGTAGGATCACTGAAAATTGCATTCAATTTTTATCATCAGTTACACAACATTCATGTATGCTGGCCTGTAAGAAAGAAAATGCTTTTTGTCTTCCACAGTGCCAAATGGTTTTACAATTAAGTGGAATACTTTATTTCAACAGTAAATGTAGATGTCATCCTTAGCCTTTACCAAAAAAAAATGTTACACAGTTAAAGTAAACAGCCAGTTTTGAAGCTCAAATTCTCCATATTGCTGAGCTTCAGTCCCTTCTATAAGGCATGGTGAGTATACAGAGGCAAGCAAAATATTTTGGAAAATTAACACCTCACATTTTTGTTCAATAAGTTGTTTTGCACATGAAAATGGATTGGAGCATATTGTTGAAATGGTTATCTATTGATTTTTACTGAGAAAAAAAGATAGCACAGGATAATGGGGTATTCCTTCCCAGAGGTCTGGGCATACTCCATCATTTGTTTATTTATGCAGCCAACATATAATGTGCTCCATCTCTGTGTTGTTCCCTACTCTAGGTTTTAAAAACATCATGGTAAGTGAAACTTCACACAGTTATAATGCAGTGAGATAAATGTTGCAATGGGCTTGAATATGGTATTTTTTTGAAGCATGCAGAACTTAACCTAGTCTTGAGAGGTCAGGAAAGGCATCTTAAAGGAAGTGACATCTAAGCTTAGATGTGAAGTCATGAAAAATGAAATGAATTGTGTGTTCAAATGGAGGCAGCAAAAAAGGAGACACATGTAATACTCTTTGTAACACTTTAAGCAATAAAAATAGAGTAATTTGAAGAGATTAAAAAACAAACAAACAAAAAAACAAATGGAGGCAGCAAGCAGTGTGTAAAAAGGACTATAAGAAATTAGTTTGAAACAGAATTCTCTGTTTTTTCTCCACATATTTGTAGTCCTTAATAGTGCAAAAACCCTCCTATTTTCTTCCTTTGGCAAAGCTTAGTTGGGTAATTGAATTTGTTGCTATTTTAACCTTAAAATGAAAATGTAATTGAAACAAATGTCTATAAATACAGAATACAGAGAAAGTTTCCAAGAGAGGAAACCAACATTCATGGAATGTGTATTCCTTCACAGGGTCCCCCAAACCAATTAATTATGTAGGAATATACAGGAGGCTGAGTGTGATAAAACTTGGTTAAATCAGAGAAGCTGACTTGTTAGACCAGATATTTACCAGGCCTTTTTTAATGCCCTTGATTCTATTGTCTAGGCCTCCTTTAAACAAATTTCAAATGACTGATAAGACAGCCTCTCTCACTTGTTTAATTTCCATTTGAAGCCATGTTGGCTCTCAAGTTTCTTCAGTATAGCTTTAGATAAGGGGCCTATAGGATAGAGGACAGGGAAAGCATTTGGGTGTATTTAATCTTTAAATCTGAGTCATACTATATGGTGTTTCTATTGTAGTAGCTATAGATGTTTTTATTGGGAGATAAAATATTGTTTCATGCACTCTTTCACTGATAAAAAACATGTACTATATTTTTATATGAATGATACTCATTAAATGTCACCATCAGCTTGAGGCCCAGCCTTAGCCTAAAGAATTTTACCCTAAAGCTTGAATCTTTCTGCCACGTAGTTTCCGTAACTCTTGAGTGCCCTGGAGTGAAAGCCACATCAGTGGCTCTGTTGCCACAAGATAATCCTTGATCCTCAAAGCATCTTCTCACCAAACACCTCCTTGTTCAGTAATAAAACACAAGCTACTTCATTTATTGGCCATTAGAAAATCTTGTTCTGAACTGTTTGAAATCTCCAGGGATGGAAACAGATGCTGTAAATGGAATTCCTTTTTCTATAAACTGGGACCATCTGGGAAGGGCCTGTTGTAAATATGAGGACATTTTAAGAGATCCAAGGCTTTGTAGGAGTTATTTTACATTTTGGTTCTTAATTTTTCATTTATATTATGGGTGTGTGCATTTAATTTGGTTTTCTTCACATTCTTTACGTAGTTTTAAGACAAAGCTATGCTGAAGCAAGTTTGAAAGAAAAATGATACTGTTTGTATTTTGGAGGGGTTGTTAGAATAAAATGCATTTAGTTGGAATCAGTCTTATCTATAAATCAGACAAGTGTATTTTTTCTTTATGAGAACTCGGATAAAAGGTTTAATAACATGAACAAGTAATCAAGTTACTGCTCCTCCACAAATTATTATAATAACACCTTCTACCATATTATACAGAGACATTTCCATAGACCAATGGTTTTCAATCAGCGTGCAACAAGAAATTTTAAAACATGCAATACCTGACTACTGTATTTAGTCAGGGGCACTGACCTCTTTTCTCTTAAATTATCAAATAGAAAATGACAACAGCCAACACAATAGCCATCTGGTATGAATGAATCAAAATTATACCTATATTTTTGGCAAATATATATATATATTTTTGGTTTGTATGCAGAATTTTAATAATTAGCTTATGTGTGCCATCAGATAACAAAGGTTGAAAATCCCTGCCCTAGACACTCAAACTGTACCAACACTATCTAACTTAAAATTTGAAAATTCCTTTGATGCAGTGAGCACTTAGGAATTAATAGTCAAATGACTCTTTGTGCAGCTTTCATAAAGATGGCCTCAGAAAGGTGAATTGAGAAAAAATACAGGAAAATGAATTTTGAAAGAAAATTCATGCCTCAAAATTGAATAGCTATGAGACAGCAAATTGTGGTATAAATAGCACCAAATGGGAGCCAAGAATGCTGGGTTCAAGTCTTGGTATTGCCACTAATCAGCTGGGGGAATTTGAGTAATTCACTTCTATTTGGGTACTTACCTTGTGTTACTCTGTGTCCATCTATAAAATGATAGGAATTGAACAGCTTATATCTAGCATCTCTTCTGGATCTGATAGACTCTGATCAATCAATTACATTCTTGAGTGTTTGAATTGTTCTAATTATTCTTTAAACATCAAATGAATAAGAGCTTTACTTACTACCATCCTATCTAATAATAGACAAACATGGTAATTAACCATACCTCCGCTATGCTTCCCATTGGCTAATCAGCAGGATATGCAAATTAACTGAAACAAAGATGGCGGCCGGCAGCCAGGCAGCTAAAGCAAACATGAGGCTTTCTTGCTCCAGTGATGGAGGAAGCCAAGGTTCCCCGCCTGCTGCGGCCCAGCTCTGAACTGCACTCTAAGCAACAATGTTGCAATTATAGAAGCTAAACAAACCCCAGATACCTGCTTTCAGCCAGCCGGCCTCGGAGCTGGAGCTGCAACAAAGTTTCAATTACAGAAGGTAAATAAATCCCAGAATAAAAAGAAAAAAGAAAAAAAGGAGAGACTGGGAGCTTCAATTGCAGGCTTGCCCTGCCTTAAAACAGCCCTCAGCCCCTCATTCAGGCTGGCCAGGCACCCCAGTGGGGTCCCCCACCCTGAAGGGGGTGCGGGCAGCCTGAAAACAGCCATCAGCCCCTCACCCAGGCTGGCCAGGCACCCAAGTGGGACCCCCACCCTGATCCGCGACACCATTCAGGGCAAACCAGCTGGCCCCCACCCGTGCACCAGGCCTCTATCCTATATAGTAAAAGGGTAATATGCAAACTGACCCTAACAGCAGAAAGACTGGGAATGACTGGTCACTATGACACACACTGACCACCAGGGGGTAGACCAGGGGTGGGCAAACTTTTTGACTCGAGGGCCACAATGGGTTCTTAAACTGGACCGGAGGGCCGGAACAAAAGCATGGATGGAGTGTTTGTGTGAACTAATGTAAATTCAAAGTAAACATCATTACATAAAAGGGTATGGTCTTTTTTTTTTTTTTTAGTTTTATTCATTTCAAACAGGCCGGATCCGGCCTGCGGGCCGTAGTTTGCCCACGGCTAGGGTAGACGCTCAATGCAGGAGCTGCCCTCTGGTGGTCAGTAAGCTCCCACATGGAGGAGCTCTGCTCCGCCACAAGCCAGGCTGATGGCTGCCAGTACAGCGGTGGTGGTGGGAGTCTCTCCTGCCTCCTCAGCAGCGCTAATGATGTCCGACTGCAGCTTAGGTCTGCTCCCTGCTGGCAAGTGAACATCCTCCGATGGCTGCCGGGCTGCCAGAGGGATGTCTGATTGCCAGCTTAGGCCCAATCCCCTGGGGAGCAGGCCTCAGCCAGCAGATGGTCATCCCCCAAGGGGTCCCAGACTGTGAGAGGGCACAGGCTGGGCTGAGGGACCTCCCCACCCCCCGAGTGCACAAATTTTTGTGCACCGGGCCTCTAGTCTATAATAAAAGTGTAATATGCTAATTAGACTGGACAGCCAAACAACCTTCCAGACAAAGTCGTCATGAGAGGGGCCCAGGCAGAGGCGGTTAGGGGCAATCAGGAAGGCAGACGAGTGGTTAGGGGTGATCAGGCAGGCAGGCAAGTTGTTAGGAGCAATCAGGCAGGTATGCAGAAGGGTTAGGAGCAGTGAGGCAGGCAGGCAGAGTGTTTAGGGTTGATCAGGCAGGCAGACAGGTGAGCAGTTAGGAGCCAGCAGTCCCGGATTGTGAGAGGGATGTCCGACTGCCAGTTTAGGCCTGATACCGCAGGGATCCCTGTGGGATCTTGCCTAAACAGGCAGTTGGACATCTCCTGAGGGGTCCCAGATTGTGAGAGAGTGCAGGCCAGGCTGAGGGACCCCCTCCGTGCACAAATTTTGTGCACTGGGCCTCTAGTGTTTTATAAAGCCTTAGAAGATGTTTCTGTGCTGAGAATGTGTAGTGAGGCAAATGATAGTTTAGGGAACATTGTGTGTGTTTTTTCAATTTATTTATAAAATATGACATTGCAATATAATTCATATTTTACTTATAAAATATGACATTGCAATATAAATTTTACATTGTAAGTAAAATTTTCTCACAGTTTTACCTTATTTAAATTCTTTGGTATTCTAGATATGAGTATGAGAGGATTAATAGTGAAGGTAAACCTATTTCTAGGCCAGGGGAGGTCAATGGGGAAAAAAAGGAGTACTGCTATTTGTAATACTTTAAACAATAAAATAATACATTTTTAAAAACCTATTACTAGTTTATTAACTAAATACCATCTCTAGCCCCTTCTTCCAGTGACCACTAGGGAAAGGCTGGTGTCACTCCAGATTTTTGCTTTATTACACACACAAATACACACACACACACACACACACACACACACACACACACACACCCCTCACATGTACTTTGGCACCCAGAATTGAATGATAAATGTTTTTTCTTCTCCCTCCTCTATCTTTTATTCCCTCTCTTTCCTTCCACCCCATGTTTCTCACAAGCACACATTAGGTTTGGTCAGAGTAGGGAAAGGGTAAGCCGTACATAAACAGTTAACTGAAAAAATAACAAAAGAGCAGTGCCCTCAGAGTAGCAATTCAGCTATCTGATTTGAGGTCACCATTAATCACAATTAGAATTTGATGGCAGAAGTGTCTGCAGAAACACACAATGTAGTATTTGGCTACAATTAGAAAGTGATAGATAAGAGGACAAAATATTTAAAACTTCAAAATAAGAGCAAAATAGCACAAGTTAAAAATGATCAATTATCCTCACTAGAATATATCAAAAGAATAATAGCATGATCTCAGAAAAAAATCTAATCTGATAGGAGTTGGGAAATTTTTCTTTTTATTTAAGTCTGAACTTGTTTTAAATTCCTGGCAAGGAGGGGTCATAAAATTCTTTATTAAATTCAGATAATATTTTGATTAAAATGTTGATGGATTTTAAACTGAGATTTGCTAAAGAAACTTGATTCTTGTTGTTAAGTAAAATATTGGGAGGAAACCCTGAAAAAATATTATCTAGAGCTGCCAGAACAATGCCTTGAATGCAGTAGACTCGGAAATATATATTAGTTAATTGATTGATTAAATTTTTTAAAGTTTCAAGTTGAAAAAATAGTTGAAGTATCTACTCTAATTAAAATTTTCTCATTTTACAAATAGAGACACTGATGTCCAGAGAAGTTGAGTGACTTACCAAGGTTTGTGTATGTATGAATATGTTCATGTACTAAATTTCTCATGTGACAGATATCAGAGGCAGTATTCTATCTACATTGGTTTTAAAAGATTATTGTAAAATTAAGTACATGTTGTAATTATAGGAAGTTATAATAAGCCCTGCTACAAAAGAACCCACTAATGCAATTACATAATTACTGGGAAAAGGGCTTTCCAGTAAGAACTGAGTGTGTGTGTGGGGGGGGGGGGGCGCAAATAGAGAGGAGAGAGAGAGAGAGAGAGAGAGAGAGAGAGAATAATCTTGTGGCCAGTAATGTCTATTCAGAACAAAATCTTTTTCTTAAACTAGAAATGGAAACAATAAGCTGTATGATTGGAGATGTTTTCCCATTAAATGCTATAAAAAAAACTTTGATTTTATTAAGTATTTAATTTTAAATCAATAACCAAAATTTTGGTCCTCAAGAAAAGATGGGAGAAAAGAATTATAAAATATTTATCAGTCATCTGACCTTTGGTTCTGAGGTCCTTAATGCTTATTATTAATTAGATTAATTTCGCCCAATGCATACCACCACAATGTGCATATGTCCACTTGAGTAATATAACAGCTAACATTTATCAAATGTTTACTCTGTGTGTCAGGCATTATTCCATATGTTTTACATGTATAAGTTGTTTAATTCTCACATCAGTTTTATGAAATTAGGTACTAGTATTGTCAGCTTGTTATTACATATGAGGAAATTGAGGTACCAAGAAAATAATTCGTCCAAAGTTACACAACTCATAACTAGTGGCACTCAAAATTAAACCTAACCTGTCTCAAGTATTTCCATGTTTAATCATTTATGCGAATAAAGTAGAGATAAATAGAAGCTAGCCTTTATTTTCTGTTCACATATTAGAACAACCTATTCTAATATGTTGAGCTTTCATGGTAAAATAAAAATAAACAAATTTATCTAGAAATCTTCATTTATATTGTAAATTGTGAAGAATAAAAATCATGACCAAAAGAAATATCATCTTCCCCCCAAATGACATTTTATAATGAAAACAGTGGAATTGTAGCTTTTAAAAAAGCAAGACATTAATGTTTTCATCTCTTATGAATCTCAAAGTTTCTAAACAGAACAATGTTTTTGTTTCTAAAATGATTTATCCATTGGGATGGGAAAAATAAAGTAGAATAATTGAATATTTGGTCTTATTTAGTGGAATAAGCTAAATCAAAGCATTAGGCACTTGATAAGATTACATAAGAAATATATAAATTATTTATATTTGAAAAATATAAAGCCCCACAAATATAGAATCTATGATCATTTACATTGGTCTTTAATTACAGTATAGGAGAAAATCATACTAAGAATATTAATAAAGAACATTTTCCCCCTTTCAATTTTAATTATGCCAATTAAGAGCACAAAATATTCAAGCATGTTAAAAGCACTCATTTACATATAAAATACTTGTACTAATTATAAAATATTCTCATTTATTCATTCAATTAAGTTAAATGAACTAATGCATGATAAAGCACTTTGCGTGATACAAATACATTATAAAACATAAGTTTTTAAAAATAAAACTGAAGGCTGGGGAACCTCTTCTAGTAACTCTGTTGAACAACCTATTTGCATGTCTGAGATTAGAAAGTCTGGTTAAGGTGTCCTTATTATCTACTACTTTCAGGGGCAGGGTAATCGTTTTCCTTGCCCCTACATTTCTGTTGGCATTCTGAATCACTTTAATCCTAAGGCTTTGGTCTGTACACCCAAATAACTTATTCTTCTTGTTTCCTCTACATGAGGTGTTTGCAAGTGAATTAAAATTATTGTATTTAATAATGTTAAATGGGGATATGATACTTTCTGGCTACACAAGATCTCTATAGTACCTTAGAGTGGCTCTTATTTGGATGTTGCTCTAATAGGTGGTCCTCTCTTCCAACTTATCCTTACCTCCCACGTGGGACCCAAACAATTAAGAGAGGCTACAAAATTAAAAAGGATGAAATACCTAGGAATAAATTTAAACATGAGGTGAACAACCTGTATTCTGAAAACTGTAGGACACTGATGAAAGTAATTGAAGAAAACACAAATAAATGGAAAGATATTTTGCACTCATGGACTGGAAGAATCATTATTGTTAAACTGTCCATAATACCCAAAGCAATCTACGGATTTAATACAATGCCTATCAAAATTCCAACATAATATTTCACAAAACTAGAAGAAATTTAAAATTGTACATATTCACAAAAGATCACAAATAGCCAAAGCAATCTTGGGAAAGAAGAACAAAGCTGGAGATGTCACACTCCCTGTTTTCAAACCAAACTACAAGGCTATAGTAATTAAAACAATATGGTATTGGCTAAAAAAACAGACACATAGATCCATGGAACAGTAGTGAGAGCCCAGACATAAATCCACACATATATAGACAATCAATTTACAATAAAGAAGCAAAAAATATGTAATGGAGAAAAGACAGTCTCTTCAATAAATGGTGTTGGGAAAACTGTATAGCCATTTCCAAATGAATAAAACTAGACTGCTATCTTATGTAAGAAAATTAACTCAAAATACATTAAATATTAGAATAAAAGACCTGAAACCACATAATTCCTAGAAGAAAACACATGCAGTAAGTTCCTTGACATTGCTCTTACCCATGTTTTTGGAGATCTGATTCAAAAGAAAAGTGAAACAAAATCAAAAGTAAACAAATTGGACTGCTTCACACTTAAAAGCTTCTGTACAGTGATAAAAAGCATCATCTAGCCTTAGCCACTTTGGCCCAGTGGATAGAGCATCGGCCTGTGGACTGAAGGGTCCCAGGTTCAGTTCCAGTCAAGGGCAGATGCCTGGGTTGTGGGCTCAATCCCCAGTAGGGGGCATGCAGCAGGCAGCCAATCAATGACTCTCTCATCATTGATGTTTCTATGTCTCTCTGTTGGGGTTCAGCCCCAGCAGGTCCAGGGGTCCCCAAAGGTGTGGACGGAGTCGGTGAAGAAGGAATGACACGGAGGCAGCGTTCACTTGATCAGCAGCCTAGTCAGGATCTCTAGCCAGGATCTCTAGCCAAGTTCTGTCTCTAGGTTCTGTTTCTAGGTTCTGTGTCTAGGTTCTTCAGCCAGGTTCTCTTGCTAGGTTTTGTGTCTAGGTTCTGTCTTCTGTTGTCTTGTTACATCTGTATTTATACCAGTTGATTTTAATCCTGTCAATTTCTATTCCAAAGGTTAAGGCGTTGTTTCTTATCTCCATTCCAGGGAGTAAAGATTATGTAGTTTAAGCGTGATTGTTCTTAGTTAAAGTGATTAACTACCCGCCTGGCACTTAGTTAAGGGGTTTTATTCCCTCTCTAACTTCAGGGAAAAATTCCTACCTGGGGAAACAACCTTTCTCGGAGAGGTGACCTTGGTTAAAACACATAGCGCCAAGAAGGTGAGCAAACATATTAAGAACAGCATGCCATATACGCCAGGTCCCTTGAAACATATGCTGTGCAGATGTTTCTTCTCTGCAGCGACTGTGTCAAGCAGCAAGGATGGACCGGCTCCAGGCATCTCTCTCCTTCTCACTTCCTCTCTGAAATCAATAAAAATATATTTTTTAAAACCATCATCTAAATTAGAAGACAGCCTACTGAATGGGAGAACGTATTTGCAAATTATACATTTGATAAGGGGTAAATATCCAAAATATATAAAGAACTCATGCAACTCAGCAACCAAAAACAAAAAAACTCAGTTTAAAAGTGGAGAGAGGATATGAATAGACATTTTATCCATAGAAGACATACAGATGCCAAACAGGCACATTAAAAGATGTTCAACATCACTAATCATTAGGGAAATGCAAAGCAAAACCACAATAAGATACTACCTCACACATGTTCAAATGGCTATTAACAAAAAGTAAATAATAAGTGTTGGAGGGGATGGGCAGAAAAGGAAACCCTCATGCACTATTGGTGTGATTATAAATTGGTACAACCACTATGGCAAACAGTATGGAGATTTCTCAAAAAATTAAGAATAGAATTACCATATGATCCAGCTATTCCACTATGGGTATTTATCTAAAAATAATGAAACACTAGTTGGAAGAAATATATACACCCCCTATGTTCATTGCATTATTATTTACATAGCCAAGGTATAGAACTTAATTGTCCATTGATTAATGAATGGATAGAGATGTGAGATGTATATACTAGAAGCCCAGTGCACGAATTCATGCATGAAGTGGGGGGAGGAACCGTGGGAGGTTGGCTGCCAGCCCTGAGGAGGAAGCCAGCCTCAGCCCCCTGGAGAAGGGGCCGCATATGCCACCACCCACCCCCAGTTTCCCATCCCAGCCCAGGGCCTGCCACCACATGGTTCCCCGCATCCTACCTCCTCCTTCCCTCACCATCGCACTGCCACCGAGGTGGGCGGGTGGCCCCTGGGGATGGTTTAGCATCAGGGGCCGATGGGGGCCGGCCAGCTGGGGGGAGAGGCCACTGGAGGTGGACTGTGGGAGCACACTGACCACCATGGGGCAGTACCTGCATTGAGCGTCTGCCTTCTGGTGGTCAGTGCACATTATAGCAACTGGTTGACTGGTTGTTCCAGTTGTTCCAGTTGTTCAGTATTAATGGTCACTTAGGCTTTTATATATATAGACTAGAGGCCCGGTGCACAAAAATTTGTGCGCTTGGGGGGGGGTCCCCTAGCCCGGCCTGTGCCCTCTCGCAGTCTGGGACCCCTCGGGAGATAACGACCTGCTGGCTTAGGCCTGCTTCTGGGTGGCAGAGGGCAGGCCCAATTCCTAAGTGCAGCCCCTGGTCAGGCTCAGAGCAGGGCCGATTGGGGAGTTGGGGTGCCACCCCATCATGCACAGAGCAGGGCGGATCGGGAAGTTGCGATGCCACCCTCAGTCATGCTCAGGGTAGGGCCGATTGGGGGGTTGGGGCACTGCCCCCTGTCACACTCAAGGCAGGGTTGATGGGGAGGTTGCGGCGCCACACCCTGTCATGCACAGAGCAGGGCCGATCAGGGGGTTGGGGCGCTGTCCCCTGTCACGCACAGAGCAGGGCCCATCAGGGGTGTTGGGGCTCCATACCCTGTCATGCACAGAGCAGGGCCGATCAGGGGGTTGAGGAGCTCCCCGCTGTCACTCACAGAGTAGGGACGATAGGGGAGTTGGGGCACCACCCCCTGTCACACACAGAGCAGGGCAGATCAGGGGGTTGGGGGCTGCACCCTGTCACACTCAGGGCAGGGCCAATGGGGAGGTTATGGCTCTACCCTGTCACACACAGAGCAAGGCCCATGGAGGGGGGTTGGGGCGCCACCCTCTATCACCCACAGAGCAGGGCCTATCAGGGGGTTGGGCGCCGCCACTGTCACACTCGGGCAGGGCCGATGGCAGGACCTATCATGGGGTTGGGGCGCCGCCACTGTCACACTCGGGGCAGGCCCGATGGAGAGGTTATGGCTCTACCCTGTCACACACAGACCAGGGCCCGTGGGGGGGGGGGGGTTGGGGCGCCGCACCCTGTCACACACAGAGCAGGGCTGATCAGGGTGTTGGTGTGCCGCACCCTGTCAAACACAGAGCCGCAGGGCAATCAGGGGATTGGGGAGCTCCCCCCTATCAGGCACAGAGCAGGGCTGATCAGGGGGTTTGGGCGCTGCCCCCTGTCACGCTGATCCCGGTGGCGGGAGCCTTGCTGCTCTGCTGATCCCAGTGCCGGGAGGCATATTACCCTTTTACTATATAGGATAGAGGCCTGGTGCATGGGTGGGGGCTGGCTGGTTTACCCTGAAGGGTGTCCTGGATCAGGTTGGGGGTCCCCATTGGGGTGCCTGGCCAGTCTGGGTGAGGGGCTTAGGGCTGTTTTCTGGAAGCGAGTGACTGAAACTTCCAACCACTCCTTGTTTTCTTTTTTT
>NW_005871052.1:1319286-1342162 GCF_000147115.1 Myotis lucifugus
ATATATATATATATAATGGAATACTACTCAGCCATTAGAAAGAATGAAATCTTGCCATTTGTGACAACATGGATGAAACTTAAGAATATAATGCTAAGTGAAATAAGACAGAAGAAGACAAATACATATGATTTTACTCATACGTGGGATCTAAACAAAACAAACAAACAAGCAAACAAAAACAACTCACAGATACAGAGAACAGATCAGTGGTTACCAGAGGGGAAGAGGGTTGAAGAGTGAGCAAACGAGCTGAAGGAGGTCAAATGTATGGTGATGGACAGTAACTAGACTTTTGAGGGTGATCACTTTGTAGTGTATACAGATGTAGAATCATAATGTGGTACACCTGAAATTTATGTAATGAAAAAAGAAAGGCTACAAAGTTTGTGAGAGGTGGCATGATTATAAGTTAAGGCATTAGGATCAGATTTGTTGAGTCTTCAAACCAGTGCTTCATTTAATCTTTCCATGCTTCAATTTCTTTATCTGCAAAATAGTGTTCTTGATAATATCTACTGGGTATATATATGTATATATTTATTTTTTGCAAAGCTAAAAAACGAGTTGATAAGTGCAAAAGCATTTAGGACTGTGTCTATCACATTGTACGCACTCAATAAATTTCAACCAAAAATATTTTTAAAAATAAGGTACAGATTCCTATTGACGAGGAATTTATAATGAGACATTTATGACAACAGTATTCAGAAAGTAACAAAAAATGATAGTTGAAGTAAGTATAAGGTACTAGGGAAGTAGGAGAGGGAGAGACCAATATTTTGAATTATAAGTAAGCAAATGATTTCTTGAAAATTGTCAAAATGAATCTGATCTGAGAACTCCTATTTTCTTCATCTATATTCTCAGGTAAATCCTTTCTTCAATAAATAAATTTTAATTCAATCTCCACAGGAATCAATGCATATTTTGAATTTGAAGAGTATAAAATAATATATACTTAAAAGCTGAAATATTATTGTTTATTACGGTGTTACCTTAACCTCTTCCTAAAAACAGAAAGAAATAGTGACAGAGTGATTTGTGATCTGAATATGAATAGGCTTATGGAAAATAATATCAACACTTAAAAGGTATGGGTATTTTGTCCTGTAAACTGGCTCTTCAACAAAATTTCAACTTTTAAGCACTTTTCCAAAACACTTTATTCATCTAAATATCTGGATAGCATTCAGTTGGAACCTGGGATTGGTATTTGCTTTGCAAAAGAAGTTTAATTGTGCCTCCTCTTTTGAGATATATGTTTCTTTTTTTTAAGTGATATGGTTGATTCACTGAGTAGGCCACAAATAAAACACAGGAATCCTTTAGTCATTTTATTTACTCTTGACTAGAATCATTGACTTGTCTCAATAAAAAGGCACCTTAGAGAAAGATGACAATGACAAATTAACATTGTAAAAGGTAACACTTTATAACTTTGAATATGTTTGGGAAACAAGAAAAATGTATCGGCTGGTAAACACCTAAGTGTGAATGTCAATAGTTAAGTACTTTGGAGAAATGGTAAAAGATATGAACCAATACATAGGAAGGATAATAGTGCAAAGAGTGATCCTTTGCTTAGTAAGTATGCTTTTTGCAGGAGTAATACTTAGCAGGTGTCTTGGACCATTAATCAGCTATCTCATATGATGCTACAATTACAGTCCTGAATCCATAACAGCTGCTGGTCTGCACAAGGTCATATTTGAACATTAGAGGCTTTGTTCAAAACAGTTTATCTTTGGAAAGCATTACTAAAATTTCCAATCTAATGTTGCAAATTTATTTAACTAAAAATGAAAAAACAAAGTTCTCAGAGTTAACAAATAACTCTGAAAAGCTCTAACTCCCCATAGGGGCTTCTCTTCATGACTTTTCAATACTGAGATCATCTGACATCACTAGAGTGAGACAGTAATTTGGCATGATGTCCAAATAGTTAATGATAAAAATAAATTGTGGGTGGAAAAATAGAAAATCATGTTTTTGAGACCACTCCACTAAAGTAATCTACAAATTGCTTAAGCATAAAAATTCTTGAAAAAAAATAACATAAGGGTTACTAGAATATGTAGACAAAAAGGGGCCAGATGTTAACCTGACTAGCTCAGGAAAGGCCTTTATAATGGCCTTGCAAACTTAGAGACCTAGAGTAACCACAAAGGATGGTCTGAAATTAAACTTTTAAATTAAAAAGCAGTCTATGGTGGGTAGTCATGTCTTAGGCTGGTATATTCTCTGGAACAGATCACCTTTGATCTTAACTGAGCCTATTGTCTTTTTGTATCTACAATAACATACTTTTGGAACGTCAGGGTAACTTGTAACTTCCCCTTTTTAGGACCCCTCAATTTGTGTTATAAAGTCATTCATATGTTTGTGTTTCACATGCTGTAAACATAATTAAGAAATCATTTAAAACAACTGGCCCATTATTTCCCATTTTAAGTACTTCCAATATAAGCAATCACCAGGAAGTCATTAGACTGTATATCTACATATTTAAAATCTCTGTTTGCACAATAAAGTGTAATAGCCTAGAAAACTTGATGTGCCTGTTTTGACAATATGACTGGAACAAAGTGTCTAGTTTTCAAACCATCTACTCTTAATTATGAAAATATTGTTTTAAATTCACTTTAGAAGAAAAATCAAAGGTCTAATGAGGTGATTTACTCATATATGCTAATAACAATGGCTGCTAACATACTGTCATGTGATCATAACAAACAAAAAACCTTCTTGAAGTTGCTTCTACCTTTAACTATTTTTCAGTAAAAGTATCACAATACTGGGCTTCAGATAACGCCTTTTAACCCCTATGTTTGATTTTAACATCTGTATAATTGATTGGCCACAATGTAACAGAAACAGTACCTACCAAAAACATCCAAGAAGAAGAGCAATTCTTATTATGACAGAAACATCATTGAGTCTTCTTGAATTCAGAAACAGATACAGCAAGACAGAAAAAAAACAATAGAATATAAATATTGGTCATTAACTGAGACAATGTCTGCATCATAATACTCATTCAGTCTTCTTCATTGTGAAGAGTGGTTTGGAGTATTCTTATCTAGTGTTGAGCAAACTGATGCCAAGTGTTTTATTTTATTACAGCTTCAGAATCATTGAATTAACATGGCCAGGTGTTGTCATAAGAAGGATAGAAATAATTCATGAAAAAGAAAACATTTATGTGCATTATCTTTTTTTATTCTCAGCATGATTCTCTAAAGTTTGGCTTTCTATCTTCCCTTTATGGATAAAAGAAACAAACAAACAACAACAACAAAAAGAAACTCAGTGGGGGGTGGACGGGTGGACTGGCAATGGGGGGATAAGAACACATATGTAATACCTTAATCAATAAAGAAAAAAAATTAAAAAGAAACTGAGGCTCAAAGAGAATAGGGGACTAGTTTGAGAGCTTAGTTTTGAGAGCTTCAAGCTGTTTTCCTAACACCAAGTCTAAGATTTTGTTCTTTATCTAGCAGCTTTGCCTTCATATCCCATTATTGATGTTAACTTCCTTAAATCACCTAGCCCCTTTGAATGTATTGTTTTCCAACTGAAAAATTTGTCATGGGGTAAGGAAAACAAGGATTGAATCTCAGTGGTTCAAATCTGTGAACCAAGAATTCTTAGGGTAGAAGTGGAGGAGAACTCAAAAAATATTGCAAGGAGTACATAAATTCATATGTCAATTGAACATAGTCTTTACAGTACATAAATAACATATATTGTACATATGTGTATATAAATGCTGCTGAGATTAATAAAATACACGTGCAGCCAAAACTGATATTAAATTCATTGTAGGTTTTGTTATGTATTTTCTCAAAATGGCTACTAAAAGTGCTACTATTATCTTGAGAGTGCCACCATATTTTGCAATGTTGAAATGGTCTGTATATGGGAAAAGTTGGAAATCTCTAATCTAGATTATTTAGAAAACACCTTTGAGCTTTAAAATTCTATAAAATTATTGTTCAAACTAGGTCTTATTCAGTTATAAGGACAAAATAGGACTTTTTAAATATATATATTTTTATTAATTTCAGATAGGAAGGGAGAGAGAGAGAGAGAGAGAGAGAGAGAGAGAGAGAGAGAGAAACATTGATTGGCTGCCTCCTGCATGCCCCCCACCGGGGGTCAAGCCCACAACATGGGCATGTGCCCCTAACGGAATAGAACACGTGACCGTTTAGTCTACAGGCCGACGCTCTATCCACTGAGCCAAAGCAGTGGTCGGCAAACTCATTAGTCAACAGAGCCAAATATCAACAGTACTTCTTCAAAATAGACTCGCCCAAGCCGAAAACCGACTTCTGCGCATGGGCCACAAAGTTTCAATCACACTGTACTCGCGCCCACACATGGAATTTTGTGGAAGAGCCGAGCCACACTCAAGGGGCCAAAGAGCCGCCCACGGATAGGGCCAGAATAGGACTTATTGATTGTGATCCATTTAGCTGTGCAATGATTGACTCATAGTACAATTGATCTGATTAATAACCTAAAACCAGCTTGAGTATATTTTCATTGAAGAAACTAATCAAGGAAGGTTGCGAGATTTGATAGAGTAGTGGTTTCTAAAAGGAATATATCATTATCTTTATAAATCTCATATACATTTATTATCTTTTGATTTTGAGTTGTGGGTAGGATAAAGCCAGTCAACTTATTGGTACTAGCCTTTGAGGGGCTTGTAGGAGATCTTTACTATTCTACTGCCCTTATTCTTTTAAAAATATGTCAAGAATATGACCAATTCTTATAACCTACTCTGGTCCGTATTAACATAATCTCTTGCCTATAATAATAAAACACTTTCCAAATGGATTTCCTTTCTTCTGCTAATGTTCCTACTACAGTATATTCTTTTTTTAAAATTTTATTTCACTGTTGACAGTATTACATATGTCTTCCACTTTCTCCTTTTTGTCCCTCTCCACCCAACCCCCACCCCACTCCAGGCCTTCCGCCGGCTGTCCATGGGTTATGCATATATACATAAATGTTCTTTGGTTAATTGCTTCCTGTCCCCTCACCTCCGATGCCCTATCCATTGATATATGTTATTCTGTTTCATGCATCTATTCTCAACACAAAAGCCAGATTAATCTCTTTAAAACAAATCAGATCATGCCATTCTCCTTCCCAACTCTTCAGTAATGTCTCCTACCATTCAAAGTAAAATCAAAGTCTTTCAAGCGGTCAAATACCCCACATAACTTCCCCTTTTCTGCTACATTTCTGTTGTATTACTCTCTCCTTCTACTTGGTTCTTACATTTCAGCTGTGCCTGCCTCTATTTATGGAACTAAAGTTTCCAGGAGATACTTGTTACTTTGTGCTACTGGTTTTCTATGGCTACCCTGCAGTAAGTTATTGTGGTCTGAACAGGTGAGGGCACTTGCTAAGTGCAGCAGCTCATATCTCAGGGCTGGGCATTAATACTTTGATAAGAAGTTCTATTTGCTATGGATTCATTATAAATGAATATAACTTATCAGGTAACTAAGTAGTGGTAAAATTGACTAACAAGGCTCCCCTGTTTGTTTCATCTAGTATTTCCCAGATACCTTTGACTTCTATGTTTTATATTGATTTTTATCGTTTTATGATTTGAAGGTCACAACTACTCTTAAAATCAGGAAAAATTGACAGACATAATGAATAACACAGGTCTTAATTTTGTGCTTGGATATTACACATTGTTCAAACTGGTGTGTATAATAGTTAGGAACAGGTTACAACATGCACTTAATTATTTGCCATACAAACACATTACCAGGGCAGTTTCTGTAGGCACAGCTCCAGTAGCAACGTGAGTTCATGCTAAATCATACTACAACACAGTGAAGTGTGAGAAAGAAACTCCTAAACAAATTTTTTTATTAACATTTTTGCTATCATCATATGCATACTAAAATAGAGATTTCAGTCATTCTCCAAGTTCATGACTCTTATCTCAGAAAGGAATTATCTGGTATTCAAATGTCAAATCAGCTATACCTCTCCAATCATGCGTTGTACAGAGTACCTTCCATAAACCAATCAACAAAATGTAATTTAACATAAAATAAAAAAGAATTGAGAAGGAGTGGCTGGTAAACAAGAACATATGTAACGATACAACTTTGAGAAACCTGTTTTTACATGAGACTTGATTTGAATCATCAAAGCTCAGCTATACTTACGGGGGAAAAAAGCAGTGTCAGTAGATGATGAGAAAACGCTTGGGTAGGGAGTGAGCCAGCTTGAATATTATGATTACATTCTTGTGACTCTTTGTTCAGGAATGGATTTATTGGGCGTAAATCGTTTAAGAGGGATATTTTATATAACTTTCTCAGAGCCAGTTGCTAGGACAAAAGAAAGGAAAGAAGGAAGGAACAAAGAGAGGGAAGGAGGGAGAAATAAAGAAGAGAAAGAGGAAGGGAAGAAAAGAAAGGAGGAGGCAGAGGAAAATAAGTAATATTTATTTTCTGTTTAATGCTAAGTGCTCACACATTTTCACTTAAGTGCTCATAATAACCCAACAAGGTAGGTACTATTCCTTTATTTTGAGAAGGGAACACTAAGGTTGTAAAGGATAAGGTCTTGCAGATTTTAAGTAGCTCTGTCAGAATTCAAACCTAGGTTTGTCTGACTCCATACTCATGTGATAATTCTAGTGTGTCACACTTCTGTGATAACACTGACACAGAAATTTGGTTTGCAAGCCATGGGCCATGTGGGTCCCACAGGTGGTCCACAGGCTAACTTATACTATTAATTAAAATAATATGACGATGCCTGTTCTCTAGTTCCTGTTGTGAATTCAGAATTTCTATTTTTAATAAATATGCAGACATAACCTCATTGCATCTCATGAAAAGTAGAGCTGCCGAACCGGTTTGGCTCAGTGGATAGAGCGTTGGCCTGCGAACTGAAGGGTCCCAGGTTTGATTCCAGTCAAGGGCATGTACCTTAGTTGCGGGCACATCCCTAGTGGGGGGCGTGCAGGAGGCAGCTGATCAATGTTTCTCTCTCATCGATGTTTCTAACTCTCTGTCCCTCTCCCTTCTTCTCTGTAAAAAATCAATAAAATATATATTTTAAAAAAAGAAAAGAAAAGTAGAGCTTTCCCCAATTCTGGGAAAATTTGGCTGAGTTTTTTCTAGAAAAGCAGGAACAAGTGGAGTAGGTGGTCCATAAAGTCCTTTGCACCATCAAAAGGGCGAATGAACTGAAAATATTTTAGAACAACTTATGCATATGTATTTTTTGCTCTTTTTAAATTTTAAGTACAGTTGGTATACAATATTATATCAGTTATATTAGTTTCAGGTATGCGATATAGTGATTTGACATTTTTACACCTTACAATGTGATTACCCCATTAATTCCAATAATCCTCTATCACAGTGCAACTTATCACAATATTATTGACTATATTCCCCTTCTCCTTTTCACCATACACCCCCTCATTGCCTTACCCTCTAGCCAGGTATATTTTAAAACTAAATAAAGGGGGTCATTTTGAGCTCTGTAAGTATTTTGGGGTGTGTTTTTTGGGGGGGTGCATTTTTTTTTTTTAGAAATGAGTGCATTTTCTAACTTGGAAGCCACAATGTTCTTGGCCCATCATGACATTGGGTACCATTAACTAAGTTTTGTGCTTCCAAATTGCTTTTGTTTTTAAGAATTTCTTGATACTCTTATAACCTGCCTTCAACTTTGATCTTTATTCTTTCTGTTTGTCAGGTGCACACAGGATTATCTTTTTCAGCCTTCTGTCTGTCACCAACCATTATTACTTGGTGGCCATGTACTTGGAAAAAAGGCCACATGATCTTTCTGGCTCTACTCAATGTCTAAGGATACCCTGCTTCCTTTGCTTGCATCCCATAAACTATCTCCCTCATCCTATTTACTGCAGCAAATGTCTCCTTGTTTTATCTCCCGGTGAAACTCTACCTATCCGAATGGTCTGTCATTGGCTGCCTTTCAAATCTTTCTTCCTCTCGTCTTTAAATAATGGGGCTAAGTCATACCCAAAGCTCGCCTTAGAGACTATTTCCTAAGTACCTTGCAAAAATACCAAATAAAAATACCATTTTAAAAGAGGCGTATTTTTTATTTTAGAATGTAAGCTCCTCAAGAACAGGGACAATGTTTTCTTGTATGTTCTATTGTGCCTAGTACACTGTAAATGCTCAATAAATATTGATCATGTGAGGCAGTGAGTCTTGATGATAAGGGGGAGAAACCGAAATCCCAAATATGTTTTGTTGCTTGTTTTATTATGACTTCAGATTAATTGGGAACTATCAGGCCTTTGGACAATTGTCCTAAATATTACATTCAAATAAAAGTGCAATGGAGAAAAAAAGAAAAAGAAAAAGAAATGAGTGCACATGTACTACTGAAGTTGTATAATTTGACAATAAGACAAGCTTCAAAATTATAATTTTGGATCATAGCACTGTTTTGGAAATAAATAGTCATAGTTTATTGATTGACTCCTGGGTTTGCTGCCAGATTTTCTTTCATTATTTTTTTCTGTATTGATCTTTTAACAACTAAAAACAAATAAAATATGCACATGGAAATCCAAACTATAGCAAATGTATATAATGTTTCTTTCAGGGATGATGGAAATGTTCTAGAGTTAGATTGTGGTGATGATTGCATAACTCTGTAAATTTAATAAAACTTATTTACTCATACACTTAAAATAAGCAAGTTTGTGGTATGTAAATTGTATTTAATAAAGCTATATTAAAATGGATTAAGTGTAAGAAATCCAAATTATACAATAAAAATAAAAGGTAACATTTAAGATTAATTAAATTGAGATCCTTAAGATCAATTATCTACTATATACTTGGTAATATTCTAAGTGTTTCACAGGTATTATCTCAATTTATACTCATCTCAATCTTATGAGAACGTGGTATTAGTGACATCTGCATTTTACACATGAAGCAACTGAGGCAAAAGGATTAAATACTTTCCCAAGATCACATGACCAGCAAGTTTTGAAGCCAGAATATGTAATCCAGGTAGTTTGATTTCAAGCACCTTGCATCTCTAATGTTAATTAAATTCTAGACAATTTTAAGACCCAGCCTTTGTGCCTCTGCCTTGGTGCAGCCATCTCCAAGGACCCCTTTTGCATTAGTACTCAATATCGCACAGTTTTGTATTTAGCTTGTTTCATATATTTGTGTGTCATTTTAACCAGCTAGACTAATTGAAGACAAAAAGAATACAAATAAGTCATTCTTTTTTTTTCTTTTTTATTAAATTCATTGGGGTATAAGTCATTCCTTTGTATCCTCCACAGTGCTTAGCTTACAGCCAAATCTGTGACTAATAAATACATGCTTATTAACTGACCCTTTAGAAAAATTTACTATTATGAATATACAATCTATCTATACAATAACAGTAAAGAAGAGACTTGAGGCAATTTTGTATATATCTTACACCAAAAGCTCAGCAATTGAGGGATTAGAACATTTAATTTGAGCACCAATATTAATAGTGACATTAACTTGTGTACATATATGCATAACCCATGGACACAGACAATAGAATGGTGAAGGCCTGGGGCAGGGGGTGGGGGCAGGCTAGAAGAGGACAATGAGTGGGGGAAAAAGGGGACATATGTAATACTTTCAACAATAAAGATTTTAAAAAACTAGTGACATTGATTAAACTCATTAGATAATTGCTCTCCTATACTTTGTCTGAGAAAAATATTTCTGGTATCAATAAAACATATGTATTGTGCCCACTTCATGAAGGATATACAGGGTGTCCCCAAAAATATATACACACACTTTGAATAATTATAAAAGTGGTGTTTATCAAAGTACTAGAGGCCTGGTGCATGCATTTGTGCACCAGTGGGGTCCCTCAGCCTGGCCTGCACCCTCTCACAATCCGGGACCTCTCGGTGGGATGTTGGAGAGCAAGTTTCAGCCTGATCCCCACAGGCCAGGCTGGGGATGTAGTAGTTCGCAAAGCGGCAGGTGGCCCAAGAGGAGCCCAAGCCCAGCCCAGGTGCTGCGAAGCTCCCGCCTGCCGCCGCAGTCCCTAGGTAAGCTCCTTGAGCTGCGCTCCCGCTGTGGGAGCACACTAACCACCAGGGGGAAGCTCCTGCGTTGAGTGTCTGCCCCCTGGTGGTCAGTGCACATCATAGCAACCGGTCAAACGGTCGACCGGTCGAACAGTTGACCAGTCACTTAGGATTTTATAGATATAGCTATTTCATTTTCAAAATTGAGCTAGCAGCTGTTAAAGTGTGTATACATTTGGGGGGACATCTTGTATATGTTTAAGCCTTTAATGTCCCACTGTTCTTCTTGATCCAAATGACATGATGGAGTAATTGAAACAGCCTCCTATGGAGGTTCTCTTGGTACTTCATTGACTGAGAAATTAAAATAAACATTTCTTATACAGAATTTCTCTGAAACATTAAACAAAAGTTTTATAATGTGGTTGCAGTGCAAGACATTTTGTGTAAAAATAGAAAAATATGTAAACATGTTCCTTGCTCTTTGGAAGTTATTATTATTTTAAAGATTAAAAAGTTTCTAACATGGATGGAAAAGATAAACATCCCATTTTTAGCAATAGCTACTACTGGGGAGTGGATTGGAATAGGGATGGGCATGTCTAACAGACCTGACTCTTTTTACTGCATATGCTTCTGTAGTGTTTAAATTGTGTGTAGTAAAAATGTGTTCATGCATTATTTGTGTAACCTTGAAAAATAAACCAATCATTTCAAATAAAAGGAAACTTTTTAGCTTTCTGATTGCTATTTTAAAGGGTGACAGTTTTTGATAAAAAGAAGTAGTTAGAAGGTATTGCTAAAAAAAAAAAATGTGAAGAGAAACCCAGTATGTAAATCTCTCTCTTTCTTCTTCAAACACCCTCTTCTTCTCAGCCCCTCCCCTCATATTATCCATACTTTGGGAAAATGGAATCAAGACAGATTTTGCAAAACAAATGGCTGGCTGGTGAAAGAGCTGAGGTTTTCAATCGACCAAAAGTTTAAGTGATTATTGTCCTACTGTTTATTTATTTTTGAGCTTGAAAAAGAGGTGTTTAAATAAATTAAAATTTGCAGTCAGAAAAGGAATCAGAATGTTTTTCAAGTAAAAATTTAAGAAACATTCTAGTTTTGTTTCCTGGCAATAAAAAAGAAGAAAAGGCAGAGAATCTGTACTATCAGAGTAATAAAGATGCCAAATTCCTATCATTTCCATTTTCAAACATATTTACTCATAGTAATTGGTCTTCTTTGCTTGAACTATTTTCATGGACTGGTATAAATTGCCATTTTCTAGCACTTAGTGAATAATTTCCATGTAGTTTTGTAAGAACTCCTCACTTCAAGACCTATTATGTTGCATTAGGGCATAAAGCCAACTTGAGGCTCCAAGTTGATTATTTTCAGATGTTCTTTCCAAAGAAGTGATGTAGCCAGGACCAAGAAAAAAAACAAAATAAACAAGACCATCCTTATTGTAGCAAAGCTAGCTGTGCAATTCTAATTTCCCTTGTGCTAAATAAGTTGAACAAGCAACTCTGTTTTATTTGCTTTCTAGAAATGAAAGATATAAGCTGTCATTCCCTTTTCCTCTCATCCCCACTTTGCTTATGACCTGCCCATAAAGGAAATCATGACAAATAAAGGCTTTGTTTGTCAGGATCTTAGATGTGACCTTTAATCATGCTTAATAAAAAACATCAGGGCTCCTAGCTCAGGAAACTTACTTTAAATATTATTTTGCATAAATGTAAAAGTACAAGAAATAGCAATCACATAATGGCCATGTAAAACGATACAACTAAATGCAAATATAGGCCATTGTAGCCCACATTGAATCATGCAATATACCTTGAAACCAATCCACGTAATGACATCCTGGATTAGGAAAGTTAGGAACCCAGCTAACTTTGCTGAAGGGAGAAAAAGAGCAGGCACACTCATCTCTCCAGACAAGAAGGATGCAATATACTAAGACTTTGTAGCTATTCCCTGACTTGGAAGAACGCTGAATTAAAAACAAAACACAAGAACAACAATGAATAGAATCTGTGTCCCCAAAGATGTCCTTTTCTTTTGAATACCCACCTAAGTCCCACTCAAATTCATAATGGAAATCACATACATTATGTCTCTTCTGAAGACATTGCCAATGGTCTTTTGCTCTCTCTGATTAATTCAAATAAAGCACACACTGTGAACAAACATCTACTAGAATCCCTGGCTTTTAAGGACTCCGCTACTTTGTCTCTCAGGCGCCAGTAAAACTGGAATAATCAAATGGGTTCCCCCTTTCATTCTTCCTTCTTTCCTCCTTCATTTCCTTCATTCTTTCTGTCCTTCCTTCCTCATCCTTTTCTTTCTTCTTTCTTTTATGCATATAACAAGTAATTATTAAATACTTACTATGCATCAAGTACTGGCTGGGTGACAGTATGTAAATCAGACCAAGCCCCTGTCTTCCAGGAACTCTCAATGTATGGGTGCATCCAGAGTAAATCTATAATTATGATACAATGTGATAAGTACCAAGATAGGTGAAATATGAAATGTTCTATAAGCATGAAAATTATACTTATCCAAAATCAGAGAAAAAGAATAAAGTTGACACCCCCTGGATAAACATGACCTAGTCTATATTTTACTGTATGCTAAAATCCTTTCCGAGTTTATTAAATGAATGTCTCTGTTTAGCTACAGAATGGAAAATGAATTTGGGGAGGGGCAAACTGTAAGAAGAGGGACATGTTAAAAGATTGTTTCAATAGTCCATGTAAGAAATAATGGTACTTGATTTAAGGTAATGACAACTGGTATAAAAAGAGACTAATAAATTGAAGACTTTTAAGAAGATAGAATCAACCTTATTCAGCAGTTAATGAAATGTAGGATATGAGGGAGAAGGATGAATCAAAGATGAATCCAGATTGTGAATTGGGCAATGAGATAGGCGGTGTTTGTATTTGCTGAGATAGGGAACACAGAAGAATTGAGAGTGAGAATGGAGATGAATTCAAATATGAATGTATTTTACTTGAGATGGCTGAGAAACATCCAGGCAAATGTTTGGTAAGCAACTGGATATTTCGTCTGGAATCTAGGAGAACTGTCTGGGATAATTGATAGAGATTTGAGAGATATCAATGCAGATAGTTTTTCAATAATGAGAGTATATGAGATAATCTAGAAACAATGTGTACAGTAAGAAAAGAAGACCCAGGATACCAACATGGTCCCAAATCACAGACTTGCCAATTTACAGAGATGGAACATCAACCATAATGTATATATTTTTCTGAATGTTTATTAAGTTATTTATCCATTCATTCAATGAGCATTTATCAAGTACCTACTATGGGCTATACATAAACAAATATAAAAAATACACTTGCTGTCATCATTACAGAACTCATGGGTACTGAGAAAGTGAAAACAAAAGCTGTCATGAAGGTGCCCATTTGCCTTCAACAAAAGTACTTGACAAATATCCACAAATAACCATTTTTATTTAATTAATTAATTTATTTATTATTATGTTTTTATACTCACCTAAGGATATGTTCATTGGTTTTTAGAGAGAGGGAGGGAGGGGGGGGGAGAGAGAGAGAGAGAGAGAGAGAGAGAGAGAGAGAGAGAAATATTGATGTAAGAGAGAAACATCAGTCAGTTGCCTCTTGTACAGCCCTGATGGGGAATTGAACCATCAACCTAGGTATGTGCCCTGACTGGGAGTCGAACCCGCAACTTTTCAGTGCACAAGATGATGCTCCATCCAACTGAGCTATGTGGCCATGGCAAATAATCCTTTTTAAAAAGAAAATCAAATGTTGTAATCCAATTATTTTATCATAATTAGTAAAGAAAATGAAAAAATAGTTTGTCACATTGCTTTCAGAAATTTCATGATATAATCCTTTGTAAAAGACAAAATTTTAAACAGGTTTTATATCAGAACAAGTGGAAAAAATGAAACCTAGCTCTTCTCTGGCCTTGCATCAAATTGCTTATGGCTCCACTCATTGCATCCTTCAGGTCATCATTGAGAGGGTATTTGAAGTACTCATCCACACTGATTAAGCACTATTCCCCAAGAAGTTTTCTGGAACCATCCTACACAATGATGATGATAATCATAATTTAGTCTTCAATTGAGAATCATATTAATCAAATCTAAAAACCACTTCATGCTGACCTAAACTGTGTTTAGAAAAATTTTGTCTTTTTTATTATTAACTACAATGTATACTGTTAGAGCTAAAAGACAAGATTACAACTGGAAAATATTGTCAGCAATATTCAATACATGGTTTAGTATTTTTATATATTTTTTAAATTTATAGTAAACCAGTAAATACACAGTTTACTCTAATTTACCACAAATGAACATAAATATTACATTGATGCTTAATTATAAAACTTGTTCTACTATAACGTAGTATAAGCAGGGCCTTAACTTAATAATAGGTACAGATTGTTGTTGACTTAGACACTTTAGTGTAAGAATTTTGGTATTCTTTCGTTTTGCTCCTTAATCATTTCATAGACAAATTTTATCCTAAAGGGGAGGAGGGACAAATGGAATAAACAATGCTTTACAATAAGTTCTCTATAAAAATCTTATATGGATACTTATAAAAGAAAAAAGAAAGTTTCTGAAGTAAGATGCAACTTCCTATACTTGTGCGTACACTCAAGTGTTAAAATTATGACACATTCTCAGTGTTCCCAGTTGTTGCCTCTACTCAGTCTTTTTCAGGCACTCTCATCATGAAATACCCTTGACAATTGGACCATGTTTATATTTTAATCAGAAAATCCATGGTGAGTAAAGGATCATCTAGTGGAGACTCCAAAGCTAAGAAAATGTGGTAGGGCTTTTTGTAATTCACTTTTTGGTGTTTTGGTGGAGAGATGAGGGGGAAAATGATCCTTGGGTAGAGGTAATAGCTCAGGTATTTTAAATGTCACAGTATGAGCTTTACTGAGCTGGCAGAAATGCCACCTGTAATTCTCATAATCACAGAAGAAGCAGTAATTAATTATTTCACAATGCTTGATACAGACACACCCTTAATGTCCTTGTTTTCTCTACTCCATCTCATTTCCTAATAAGGTCTAAGCAGGAAGCTCAGCATGTGGATGTCCATTCATTGGGTTCTGAAGAAAGTTGAAGTCTATTTGGACAAAATTATGATGCACACAACTTTTGTGTTAGAATTCATAGCCTGTTCTTTCCCTCTTGGAATACGGTCATGAAATAATGACTTGTTACAGAAGACTTCTAGAAAATGTAATGGTGTGAGCCAAAGGAGTAATTCTCAGGTGGTAATAATTCAGTGTATGGTGGCAAACAGCTAGAAAGAATGTATTCTGGGTAGGTATGTCACTGAAATGACATTCCCTGAGTCACTCATATTTCCTATTATAGATATTACCTGGGCACTTTTCAGCCCTTTTTAAAATTTTTTTGAGCTATTATAGCATTTGGTCTCTCCTTTTCTCAACCCTTCTGGTTCCACTCAGGAGATGCTTCAGCCACAATTATTCTCTCTCTCTCCCTATGATTTTCCTGAGGATCTAGCTAGCAAGAAAGTCCACATTTGCCCTCTGTAGCTCTCTAGTTCTGTTAGAGACCTCAACACATGAACCTAGGGAGTCCTTTATATTCATAGTGTAGGTACCACAGAAATAGCTACTATATTGATGAGGTCTTTTTGCTTCCCAAGGTCTTCACCTCGTGCCACAATTACTGTGAGGTAAACAGCATTATCATAGTTGTTCCAATGAAAGAAATTCAAGTTGAAAAACCAATGGGTCATTGATGGAACACAGAAAAGACTTGGGAGTCTCTTAATTCTCTCTAGTATGAAGCCCATGTTAAATAGTTTCTTAGCTTCAGTAACGTTTCTCAGCTTTAATCAAGAGGGTGTTGAGTGTTCTATTTTAATACTTACATGGATATGTCCATAATTTAAGTTCTCATTGATTTTACTTTCCATTACAGTTCCAAAAACTGAAACACTGGTAGGGCAAAAATGTTTGTTTCTGATAACATTTAAAATTGCCCTAATTTCATAATTGCCAAAATTTTTATTGCAGATGAAAAGTAGACAATTAACTATATTTTCTTTTCCCCACTGTAATACTAATTTCAATTACCAGCCTAAATTAAAATTCTAAATATCTTGGAGAAAGTATCTAATTCAATGCAGTTTTATAATAATTTATTTGGCTTTTATCTCAATTTGCAGAACTTTCAAATTACTGTGGTTTTCATAAATTGCTTATGTTATTGTGATTCTGCCTTTCATTTCATTTACCTCTTCAAATATTGTCATTTTTAGACTGTTTATTAGCAAATAACTAACACAAAGAAAGAAGGCCACTTCTGATTAAAAAGCTTGTTTTAAATATTACAGTGTCATTGATTCAGAATCTGTTCATTTATAGAGTCCTTTCAAAGCCAAATAATTTCAGTAACCAGAATAAAAAAATTGATCTCAATTAGAGAAATAATACTCAGAACCAAAAGTATAAGCCTTGGGGAGCAAAGATGGCTGTACTCTCACAGGAGGCTGAATGCCCTCCCAGCCACGGACTGGATTTACAGTTAAAATACAGCATAGTCAGCTTGGAAAAACAAGACTAATTGGACATATTTTGACTAAGGAGCAATGAAGAAACACATAGATACTGGTAAGAGAGGGGGAGTCACGGAAACAGGGAGCCCCCAGAGCCAGTGCTCAGCTGGGAGACCAGTAGGATATTGGCTGCAAAGCTCCCTCCCCTTGGGAGTGTGGACTGGCGTCCAAACGCAAGGATTTCAAAACCTGAGCAGTGGAGACTGAAAGGAGAAACCGCGCCGTGTCAGGCAGAGGGATCCAAGAGAACAGTTTGCCTGGGAGGTGAAGTCCCTTACCTTCCCAGTGAAAGAATGCACCTAATGGCAGAAGCCCAGGCAGCAGATATTCACTCAGGGCGCTGACTGCTAGAAAGGCTGTACTGCAGAGTGTGGCTCCAGAATAGAAAGGGACCCTCTGCTTCCCTGCATTGTACAGAGCCCCAGGAAGCATCTACTGTGTGGCGTGGGGGGGAAAGAAAGAGAACCCTCCTGTCTCTAGAGAGAGACTGGGGTTAGTTGCCAGCAGAGCAGAGCAGGGATTTATGACCTGCACTGAAGTGAGCTGGCTTCCAGAGCAGAGCTGGGAATCTCTGCCCCAGCTTTACTGAGATCAGCTGTGCAGATCTGTGTGGGGCTGACTTTGTAATTCCCCCTGCTTGGACTTGGAGACACAAGGACTCTGGGTCCTCACAAAGCAGGTTTTCTGCTGGTTCCTTTCTCTATATGTTTTTTAATCTTTGGACAGCTTGTATTGGGGAGACAAACCAGCTAAAGCTGGGCTTTGTGTCTGCAACGTGGAGAGGCAGAACCTAGAATCTTTTTGAGTTAAACCAGCCAGAAGTGGGAAAGGAGAGGTGGAGCATATGTAACTCTCCTGCAGGCTAGGAGCACCGCCTCCAACAGGAAAGGGGTTGGACCAGCTCACTGAAGCCCCAGATAGCGCGCGCGCACACACACACACACACACACACACACACACAGTTCAGTGGGGGGAGGGAGAACAGCTCATTCCAAGAGTAAGACTCTCAGGAATGATTGTTTGGGACCGGGAAGCAGACGACAGGCTCCTGGGAGTATCTTTTAAACAATCCCATTAAGTCCAGGCCAGCTGAAATGGCTCACACAGAAAAAACAGTAGGTTGTATCCAATATGAACCTGCATCAGGACATTTTAGGGTTAGCTAGATTGGTGGATATGGTAGAGACTGAGAAGTTGGCTTTGAAGCAGAGTTTAATTGACCCTCAATGAGCGCCTGACAGCAAAATCTCTAAACTACACTATCCTGCATCTGCACTAAAGATTCTCTTTGAAGGTACTGGAGAAAATCCAGGCAACCACATGGAGCAGGTGGAATAGCTAACCGGTGGAGGCTGTAGGCAGAGAACCTCAGATGGGCCAGCTACAAAAGGACACCCAGAGCCAAACTTGGACAGCGCCTGACATTGGCTTACACGAAAGTTTCTCTAAGGAGGCCTGAAATCATCATACAAAACAGTGAGGCCCAGTGGAACTTCACTTGGCTGGCTTTGTTTGTTGTGGTTTTATTGTTGTTTCTTCATTTCTTAATTATTTTTTCTTTTTTGTTTTGTTTTGCTTTGCTTGCTTTTATTATTGTTGTGTTTTTTGTCCTATTTTCAATATTTTCTTGTTCTCTGCATTGTTGCTCTGATATTATTATTAAAATTATTAAGTTTATTGCTTTTCTCTCTTGTTTCCTCTATATCTCTTATTAGCCTCCTTCTTTAATCTATCTTTTTTCTTTTTCATCCTTTCTTTTGCTTTATTTTTTTCTCTCTTCTTGATACAATTGCATTTTTTTCTTCTTGTCCTTTTTTTTTTTTTTAAAACCATTTTTGTATTCCTACACTTACTCTTAATTTTTGCTCTTCCCTCTTTCTTTTCAGAATCTTTTGCCTGTCCCTTTTATCTCCCAGTAGCTTTTATATTATTTATTATTATTATTATTACTATTACTGTTAGTAATAATATCTTTTTTCTCTTTTTTGCCTTTATATTTGTGTTCTCTCTTCTCTTTCCTAATTCTCTTTTCTCTTTGGTTCTTTCATTGTGCTTTTCAGGATATGTTGATTATTCCAGTTTGTTTCCTGTTGGTTAGGTTTTGTTTTGTTTTAACCTGTCAGCACCTATACAACAGCTCATATGATGTGGTGGTGGCTGAGCATCACAGTTAGCCAGCCTGAAAGGAGAGTCCTCCCATGAACAAGACAACAACAATCTAGACCCAATCACAACAGAAAAGTTCAAATAACCAACAAAAAGGACATGCCTAGATCACAGAGCTCAGAAATACAAGGAAAATATACCTTTAGGCCCCATTAGACATTCATAACAAAAGCCCACCCCACAAGACTAGAAGTCATAGCAAATATATATAATACACAGATACAAGCACAGAAAGAAAACTAAAATGGGGAGACAAAAAAATAACCCCAAAATTAAAGAAAAGTAGGAATTGCCAGAAAAAGACCTAGAAGAGATGGAGACAAGCAAGTTATCAGACAGATTTCAAAGTAATGGTTATAAAGATGCTCAAGGAACTTAGTAAGAATTACAAGAAACATAATGGGAACTTCCAGGAACTTAATGGAATTAAAAGGAACATAGTGAAAGCTACATGAGCACGAAAAAATATATAGATATTATGAATAAGAACCAAGCAGGAAAGAAGAAAACTATATTTGACATTAAGAATAGGCTAGAAGGAAATAAAAGCAGGCTTGATGAAGCAGAGGATTTAATAAGTAATTAGAAGACAAGAAAGGAAAAAAAAACACCACTCAATCTGAGCAGCAATAGAAAATACTTAAAAAACATGAGGACAGTTTAAGGAAACTTTGGAACAACATGAAATGAAACAACATTTGCATCATAGGGGTACCAGAGGAAAAAAAGTGAGCAAGGGATAGAGAACCTATTGAATGACAGAAAACTTCCCTAAGCTGGTGAAAGAAAAAGCCACAGAAGTTCAGGAAGCAGAGAGGGTACCAATGAAGGGGAACACAAAGAGACCCACTCCAAGACACATCATAATTAAAATGGCAAACATTAAGGACAAAGGGAATTTTAATGGCTGCAAGAGAGAGAGAGACTCCGTAACCTACACAGGCGTTCCCATAAGGCTATCCGCTGATTTCTCAATAAGCCAGAAGAGAATGGCATGAAGTATTCAAAGTAATGGAAATCAAGGAATTGAAACCAATAATACTCTATTCAGCTGGGTTATCATTCAAAATATATGGTGAAATAAAAAAAATAACAGACAAAAAAAGGCTAAAGGAGTTTATTACCACTAAACAAGCATTGCAAGAAATGTTAAAGAGACTGCTTTAATAATAAGAAGAAATATATATAAAAACATAACCATAAAGAATAAAAGTGGTGCCCTGACTGGTTTGGCTCAGTGGATAGAGCGTCGGCCTGCGGACTGAAGGGTCCCAGGTTCGATTCCAGTCAGGGGCATGTGCCTTGGTTGTGGGCACATCCCCAGTAGGGGGTGTGCAGGAGGCAGCTGATCGATGTTTCTTTCTCATCGGTATTTCTAACTCTCTATCCCTCTCCCTTTCTCTCTGTAAAAAATCAATAAAATATATTTTAGAAAAAGAATAAAAGTGGCAATGAATATGTACCTATCAATAATAATCTTAAATGTAAATGGATTAAATACTCCAATCAAAAAACATAGGGTAGCTGAAGAATAAGAAATCATAAGCCATATACTAGTATATGATGTCTACAAAAGACCCACTTCAGAAAAAAAATGATGCACACAGGATGAAAGTCAAGGGATGGAAAAAGTTTTCCATGAAAATGGAAATGAAAAAAAATCTGGGGGAGCAATACTTACATCTGAGAACATAGACTTAAAAAAAGGCCATAACAAGAAAATAAAAAGGCCAATACATAATACTAAAGGGATCAATCCAAGAAGAGGTCATAACCATGGTAAACACTTATGCAAACAATATTAGAGCACCTAAATATATAAAAAATCTCTTGGAGGAATTTAAGAGAGAGATCAACAGCAATACAGTCATGGTAGGGTAATTTAACATCACATTGACATCACTGGGTAGACCAAGGGACATTCTCAATGACAAGAAAACAGAGACTAAGTCTCCACAAGTTCTAAAGACAAGAAGAAAAAAATAAAATGCACCCAAAGGATTGAAATCATATCAAACATCTTTGCAGATCACAATGGCATGAAACTAGAAATCAACCACAATAAAAACATTCAAAAACATTCAAACACATGAAGGCTAAACAGTATGTTACTAAACAATAAAAGGGTTACCAATTAAATTTTTAAAAATAGAAATAAAAATACTTTATGGGAAAAAAATGAAAATGAACACACAACAACCCAAAACATGGGACAGAGCAAAAGCTGTGAGGGAAGTTATAGTATTACAGGCCTACCTCAAGAATCAAGAAAAAACTCTAATAAACTATCTAAAACCTCAAATAAAATAATGAGAAAAAGAACAAGAAAAACTGAGAGTATGTAGAAGGAAGGAAATAATAAGGATCAGAGCAGAAATAAGTGATATGGAGATGAAAATAAAATACAAAAGATCAATGACTCCAAGAGCTGATTCTTTGAAAAGATAACCAAGATTGATGAACACATAGCCAGATTCATTAAGAGACAAAGAGAGAGGACCCAAATAAATAAAATCAGTTGCAAAAGAGGTGAGGTAACAACTGATACCACAGACTTACAAAGGACTGTAAGAAACTACTATGATCAACTATATGCCAACAAGCTGGACAAACTGGACAAAATGGACAAATTCCTAGAAAAATACAATCTTCCAAAACTGAATCAGGAAGAATCAGAAGGAAGAAACCAAGATGGCGGCATAGGTAAATACCGGAAATTGCTGCCTCCCACAACAACTTCAAAAATACAACTAAAAGACAAAACGGACATCATCCAGAACCACACGAAGGCTGGCTGAGTGGAAATTCTACAACTAGAAGGAAAGAGAAAAGCACACTGAGAATCAGAGGAGCTGCGGAGGTGGAGTGCAGAGGTATGGAGGCACACACAGCAAGGGCTGGCGACTGAGGATGGGGCTGTCTTTTTGAATCGGGAGGGAGTCACAAACCCCCGACTGCTCTGAACCCCGGTTCTGGGAAGTCTCTGGGGACCCGGACTCATGTGGGGAGAGACTGAACAGTCTGGCAGCGAGCAGAACCCGGAACTCGAGGGCGGCTTTCTCTCAGAGGTGCTTGCAGCAATTACCAGGACACTGAGATGCGGGGCCCCTTAGGGCAGGGCTGAGGATCAGCCATAGCTGCTTGCTCTGCCCTGTTGATCCCCTGAGGCCCCGCCCCACCCAAGCTGCAGCAGAGGCTTTTGCATATGAATGTCCTGGCCCTTTGCAATCTGAAAATTACCTAGCAAACTGCAGCTGGGCCAGACAGACCCAGAACTTCCAAGAGAAGGCCCAAGGCCCCACAGCAGCTTGCATTGCTTCACAGCTGGGCCTCATCTGGACACCTCCAAACCCCAAACAAGGAAGGGGAAACTGCAGATCAATTCGTAGCTCCTGCTGGGTAGCCTCAGGCAGAGGCTAAATTAGCACCTCCTTAGATCCAAGAGCCAGTGTAACCAGTGGTCATAGTGGGACCATCCAGATTACAACTCCTCAGATCCATAAGGGACACACTCAGAGGGCAGACTCTGTGAGCACCAAAGCCCCACTGAAGCAAGTCTTGCCCCATAAGGGTGTCTTCAGCACAGAAGTTCTCCCACTGTAGACACAGCTGATTCTCACAGCCAATTGGCCTGGAGGTCAATTCCTTCCAGTGATACCTACAACAATCAAGGCTTAACTACAACAAGACTGAGCACAAAGCCCACAAAGGGGTGCACCAAGAGTGTCCACCTCAGGTAATTAGGGAGGCTGAGCCACTGGGCCCTATAGGACACCTAGCACACAAAGCCACTCTACCAACACAGGGAAGCATAAAAAATGCAGAGACAAAGAAACAGAACACAAATGACAAAAATGGAGTAAAGCAAACTACTGGATATAGAGTTAAAAACCACACTTTTAAGGTTTTTCAAGAACTTTCTAGAAACCACCGATAAATTTAGTAAGCCCTCAAAAAGTCTGGTGAGACCGCCGATAAATTTAGTGAGCCCTCAAGAAATCTA
>NW_005871052.1:1342262-1369210 GCF_000147115.1 Myotis lucifugus
CTGACTGGAATAAAAGGATTATTATGCAGAGTTCCACCAGCAGACTAGAGGATCGCAAGAATCAAGTCAAAGATTTGAAATCCGAAGAAGCAAAAAACACCCAATTGGACAAACAAACAAAAAAAAGAATCAAAAAATATGAAGATAGTGTAAGGAGCCTCTGGGACAACTTCAAGCATTCCAAATTTCGAATGATGGGGGTGCCAGAAGAAGGGAGAGAGAGCAAGATATTGAAAACCTATTTGAAGAAATAATGACAGAAAAATTCCCCTACCTGGTGAAAGAAATAGATTTCCAAGTCCAGGAAGTGAAGAGAACTCCAAACAAAAGGAATCCAAAGAGGACCACACCAAGACACATCATAATTAAAATGCCAAGGACAAAAGACAAAGAGAGAATCTTAAAAGCAGCAAGAGAAAAACAGTTAGTTTTCTACAAGGGAATACCCATACTACTGTCAGCTGATTTCTCAACAGAAACTATGCAGGCCAGAAGGGAGTGGCAAGAAATATTCAAAGTGATGAATGCCAAGAACCTACAACCAAGATTACTTTATCCAGCAAAGCTATCATTCAGAATTGAAGGTAAGATAAAGAGCTTCACAGATAAGGAAAATCTAAAGGAGTTCATCACCACCAAACCAGTATTATATGAAATGCTGAAGGTATCCTTTAAGAAGAGGAAGAAGAAGAAAAAGGTAAAGATACAAATTATGGCCGAACCGGTTTGGCTCAGTGGATAGAGCATTGGCCTGTGGACTCAAGGGCCCCAGGTTCGATTCCGATCAAGGGCATGTACCTTGGTTGCGGGCACATCCCCACTGGGGGGCGTGCAGGAGGCCAGCTGATCGATGTTTCTCTCTCATCGATGTTTCTAACTCTCTATCCCTCTCCCTTCCTCTCTGTAAAAAATCAATAAAATATATTTTTAAAAAAAGATACAAATTATGAACAACAAATACTCATCTATCAACAAGTGAATCTAAAAATCAAGTGAATAAATAATGTGATGAACAGAATAAACTGGTGATTATAATAGAATCAGGGGCATAGAATAGGAGTGGACTGACTATTCTTGGAGGGGAAAAGGGTGTGGGGGATGAGGGAAGAGACTGGACAATAATCTTGCACCTATGGATGAGGACAGTGGGGGGGCGGGGTGAGGGTGGAGGGTGGTGTGGGAACAGGGTGGAGGGGAGCTCTGGGGGGGAAAAGAGGAACAACTGTAATAATCTGAACAATAAAGATTTAATTTTTAAAAAAAAGAATAAGAAAATCCGAATAGGTCAATAACAATTGTAGAAATTTAAGCAGTAGTAAAAAAAAATTCCCAGTAAACAAAAGCCTTGGTCTCGATGACTTCTCCAGGTAGTTTCACCAAATATTCAAAGAACTAACACCCATACTCTTCAAACTATTCCATAAAATCCAAGAGCAAGGAACATTTCCAAGCTCTTTTTACAAGGTCAGTGTTATCCTAATTCCAAACACAGATAAAGACTTTACAAAAAGAGAAAATTACAGGCCAATTTCCCTGATTAACATAGCTACTAAAATCCTCAACAAAATATTAGCAAATTGGATCCAGCAATATATTAAAAAGATAATACACCGTGACCAAGTGGAATTTATTCCAAGGATGCAAGGTTGGTGCAATATTCACAAATCAATAACTGTGATACATCACATAAACAAAATTGAAAGACAAAAACCACATGATCATATCAATAGACACAGAAAAAGCATTTGGCAAATTCCAATACAATTTTTGATAAAATCTCTCAGCAAAGTGGGAAAAGAGGGATCACACCTCAACATAATATGGCCATATATGACAAACCTACAACCAATGTAATTCTCAAGGGGCAAAAACTATAAGCATTCCCCCTAAGAACAGGAACAAGACAGGGATGTCAATTTTCACCACTCTTATTCGACATAGTACTGGAAGTCTTAGCCATAGCAATCAGACAAGAAGAAAAAAATAAAATGCACCCAAATTTGAAAGGAGGAAGTAAAATTGTCATTATTTGCAGATGACATAATGGTACACATAGAAAATTCTAAAGACTCCACCAAAATACTACTACATTTAATAAATGAATTTGGCAGTGTAACAGGACACAAAATTACCTCCCAAAAATTGATGGCATTTTTATACACCAATAATAATCTCTCAGAAAGAGAAACAAAAGGAAAACAACGATTTTAACATTGCAACAAAAAATTAAGATACTTAGGCGTAAACTTAATCAAGGAGGTAAAAGACCTGTACTCAGAAAACCCCAGGACATTGAAAAAATTGAGAAATATATAAACAAGTGGAAAAATGTACCATGTTCATGTATTGGTAGAATTAACACCTTTAAAGTGTCCATTCTACCTGAAGAAATCTATAGATTCAATGCAATCCCTATGAAAATACCAATGGTATATTTCACAGATCTAGAACAAATGGTCCAAAAATTCATATGGAATCAAAAAAGACCATGAATAGCTATAGCAGAACATAGTTGGAAAGATCACAATATTGGATATCAACTTATACTATAAAACCACTGTAATCAAAACAGCCTGGTACTGGCACAAGAACAGGCATAGAGGTCAAAGGATCAGAACAGTGAACCTGTACATCAACTGAAGCAATTCTGCTCAATTAATATTTGACAAGGGAGGCAAGAGTATACACTAGAGTAAAGATAGTCTCTTAAGTAAATGGCGGTGTAATAATTGGGCAGGTACATGCAAAAGAATGACACTAGACCACCAACTTACCCCATACCCCAACAAGAATAAATTCAAAATGGATAAAAGAGTTCAATGTAAGTCATGAAACTATAAACATCCTATAATAATATGTAGGCGGCAAAATATCAGAATTTAGCAGAATTTTCACAGATATATTTCCTAAGGCAAAGAAAAGTAAGGAAAAAAATTAAAAAATATGACTGCATCAAACTAAAAAGCTTCTGCAAAGCAAAAGAAACCAACATCAAATTGAAAAGGGAACCCACTGCATGGGAGAACATTTTTGCCAATTATACACCTGATAAGGGATTAATCTCTAAAATATATAAGGTACTCATACAACTCAACAAAAGTAAAATAAACAGCGCAATTAAAAATGGGCAGAGGACCTAAATAGACACTTCTCCAAATAAGACATGCAGATGGCCAAGAGACATATGAAAAATGCTCAATGTCACTAAATATCAGAGAGATGCAAATTAAATTGACAATAAGGTACCACCCCACACCTGCCGGAATGGTTATCATCAATAAATCAACAAATGACAAATGCTGGCAAAGATGTGGAGAAAAATAAACCCTCATATACATTGCTGGTGTGAACACAGATTGGTGAAGCCACTACAGAAAACAGTGTGGGAACTGCCACTTGATGCCGTGATCCCACATGTAGAAATATATCCTAAGAAGGCAGAAACACAAATCAGAAAGAATATATGCACCCCTATGTTCATAGCAAAATTTACAATAGCTAAGATCTGAAAACATCCCAAGTGCCTATCAGTAGATGAATAGATTTTTAAAAAGCTGTGGTATAAGCCAGTCAGAGAATGACAAGTATCACATGATCTCACTTATATGGGGAACCTAATGGACAAAATAAATGGATGAACAAAATAGATCCACAAACATAGAAGCATAGAACAGACTGTGTAATTTCAGTGGGAAGGTAGGAAGAGATCAATCAGAGAACTTATATGCATAACCCATAGACACAGATAATGGGAGGTAAAGGCCTGGGTCAAGGGGTGGAGGTGGGTTACAAGAGGTCAATGAGGGTGGGAATGGGATATATGTAATACTTTCAACAATAAAGATTTTTTAAAAATCTGTGACACATTTACATGATGGAATACTATGCAGCTGTAAAAAAAAGGATCTCTTACCATTTGAGACAGCATGGAGGGACCTAAAGAGTTTCATGCTAAACAAATTAAGCTAATCAGAGAAAGAAAATATCACATGATCTAACTTATATGTGGAATCTAATGAGCAAAATAAACTGAAAAATAGGATAGAGCAGATGGTGTGGAGGCATGGAACAGACTGAGAAATATCAGAGGAAAGGTGGGGGGTGGTAAGAGATTGACCAAAGTTTTTGTATGCATATATGCAAAGCCCATAGAGAAACAATACTCTGGGGAAGGCCTGAGGAGGGGGCTGGAGCAGTTGTAGAGTGTCAATAGGAGAAAAAAGGGTAAATTTGTAGTACTTTCAACAATAAAGTCTAAAAAAGAAAAATAAATAAATAGCATTGAGCATCATGGTGACAAAAAGTATGTCTTAATTTGTAAATTGCTTATTGAATGTAACAAGCATATAGAGATCCAACTTTTTTACACTTTATTGTTCCTATTGTTCCAATAATGTAAATAGAGCTAGATAACATTGTAATCATAACAATGTTATAAATGTCCAAGTTATGAATGATTATACGAGTAACTTTTTAATGACTTCGCTTCTTTTGGAGAGAATGTTTTCATTATTCAATAGCAACAAACTTCTAGAGGTTGCTTTTTAAGTGATTCCTTTTTAAGAATATAGGACTTGGGACAAATTCCATAACATAAAGCAATTCTGTGTAGGCCAAAATAGTATGTTACCATAGCAGTGAATATGTTTATTAATGTAAAACATATGGCTTGGAAAAAAACTGCATTTCACAGTAAATTAGAGCTCCATCAAGGATTTGAGAGGTCTAATTATTTCTCAGTAGCCTGTCTTCACTCTAATCACAACAATAATAGGATGAAGCTGAGCTCATGTTGTATAAAAATAAATTTCTTTAAAAAACCTATTTTTGGAGAGTCAAGATGGCGGCCAGCAGGGCAGCAGTGAGGGGGAGAGTGTGAGTGAGGGAGGGAGTGAAAGGGGAGTTTGCGGATGTGTGTGGTTTGTATGTGTGAGTGAGGGACAGTTGGATCCTGCAGGAGTCTCCGGGGCTGGCAAACCAGGCTCTTATAGATGGAAAGCCCCTGCTAATGCTGGGAGCACTCCCAGGGCTGCTGGCTCTGGCACAGAAGCCATGAGATCTTGAAAGGGAGAGCTGCTGTGACTGGGATCCTAGCCTCACCACCACCCAGACTGGCCTCAGACACCATATTGGAACATACAGCCACTCAGGCCAAAAAAATTACTACCTCATCTGCAGACCCACAGACACCAGGACTGTAGCCTCCTTGAGTCTCAGAGTGCAATCCTCTCCCACCAAACTGCAGCATCAGCCACACACACCATGAATCCTGGCACCTGGACCCACCAGTGACATTCAGGGTGTATGACTTTACCACCCAACTGCCACTTAGGTCATGGGCCCCATGCATCCCAGTGCATGGGCCCCCTGGTGAATCTCAGAGTGCACGATCCTCCTGCCAAGCCCGCCGCTTCAGCCACAGGCCCTGCAGGACTCCAGGTCTTTATCCTTCTCTGAGAGCAAAAATGGGGAGACAAAGTAACAACCCCCAAAGGAAAGAAAAGGAGGCATTGCCAGAAAATGTACTAAATGAAATAGAGGCATATAATACATCAGAAAAGGAATTCAGAGTAAGGGTCATACAATTCATAAACTGGCTGGATAAAAAAATAAACAACTTATGTAGAAAATCAAGAATTATATAGCTACAATAAAAAAAATGGAAGCTTGAACACTAGACTAGAAGTGGACACTGAATTAGTGAGTTAGAAGACAAGGCAAAGAAACACACCCAATCTGAACAGCAATTGGAGAAAAATATTAGAAAGCAGGAGGAGAGGCAGAGGAGCTTTGGGACAACATGAAATGAAGTAACATACATATAATAGGGGTGCCAGAACTACAAAAAGAGAGCAAGGATTAGAAAACCTATTTTAAGAAATAATGAAAGAAAATTTCCCTGACTTGGGGAAGAAAAAGTCACACAAGCACAGAGAGTCCCAAACAAGATGAACCTTAAAAGACCCACACCAAATACATCATAATTACAATGGCAAACATTAACAACAAAGAGAGGATCTTAAAAGCTGAGAGGGAGAGAGAGACCTACAAGGGATCTCCCATTAGATTATCAAATGATTTCTCAACAGAAACACATAGGCCATAAGGAAATGGAATGAAGTATACAAAATGATGCAAAGCAAGGAACTGAATCGAAGAATACTCTATATAGGAAGGCTATCATTCAAAATTAAAGGGGAAATCAGGAACTTCACAGACAAAAAAAGCCTCAAGGAGTTTATCACTACCAAGCCAACAATGGAAGAAATGCTAATGGGACTGTTGTACAAAGAAGAAATAGATTAGGAAGAAGAACACAGGCATAAATAATAAAAATAGCAAGAAACAACTATCTATCAATAATAACCTTAAATATAAATGGACTAAATGCTCCAATCAAAAGACAATGAGTGACTGAATGGATAAAAGAACATGACCCATATATATGCTGTCTACAAGAGACCCACCTCAGAACAAGGGACTCACACTGACTGAAAGTGAAGGGGTGGGAAAATATTTTTCAGGCAAATGGAAATGAAAAAATATTAGGGTAGCAATACATATATCTGACCAAATAGACATCAAAGTGAAGGCCATAACAAGAGATAAGGAAGGCCACTTCATAATATTAAAGGGATAAATGCAACAAGAGGATATAACCCTGGTAAACATATATGCACCCAATGCAGGAGCACCCAAATACATACAAAAATTGTGGAAGATATCAAGGGAGAGGTTGACAATAATACAATCATAGTAGGGGACCACTGACATCACTGGATAAATCCTCTAGATAAGAAATCAACAAAGAAACAGCAATCCTAAATGATTCACAGATCATATGGACTTAATTGACATCTTCAGAACATTTCACCCCAAAACTACGGAATATACATTCTTCTCATGTGCACATGGGAAATTTTCAAAGATAGACCACATATTGGGACACAGGCAAAGTCTTTTCATTATCAAGCATCATCTCAGACCACAATGACATAATACTAGAAATCAACTACAATAAAACAAACAAACAAACAAAAAAACCTCAAACACTTGGGGACAAAATAGCATGCTAATAAACAATGACTGGGTTACCAAAGAGATCAAAGAAGAAATTAAAAACATCCTGTAAATAAATGACAATGAAAGCACAACAATACATTGTTCATGTTACAAGTTAAACTCTTATAATTTATATTCTCGGGAGATCATACAGTGAGGCTTCTGCTCCTCCCCCAATCTTCAAAAGCAACAATCCAACGCCAGCAGCTCACAATGTAAAGTATGAGCTGAAACAATTTTCCCATCTCCATTTTCCCATGGTGCTCTCCTCTACTCATTTTTTCTGCAATTTGAAGTGGGTTTAAGTGCTCTCATGAATAATCCCCTTGCAGAACCCTCAATACTGCCCTGTTTCATACATTTAACAAGGAGACTAGGTAGGGGGAAGGGCATTATATTCAACATCATAAACCCTGTGTTTTAAGCCTGCTTTGATTGGAAAAAATACTCTTCATTTTTTTTAAAGACTTCATTTTTTCTCCTCTGTAGCTAGTTTTGATAATTACTATGTTTTTTTCAGGCTAACATTCCATGATTCATCAGTGCTTATTTGTCTTATTTACTTACTGTTGTTTTATTTCCAGGTTTCCCTTTTCTTCCCTCCTTATAAAGCTACATTAAACAATATTGCTGGGGTCCAACCCCAGCAGGTCCAGGGGTCCCCAAAGGTGTGGATGGAGTTGGCAAAGAAGGAATGACACAGAGACAGCGTTCAGTTGATCAGCAGCCTAGCCAGGATCTCTAACCAGGAACTCCAGCCAAGTTCTGGCTAGAATCTCCAGCCAAGTTCTGGTATTTATTGTCTTGTTACATCTGTATTTATACCAGTTGATTTTAATCCTGTCAATTTCTATTGCAAAGGTTAGGGCGTTTCTTATCTCCATTCCAGGGAGTAAAGATTATGTAGCTTAAGCGTGATTGTTTGTAGTTAAAGTGATTAACTACCCGCCTGGCACTTAGTTAAGGGGTTTTATCCCCTCCCTAACTTCAGGGAAAAATCCCTACCTGGGGAAACAACCTTTCTTGGAGAGGTGACCTTGGTTAAAACACATAGCGCTAAGGGGAGCAAACATATTAAGAACAGTATGCTATATATGCCAGGTCCCTTGAAACATATGCTGTGCAGATGTTTCTTTCCTGCAGCGACTGTGTCAAGCAGCAAGGATGGACCGGCTTCTGGCACAATGTGATATAAAGAATTAGAAGCCCATTTAGGTGCTTAATTATGAAGTAAGCAAGACTCATGTTCTGAATAAATGAATCTGCAAAACAGACAATTGCTCTGCAGAGTAAAATAATACCATCATCTCAATAAATGCCCTATTAATGACCTTTAATTCAGACACTCTTGATTAAATAACTCATAAAACCAACACACACACACTTACCCACTCACAAATATGAATTACAACAGCTAACAGATGTAGTGAGAATCTATTTCTTAGAAAGCAAACGAGCAAATAATTGACACTTGTCATACACAAGACTGTCCCAGGACAATTTTTATTCAATATGCTTTTTATTTCATGTTGGAAAAGAATTGAAGTTTTACAGGCAGGGTAGCTGTCATAAGTGGCTGGTATAAGGGACACTCCAGGTATCTTGTTGATGATGGTGATAATAACTATCATTTACTGAGCAAGTATTTTTCACCAAGCAAGTGTTAGTGTAGCATGTATATGGGATTATCCATATTTGACAGATAAGGAAACTAAAGCTCAAGAAGACTAAATAAAGTTACTGAAAGTTATAAAACTAGTAAGTAGTTGCTGCAGTTCTGGGAAATAGTAATGTGCTATTTCTGGTCTATATCTGCCATGACCTTCGGGGGAGTTCAGGATCTAAAGGAGTCTCCGAAACACAAATGAAAATGCTATACAAGAAATATGAATTTAGAAGGCATGGGGGCCAGGTGGAGATCTCTTTCTTGAAGAGGCACACAGACTTCTGGCCTGGTCTGCTATTTATTTACTTGAATAAACATTTGCCCTTTAGCAATGCATACAGACACATCAAAGGTAAAGTTTGGTAAACAGTAAAAGGATTATCAGGTTAGGGAATTGCCTTGAACCACCACTATCTCAACAGACTAGGTGCTTAGAGTCAGCCCTGCTAACACCCAAGGTCCATTGGCCTTCCACGTTCCTTGGTGCACTCTTGTGACAGTATTGGCAAGTGGTGGCTTCCCGCATATATCTGAGACTCAGAGTGGGGGATACACAGGAACATAAATCAGTTAATTGTTCCTGAGGAATCTTTTTCATGCCCCTTATTTTTCTCTCTGAACATCCTTTATGTTATGAAGGTCCTCCATTTTGAGAGTTTTCTTGTAGGAGTCTGTGTGAACCTTTACAATCCATCCCTTCTATCACTTTTTATGTCTCTTTGACTATCCCCCTCTGTCAACATGTTTCTTTGTCTCTCCTAGTCTCTCTCTCTCTCTCTCTCTCTCTCTCTCTCTCTCTCTCTCTCTCCATATTTCTCTCTAAGTAGGAGAGAAAACTTGAAGTCAATATGCTGAAAAGATAAATAAATGTGGAACCTATCATTAAATAGCCTCTAAACCCAGTGGGAAACATCTGTGGACACGCAGCTGTGTTTAAAAGTCATAAAAGTGGAGAGTAGAATGGTGGTTGTCAGGGGTTAGGTGTGGGGAAATAAGGAGATGTTAGTCAAAGGGTACAAGGTTGTTTTTTTTTAATATATTTTATTGATTTTTTACAGAGAGGAAGGGAGAGAGATAGAGAGTTAGAAACATCGATGAGAGAGAAACATCGATCAGCTGCCTCCTGCACACCTCCCACTGGGGATGTGCCCGCAACCAAGGTACATGCCCTTGACCGGGATCGAACCTGGGACCCTTCAGTCCACAGGCCGACGCTCTATCCACTGAGCCAAACCGGTTTCAGCAAGGGTACAAGGTTTTTGATAAAAGAGTAGATATTAATTTTTCTCACCACAAAAAAGGTAACTATGTGATGTGATGTATATAGTATATTAGGTTAGTTGTGGTAATCATTTCCCAGTATATATGTGAATACACTGTATACCAAAACATCATATTGTACACATTAAATACATACAATTTTTATTTGTCAATTATATCTCAATAAGTCTTGGAAAATAAGTAAAAACAAAGAAATAAAAAAGTGCTCAGGGAAAAGCCTTTCTGAGGAGGTAACAACTGAGCAGAAATATGAAAGAAAAGAGCAACAAGCTATGCAATGGTCTGAGAAGATAGCATTCTCAACATACAGGAAAGCAAGTGTAAAGAATTTGAATCAAAGAATGAGTTTTTGTGTTCTTGGAAAAGTAGTAGCACAGTGGTGGTTGGAAAAGAGTGAGTGGAGGGAAGAGTAACAGGAAAATAGGTCAGAGAGGCTTGTAAGCCCTGGTAAATGAATTTGAATCTTATTCTCAGTGCAGTGGGAAACCATTGGATTATTTAAAGAAGGATGTTGTCATGATATGATATGGGGTTTTTAAAGATCAATCTAATTGCTATGAACTGGATAGTTTGTAGGGGTCAAGAGTAGAAACAAGAAGACCAATGAAAGGCTACTGGAGGTTAAGTAGGCAAGAGCTCATAGTGGCTTGGACTGGGAATATAATAGTGGAGATGGTAAAAAATATTTTGATTTTGGATAAATTTTGAAGGTAAAACTGACATGTCTTGTTGATGGATTGGACTAAGGGTGGGAAGAAAAGATAAGGGTCAAAAATGACTCCAATTTTTTTTTACTCTAGCAGTTGAGTAAATAGTCACATTTATTGACATAGGAAATACTAAGGGAGGAGCCTTTTGGGATGGGGAGACTTATATGTTCTATTTTGGCCACACCAAGTTTAAGTTGCCTCCAAGCATAGCTTTCATAGGCAGTTGAATATATGAGTCTGGGGGCCAGAAAGTGAGGCAGGGCCCATGATACATTAATTAAGCAACTCCTCTGTGATAAAATTGAGATAAGAACCATACTAAAAAAATCTATACTAATAAAAGGGTAATATGCTAATTCGACTGGGAGACGTTCCCGGAGACTGGCCAGGGAGGGCAGTTGGGGGCCATGAGGCCATCAGGGGAAGGCAGTTGGGGGCCATGAGGCTGGCAGGGGAGGGCCGTTGGGGGTGATCAGGCCAGCAGGGGGGCAGCTGGGGGCAAGCAGGTCGGCAGGCAGAGTGGTTAGGTGCGATTGGACAGGCAGGAAGGTGAACAGTTAGGATCTAGCGGTCCCAAATTGCAAGAGGGATATCTGACTGCCGGTTTAGGCCCAATTAGGCCAAAACCAGCAGTCGGACATCCCCTGAGGGGTCCCAGATTGGAGAGGGTGCAGGCCGGGCTGAGGGACACCCCCCCTTCGTGCATGAATTTCATGCACCGGGCCACTAGTATAATAATAAAAGGTATGACCAATCAAGAACCTATAATGGAATTTGTAATATAGTACAACATATGTCTGCAGGGCAAACTTAGGAATGTTTATGAATAAAAATGTTTGTACAAGTGATTATAATTTATTAAAAGGTAACATATTGCCAACATACCTAAGGGGGTTAAAAAATGAACCTTTATTTGAGAATAAGGTGGAGGTAGTACAGCATTTCCTGAAAGGTCTGGGAAAGTAGGATTAATGAAAAGGCATTAAATAAATAAATAAACAAATAAATAAAATATATAGAAGCAAAAATGTTGTGGCCCCACTCCATAACAAAGAAACAGAATTTCCGGAGAATGAGGCCCAGAAATGAGGATTTTAAAAAGATTCCCAGGTGATTCTAATGTGCAGCCAAGGTTGAGAACCACTGGCATAAGCACTGTTCCACAGTTTTTCTTAAAAGTGGCTTCAGCTGCAACTTAACCATTTCCTGTGAGAAGCAAATTTTTTTCTTTTTTTTAATTTCTTTATTGGTTAAGGTATTACAAATGTGTCCTCATTTAACATTTCCTCTTTCTCATGTCATGATGCAGATAAATATGGGCATACACGAAAATATCTTTAGCACACATAATAATAATAAAGTATACAAGAAAGTGCTTTGGTGTGTTGAAATCAAAATATACAACTTCTTGGAATTTACAGATGCCTGAGGGTAACAGATGCATTCCAAGAGATTAAGACGGAAAAATGTTGCAGTACCTCTGCACCAGGGGCTGTTTTTTCCTTGAGGGAAGGGTGGGAAGGGTAGGTATAAAAGCTTGAGAATTCTTATCATAACACCAGGCACCCCTAATCTGTTTCTTTGATAACCATCATGACTCAGTAGGCCTGGCTTAGTCTTTAGCTCCTATTTTAAATAACAAGGTTCAGAAGTCTTAAGCGTTGTGCAGACGGGAAAGTCAATGAAAATGGAAAATTTTTAGGATGACTGCAAATAGCTGCAATTTAACTCTATGCTTTTTCTTTTAATTTTCTTCTTTTTTTTTCACTTTTTGGCTTGGAAAAAGAGTGCAGATAAAACAACATGAAGAATGTGGATATATGCATTAGGAAAAGGTTTTGGAAAGGTTAATCCTATGGGAAGGATTAAAACAATCCTGCAAAAAAATTATTTCATATAAGTTTGAAAAGCATTTTCTGCAGCTTTAAGTCCTTGAGGAAAAGCACAATATTTTTTAAAAAGTAGAAACTCATAGGCATTTGCTATTGTTTTCTGATATTTTGAGATAATCTTATCACCTAACTTCTCATTCTGTTTTCATTGCTTGCTGGTATTATTAAATGGCAAGGTAACAGACATATAGATGGCCCAGAATTTAACATGTTTGCAAAGATCTGTTTAGGGTGTTTTTTGAGAAACCAGGGTCCTGTATTTTATGCAGGTTGTCGCAGCACAAAAAAAGTGAAAAAAGAACATTTAAACGGTTAAACTTCCAATATGTACTTCATTTTCTGCCATTCTCCAGGCAGTGTCCTTGGTTCTGTGCTCCTGTTGGTTCCTCAGCGGAGGTTGCTGCTGCTCACAGTAACAACCTTATTCATCTTGTATCTCCAGCATTTACTAGTAAAACAGAGTTTTGCCTTGAGCAAGTGTTTTACTACTTGTCTTGAGTCCTATTTCATGCCAGAAATTTTTCTAGGTGCTATGAGATAAAACAGGGGATAAGAAAAAGTCATGTTTCCCAAAAGCATAAATTCCAGGTGGAGGGTGGAGCAGGAGAGATGAACAAACAAAGTATCTCAGTTAGTGATAAGTGTTATAAGGAAAATAATGCAGGAAATTGGGGTAGAGAAAGACAGACCCTTATAATTTTAAGGATATAGTTAAGGAAAAGGCCTCTCTGAGGAGAAATTTTGGCATAGACTTGAATGAAGTAAGGGGAGGAGTCATTAAGACATCTGCAGAGATTGTAGTGATGCTGCATTATAGGTGATGGAGCAAGTCCAAAGGTCCAAAAGCCCTAAAGCATACTTACTGTGTGTGCTCTTAGAACAGCAAGAAGCCCAGTGTAGCTGAAACACAATGAAGATAGGAGAAGTGCTAGGTGGTAAGGTTAAAAAAGTTGGGGCCTGATCATGTAAGGACTTATACATAAGTAAGTGTAGAGGGAAGCCAATGGAATATTCATTTTTGAGAAAAGGAGAGAGGGAACATGATCTCATCTAATTTATAGTCTTGTTACTGGGGAGATGATGAGACCTGGGTTCCTGTTTTCTTAAGGGAAAGATTTCAATCAAGAGACAAAGTATAGGAAAGCAAGCGAGAATTTACTGGTCCCAGCAAAGACACACTTAGGTCAGTGAATCAAGGAAGAGAACAGAAGCAACAGGAGAGCTTAGGCTGGGCTGCTTTGGCTCACTGGGAAGTTAGAGAATAGGGGGCCTTGGAGACAGGTTCCAGGGTATTAGCCTGGGACCAGCTGCTGCTGCCCCTTGCTCCCCTGGTTGCAAGTCTCTTGGAGTCCTTTAAATCAGCGGTCACCAAGCACTGCAGACCACCAGTTGGCAACCGCTGCTTTAGATGTTAGGGGATACATGCCTGTTGGGGAAAGAGAGGGGCATGGGAATGGTACAGGCATGCTCCCTGGAGAAAGATTGTGCCGGGACCTTCATTTTCAGGGCTTTTAAAGGCTTTTAGGGGATGTCTTAGAAGTGGATCAATAGAATATTTACCAGCTTTATGCTAATATACCAAAATGAGATCTATTCTCTTAATTTGTCTCTCCTTGGGTGTGGTTGGCAAATGGCACTAACTGGATTTCTGTTATCTGTCTCCATGAATAGGGTGATTTAAGCTACTTACCCTCTGGTTGGGGAGGAGGAGTGCAAACCATTTACTCTTAAGTATCCTTGTTTTGAAGAAGATGGGATTTACTAGGTGGCTGCAAACTGCTGTTTAACTGTCGGTCTTAGTTTCCCTATTCTACTTGTCCTGGAATTTTCCTACCTTCTTACTGTTCTATAACAGTCTGGGTTGGAAGATGGGGAGTAGGCATAAAGGGAATCCCAGAGATCAAGTAGAAAGTTAGTGAAAAACCAGATGGTGGCTTGGACTAATTGGTTGTTCTATTGGTGGGGTGTCCTCTATGTCTCCACCTGTTGCTAGTGGAAGTGGGCTGTTGAGATGTCACAAGAAAAGTAATTTTCTGAGGCTTGCATGGGACAATGATATTTATTTGCATGGAATCAAAACCCTGAGTTTCCAAGGTCCCATATCCCTCTGTCCCACCAAGGAAAAAGTCCAGCTGTGTCTTCAGCACAGCTAGGATTAAAGCCATTGCCCAGAATTCCAGTTCCATGTTTGCACAGTACAGTTCAGCATCTAGCTAGCATATCTTGTGTTCCTAGCTGTAGTCTACTACATGTGGGGTCTGGATGGCCGTGAGTGATGCAGTTTTTTGGACCACATAGCTATGGAGAGAACATGGGTGAGTGCAAAGAAGCAGGACCAAAGCCAGATGAAAAAGAGATAATTCTTTGTCTGGGGATTTTAACCTGAGATTCCATGCACTTGTAGTGGTTCCACCTTCTCTAGTCAATCCATGGTTTCCTGGTTAGACTGACAGGCAAGTATTTTCCCTCATCATCCTGGCTTTACTGCACATGTGCTGTCTCCCCTTTATTAGATCTTTTCCTCCAGTGATCTGCAGGGAATGAACTCATGGTCCTCGAGGAGTGCAAAGTTGCAGCTTCCTGGTGAAGCTGCCCAAATGACATGCCTACAATGTCTGGCCTTTCCTTTGCTTTCTTCTTAGTATTAATAACTAGCTAATTACAATGGTAACAGTTTCAGTGGAATTGGTGAGAAATGGTCTGATGTGAGATATATTTTGAAGGTTATCAACATCTACCAAGATTTTACTATTCTTTATTTCCCAAATTTCCTTATTACCCCCACATCTGCTTATAAAACTACTAGGGGCCTGGTGCACGAAGATTCATGCACTGGGGGAGAGGGTGGAGGGGGGGTCCCTCAGCCTGATCTGCACCCTCTCCAATCTGGGAGCCCTCTCCAATCTGGGAGTTTCTGTCTGTCTTTGCAATCATATGAGCGAATTGTCTGAGACCCCCAACCCAGTTTGGTTTGTTGCTCGCAGAATAATAGAGGCTTTTTTTTTTCTTTGCTCCATTGGTGGAGATTTCCTGGAAGTTTTAGGATATCTTCCCTTTAATTTTTCCTAGAGGCTCTGATTTTACTTATGTCTCTCACCTTTGCTTTCCCTCCATCCCCAACAGCAACAGTAACTTGCTCCAGGCTCACTTTGCTCTAGTGTCTGAGATCCATCTGCCACCAGAACTATGATTCCCAGCATTCCTGGTGCTCCCTGCGCTCTGGGCTTCCGCTTCCGGTCCTGGGGTTGCCATCAGAACTACAATTCCCAGCATTCCTGGTACTCCCCGTGCACTGGGTTTTCCCCGAGGGAGCCATGTCTCCCCAAGGGAGCTACTGAGGGAGTGACAGAGGGAGCCACGTCCCACCAAGCTCTCCCACTCTGCTCTGTGTATTCAAATTACCCGCCATCTTTGTTGGGTTAATTTACATACTTGCTCCTCATTGGCTGCTGGGTGTGGCTTATGGGTGTGGCTTGAGCATAGCGGAGGGACAGTTAATTTGCATGTTTCTCTTTTATTATATAGGATGGTCTTATCTTTGCCTGGGAATATGTGACTGCTGAAATATTAGACTTTATTATCCCACTTTCTGAATACAATAACCTATAATCATTTCTATTCTCTCCTTCACTTCCTTATGCTGCACTCATATTTCACCTTATGAATATTTCTGATCTTTTGACTACATAGCTTTCTATCAGATTACCAGACCCCTTTGATCTTTCCTTCTTCCATCAATCAGCCCAGACTACATTATCCACCATCATATTTACTATCTGATATCCATCCACAAGACTGTTCCTTCTATTTACCTCTCTTTTCAAGTCACCTAGAAACTCCCCACCTACAGTCTCAGCAAACTATCTCACCTCCTTCACAAGGGATCAATCTAGAATCTCTAAACATGTCATTCTATACTGATAAACTTACCTGCACCCATATCCATTTTTCCATGTTTTGTATTTTCCTGTTACCTATTCCTGTTCCAATACAAAGAACTCCTTTGCCTGTGCTCTGTATATTATCCTCTTCCATTTCAACGTCTATCACATATTCCCTCCCTCAAGGTTTCTCAAAGAGGTCCTCCCTCAATCCTCTATTCTCTCTATCAACCATATAATATCTTACTTTCTATATAACCATTGTGTGGAAATAATAGTTTAAATTCACCACTTTTTAAATTCACCACTGTTCACTCTTCAACTTCCTTTGATTTGGTGTCCTCTTATCACTCCACTGAAATTTATTTTGCTAGGGTCACAATAGGCCTTCCAATTGCCTAACTGAAGGGACAAATTTTAGTTTAAATTGAAAATAAAAACCATACTTCCTTTGTCTAGCATACAAGGCCTTTGGTGATGTGGCCCCTATTTACATTTCTAGGGTCATGTCCCTTTCTCCCTCTACACATACTTTTCTCCAGCCATGTTCAATGATTTGCAATTCAAGAGTGTACAATAATTTTGAGGAGCCCAACACTTTTATGCAATGTTTTCCTTTACTGGAAATGTCTTGTTTACCTGATAAAATTTTGATTCAAGACTAGACTTGTCTGGCCAGTGTTGCTCAGTGGATGAACCTATGAACCAGTGTTGCTCAGTGGATGAACCTATGAACCAGGAGGTCATGGTTCAATTCCAGGTCAGGACGCATGAGGGTATGCAGGAGGCAGTTAATAGATGATTCTCTCTCATTATTGATTATTCCATCTCTCTCTCTCCGTCTCCCTTCCTCTCTGAAATAATAAAAATTTATATATATATACATATATATATATATATATAGGTCTACATTGATTAGACCTAAATTAATAACCAGATGACACCTTATCAGATCTCCCTTGGCAAAGATGAACACATCCTATTCATATATAGCACTAATTGCATCACTGTAATATTTCATTTACAAGTCTTTTTCCCCCTTCAGATTGTGAGATCCTGAGGGTAGGGAGGAGGCAACATTCTAATTCTCTTTATATCTTTATTTCCTCAGAACTTAGAACAACATATATTTGATGTTTAGTATATATTGATGAATATTAATTTTTATCAATAAACATTTATTCAGGATCTAAAATTCTCAGGCACTGTGCTAGGTAAGTGTAAGTCAAACAAAGTTTATGACATGGTTTTGGCCCTCAAGCAGCTTCCAATCTAGTGAAGGTAACAGAATTAATAAAAATATATATAAATATATAAAAACAGGGTATCCTACATTAAGTGCCAAATGGGTGATAAAGTCAAGTGCTATGGGACTATAAATGAAGAAAGACTGTGAAGAAGGAAGAAGTAGTCTGGGCTTGATAGTCTCAGAAAGCTTGAATTTTGTCCCAAAAGACTGACAGAATTTTGTCCAATAGAGTAAAGAAATAGCTTCTTTTGACAAAATATATGGAATAAACGATGATGCCAAGGCAGGGATGCATGTGCTATGTTCAGGGAACTGGGAATAGAAATATCCGATAAGAGTGGAAAGTTCAAGGCATAGTTCTACTACTTTCTCACTATGTGATCTTGAGCTTCTTAACTACCAGTAAAAGGGATTATTATGTTACCTACCTTATAAGGCTGTTGGAAAAACAAATAAGTAAGTAAATAAATAAGTGTGTGTGTGGGGGGGGTGAGTGTGTACATGTGTGTCTCTGAACAATAGTAAGCACTAAATAAGTACCTGTGTTATTATTATTATTAGGGAAGAAAGAGAGATAAGGGAATATAGATTGAAGCCAGATTCTAGATGGCTCTAAATGCTAGAGTGGTTCTTATTTTATCCCCTAGTTCAGTGGTCGGCAAACTCATTAGTCAACAGAGCCAAATATCAACAGTACAACGATTGAAATTTCTTTTGAGAGCCAAATTTTTTAAACTTAAACTATATAGGTAGGTACATTGTTATTAACTTAATTAGGGTACTCCTAAACTGGCCTTTGCTAAAAACGTCCTCAATCTGATTGAGGTACGTTTGCTGAGGTCGACCCCTTCCAACTCTCCCTTCTACACTCGTCTTGTATACTTGTTTCGTCTATCTACTTTCGTTCATCCTCTCTATATGTCCACCCCCCACTTCTTCTAACACCACTTCTTCAAAATAGACACTCCCAGCCGGAAAACCGACTTCTGCACATGGGCCATGAAGTTCCAATTGCACTGTACATGCACGCCCGCACGTGGTATTTTGTGGAAGAGTCACACTCAAGAGGCCAAAGAGCCGCATGTGGCTCGCGAGCCGCCATTTGCCGACCACCCCCCTAGTTCATGGAACACTCTCCTTTGAGCAGGAGAGTGTCCCATATAAAATATTGTTTTAGGAAAATTGATGTGAGAGTGTTATATGATAGATTTAGAGGTAGAAAGATTACCATATTTTCCATGTATAAGATGCCCCCCACTTTTCCAATAAAAAATTAAGAAATCAATGTTTTAAACATAAAACAGAACACATTTTTATTTAGCAATTACCACAGGTAATGTTTACATGCCAATACTATGATATTATGCAGCACATCACTTTATTCAGCCTCTGTTGCATCACTGCTCTCTTCTTCATCACTATTAGTTCCAGACATATCAATTTCTTCAACTTCTGTTGTATCACTGCTATCTTCTGAGTTGCTGTCTCTATATGTGAGATCATCCTCATAAACTGGTGGCATTTTCTGAGCTGACTTTGTTTGTGTTCTCATGGCCAACCCTTCTCTCCTCATGAAATTGAAGCACCAATTTGCCTTTCCTGTAAAATCAACAATGTTCATTTCGCTTGCAAACATTCTTGCCTGACATTGAATAAGCTTGGTTGACACACATAAGTCACTCTGGCTCTGCTCCATAATCCAAGTCTTAAGCCTCTGCTCCAAGTTTGCCCATTTTGCTGGTTTTCCTTTTAAGGCCTTCTTCTTTTTTTGACATCTTAAGGAGTTGTTCTTCCTGTTTTCTCCACTGTCTGATTATACGCTCAGTGGGAGGAGGTCCAAATTGCCTCTCTGCAGCTCTCTTTCCATGCTCTTTTGCATAGCTGATTACATTCAGTTTGAATTTTGCAGAGTAAGACAATCGCTTACTGGTGTTTATCTTTTTATTTTTTGACATCTTTATGGGCTCTGAATGCTCTGGTCCCTGTTGCATCTGTGCACTCTCCACCTCCACCTCCAATTACAGCACCATCTGATGTCAGTAACCATAAGGCTCGTGATTGGAGGAAGCCTGTTTGACAAGGTATGGATAGCTATGCACCTGCATGGCTCCCTCCTCGGCTGACTTTCGTGTATAAGACACCCCTCGATTTTCAGTCTAACAATTTTAGAAAAAAAATAGCATCTTATACATGGAAAAATATGGTAGGTAGTACAATCTCTGATGTTTCTTGTAGCAATATTTTTTCTGATATATCTCCTTGGGCAAGGGAAACAAAAGAAAAATAAACAAATGAGACTACATCAAACTAATAACTTGCTTCTTCAAAATCATGTAATCATTGATTTGGAACAAACCTTGGATGTTCACTAGAGTTTATCAGAGTGATGGCCCATAGTATGGATCCTTCAATTACTTGTTTCATGATGGACTTAATAAATGAATGAATGCATAAATACACCTAGTGCAAGAACCCTTCTACAGAGTTTCCTGCCAGGTGGTCTTCCAGCCTCTGCCCGAACACCTCAAGTGACAAGAAACTCATCCACACTTGAGTAATGCATTCCAACTTTGAATAGCTCTGATTATTAGAAAGTTTGGCCTAAGAGAACTAAAATGAATCTCCTTGTGGCTTTCACCTTTTTATGACTCCTCTTGGTAATGCTTGGAGTCATGACGAGTAAATCTAATTCTTCTTTACTATCCCTTAATATTTTGGAATACTACCATTATCTCAGCTTCCCCACTCTGAGTTGTCTCCAGTCATATTGGCCCCAATATTTCTACCTTCTGTAGTATACTCCATATGGACATACTTTTCCAGACTTATGATTCTACACAAGTAAAGTAAGACTTGCATATTTTTGTTAACAATGGTAATAACTAGTGTATCAAGTGTTTATATTTAGTGCATTTTACATGGATTTTTCTCATTTAATACTTGCAATAATCCTATGAGAAAGTATTATTATTATTATTACCCTGATTTTACAGATCTAGATGCTAGGCTTTTACTAGTGCCGCCTATTCACTGTTTTGTTGTGTTTTATTTTGTTGCATTAGTAAATTTAAAGGATTCTTGTGATCAATAAAATTATAAATCTTTTCCTGATTAATTGTTGTAAATTCTCTGATTTGCTAAACTAAACGTAGAACTTTATATGTATATGTATTACATTTCTTCTTATCAGTTTCATACTGTTTTTTTCCTCTTCATTTTTCTGGATGGGGTGCATTTTTTTCTAGCATTTTTATAAAATTGTATTTTGATCTAGGTAAACATTTAATGTCTTTTGTAGTATTAATTTATCATTGAGAATGTTAACTACCTCTGCCAGCTTTGTTTCTTTTCTATGCATGATAAATTTGCCTCTGCATCTTTATCCAAATAATAATAAAAAAGCTAAAGAGAATACGTCATAAAAAGAGCTCTGTAGCACATTTAGTAAGTCTTTCAAGAATAACTCAAATCAACACTGCACGTGTTCACTTTTAAAATACACATAACTACTATTCAGCTTTCATTTTATCTTATTGACTAGGACATTATGAGAAACTTTGTAAAATGACTTGTTGAAAATAAGATATACTATATCTGGGACATTCCCTTTTCTACCTCATCAAGAAAGGATATGAGACTCATTTGTTGTGACTTGTTACCAATAGGCATTTGCTGTCTTCTAGATCTCTTCTGAGTATGAATAAATCATCGATAATATTATATTATTGTATCTTTTAAAGGATCAAGATTAAATTTATTGGTTGATATTTCCCAGACTCTAACTCCAGTCTTTTGGCATCTTTACAGATTTTTATGATTTGCTCAAGATTATTGACGCTGGTTCAGCAACCCAATCAGTAAATTATATTTAATTTATCTGAATTTAAGTATTAAACCTACAAAAGGAGGCCTAGTGATATCTTGCTATTGTTCCCTGTCTCTTAGGTTTCTTTGCTTTCTTTACTTCAAAGATATAGTCTGATTTTTTTTTATATGAACACCCTAGTTTCCATCCTGTCCTGTCTTATTTCTCACTGGGTAAGACAAATAATTTGTCATTGGCAATTATCTAAACAAAAATAGATTCTAAACTAGAATGTTCTCAAGATGAGAGCAATTTTTTGGTATTTAGTGGCATCATCTCTCAGTTTTATTTGCAATTAAGATAAAATAAAGCTAATGTCATCTAATCACACAAACACATTCAACAAATGTGATTCTGTAAACCATTGTAAATCAAAATCTATTATGCTTACAAGGGAGGAAAATATTGAGTGGGGGAAAGTCACCAAAGTAAAAAGTCAGACACCAAAACTATATGAAGTAAATCTATTAAAATAACAAAAGAGTCTCAAAAGCAAGCAAGAAAAAACTGAGAGACTCAATAAAGATCTTATAGTTGATGAATGGACACTAGAAGGAGCAACTGTCTAAAGAATTAAGAGTGAAAAATAATTGAAATATTAAACATTTCAGAAATCAAAATGATGGATTTAAGCCCTAGCCAGGTTGGCTAAGTGGATAGAACATCGGCCTGCAGACTGAATGGTACCAAGTTTGATTCCAGTCAAGGGCACATACTTTGGTTGCAGGCTCTAGCCCCTGTCGAGGCATGTGCAGGAGGCAACCATTTGATGTGTCTCTCTCATATCAATGATTCTCTCTCTCTCTGTCTCTCCCTCTCCCTTCCACTCTCGCTCTAAAAATCAATGGAAAAATATCTTCAGGTGAGGATTAACAAATGAACAAACAAACATAACTATGGATTTAAGAACAGTGGAAGTGAAAATTTAAAGAAATCAAAAGAAATCAGAAGTTAATTCTTGGACATGCAATTTCCACAGTAGTAACACTAGCATTATTTCTCCCTATAATCTCCTTTTTTAAATTCTAAAGTGATGAATAATTTCCTGTGTCTGCAAATGATTTTATTTATCTTATAATTAATTCATCTGCAAGAGTCACAATCAAATAATAATGTGGTAAGATTAATGAGTGTGTCATACGACTTAATGACAGGAGCATAAAGAAGTATATAGTGAGCCCTGGCTGGTTTGGCTCAGTGGATGGAGTGTCGGCCTGCGGACTGAAGGGTCCCGGGTTCGATTCTGGTCTAGGGCATGAACCTTGGTTGTGGGCACATCCCCAGTAGGGGGTGTGCAGGAGGCAGCTGATCGATGTTTCTCTCTCATCGATGTTTCTAACTCTCTATCCCTCTCCCTTCCTCTCTGTAAAAAAACAATAAAATATATTTTAAAAAAAGAAGTATATAGTGAGAAAGTGGGTCCCAAAGCAAGATAGCAAGCAGTTCTATTCTATTTGGCCCCAGACCACCAGTGAAAACTTAAATGATGGTGTCTTAATCTTTCTAACACACACATAAACACATACATATACTATTAATTTTCCCTGACTTCCAGGAACCCCATAATCTTTTGGTCTCAGATGCAGAACCCCACATATAATTATCTGAAGTTTACCTTCCTCACCTGTTTCTTCAAATTATCTTACCCTAAGTTATTCACATTAATGGAGAGAAGCTTTGATTATCTTCTCTTTTGGGGAATCTGCATCAATATTTTTTTTCTTTTTTAAAATTGATTATAGAGAGGAAGGGAGAGGGAGGGAGAGACAGAAACATCAATGATGAGAGATAATCATTGATTGGCTGCCTCCTGCATGCCCCACACTGGGAATCGAGCCCGCTACCCAAGCAGGTGCCCTGACCAAGAATAGAGCCATGACCTCCTTACTCATAGGTCGGCACTCAACCACTGAGCCATGCCAGTTGGGCTGCATCGTTATTTTTTCATGAACATGAACATTTGAAAGATGACAGCACTATTTAACTACTAACCTAGCTTTGTATCCTTTCATATATGGCTGCACTTCCACAAGACCTTTTTGCTAAGCCATGAGATCTGATAATGTTTAAAAGGAGAGACTTAACATGGATTTTTAGAAAATACATGATTACGGTTGTACCTACCTGAGATAAATGTCTGATGTGTTATTGTTTGCAGGAACCTGATAAAAACCGGCTGAGAACATGTTTGAGTGTGGCACACCATCAGCTAAATACTAAAAAGTTTGTCTGGAAATCGCTCTTAATGTGGTAGAACATACAAACTGGAAGCAAATGTCTAATGAAATGTTTGGTAGGACAGACAATTCTTACATTTAAGAACTCACCCTATAGAATAGTGACCTAACAAGTTCCTTACTAAAATACTTATTTGTTTGTATGGAAGTTGTGTGTTAATCTTTTGACTAGTAAATGAATATACATTTTTTAAGAATATAAAAATTTTAAAAAATTTGGTGAGCTGTTCCAGGAGCTATTCTGAATATTGAAGAAATATTATGTCTTAGGTCAAAATTTAGAAAAATGAGATAATGTTTAGACATATGGGAGAAATCAAATGACTATTGGTCAATATTATCTGATTCAAATATAATTTTTTAAGGTTCAGTTTTCAATATTCTTATGGACAATCATTCTACTCAATCCATGTCACTGTAACAGATAAGCATTACAAAATAGCCTCCAGTAAACTTTCTATTTCATACCAAACAGAAACATTAATTAAAAAATAAAACATCTTTCACCCATCTATGAAGCTGAATTTTATTTTATTTTATTTATTTTATTTTTTTTGCAGGCAATTGGTTTAAATATATGTATAATATGCATGTGTATAGACATATACATTCATATTGATTTTCTAGTTTCCTATGGACACATTAAATTATTAAGTGCTTACAACTAGGCTCTTGATGATTAGCTTTTTTTAGTGAATTCAGTTAAACAAGTTGGCTCACATGCAAACTTAACCCCAATCATGCCTTCACCCCCCTGTTGTCTGTGTCCATTGGTTAGGCCTATATGCTTGCATATAAGTCCTTTGGTTGATCTCTCCCCCTTACCCACACCATCCCCTACCTTCCCTCTGAGGTTTGACGGTCTGATCGATGCTTCTCTGTCTCTGGATCTGTTTTTGCTCATCAGTTTATGTTGTTCATTATATTCTACAAATGAATGAGATCATGTGATATTTATCTTTCTCTGACTGGCTTATTTCACTTAGCATAATGCTCTCCAGTTCCATCCATGCTGTTGCAAATGGTAAGACTTAACCTTTTGGATGTGGGTGTTTTTCCTTTGTTTTATTGTCATATTTAAATTAATATGAGTTAAAATATGTGTAATAAGATATTTCTCAGAAACATTATTTTAGGATCCCTACTGTATTTCCCCAAACTTTTTACGCATAATAACTTTTCTATTCAAACACATTGAACAACTTAAGAATGACAACAGAGGTTAAAAAAAGAGAGAATAATTATTATAAAATAATAAATGAAAAAATATTGACTTATATTTTAAAATAACATAAGGTTTCTGGCCAGTAGTGCCCAGAATATTCTTCCCTAGCTTTTTTTTTTAATTTCTTTATTGATAAAGTTATTACATATGTGTCCTTATCCCCACACTACCCCCCACCCCCACCCCCTCATGCCCTCACCCCCTTGTTGTCTGTGTCCATTGGTTAGGCCTATATGCTTGCATATAAGTCCTTTGGTTGATCTCTCCTCCTTACCCCCACCCTCCTCTACCTTCAGAATTTTATTTTTTTTAAATAGATTTTTTTCAAGCTCATTCTGACTAGCCACATTTGATTACATTTGTGCCTTTAATCTGTTTGTCAGTGCTAAAATGAATAAAATAGGCTCTTGACCTCTTTCAAAATAATGACCTTGCCAGTGATTTTTAGAAGCTAATAAAATTAAGCTAGAGATATGGCATTTGGAAAAAGGAGAAGCTAGATAAATACTATCTTTAGAATTGAATTCTTTCAGCAATACTGAAAATAGTAGTAGCCATGATGAGGAACAATTAATAGTCATTTATTTCCTTTCTCATTAAGTAAAGCCCATGAAGCACTTAATTCAACAGCCTGGTGGCTACGTAGATAAATATAATTATAATAATGACTATTACTTATGCAGAAAGCTTTCCCTGTAATAACATTCAAACAACTTTCATCTTGGGCCATTTCTCCTAGTGAACACATAATTAGCATAGGTTACCATATATATTTTTCTCTACACATATGTGCATCATAATATGTCATTAATTTGTCTTCTATTCTCCTAAATTTTTAAAAAAATTAAGGAAAGAGATATGCTATATTAAACACATTAAAAAATGGCAGCTATTATTAGTAGTACTTACACCTGTTGGAGTAGTGCCGGAAGCCGGTCCATCCTTGCTGCTTGACACAGTCGCTGCAGGGAAGAAACACTGTACAGCATATGTTTCCAGGGACCTAGCGTATATGGCATACTGTTCTTAATATGTTTGCTCCCCTTCTTGACGCTATGTGTTTTAACCAAGGTCACCTCTCCGAGAAAGGTTGTTTCCCCAGGTAGGGATTTCCCCCCTGAAGTTAGGGAGGGAATAAAACCCCTTACCTAAGTGCCAGGCGGGTAGTTAATCACTTTAACTAAGAGCAATCACACTTAAGCTACATAATCTTTACTCCCTGGAATGGAGATAAGAAACGCCCTAACCTTTGGAATAGAAATTGATAGGCTTAAAATCAACTGGTATAAATACAGATGTAACTAGACAATTAAAACACAGAACCTGGGTTAGTGGCCTTGTTCTCCACCTTTTTCCTTTTGGTTCCTGACGCTGCCCAGCTCTCATCAGCCTCCAGCCCGCACTCTTCTTGAGACCGAGCACCATGCCTTCAATTAAATTGCAGAGTTCTGATGGAGAGATATTTGAAGTTGATGTTGAAATTGCCAAACAATCTGTGACTATCAAGACAATGTTAGAAGATTTGGGAATGGATGATGAAGGTGACGATGACCCAGTTCCTCTACCAAATGTTGATGCAGCAATATTACAAAAACTCATTCAGTGGTGCACCCACCACAGGGATGACCCTCCTCCTCCTGAGGATGATGAGAACAAAGAAAAGCGAACAGATGATATTCCTGTTTGGGACCAAGAATTCCTCAGAGTTGACCAAGGAACACTATTTGAACTAACTCTGGCTGCAAACTATTTAGACATCAAAGGTTTGCTTGATGTCACATGCAAGACTGTTGCCAATATGATCAAGGGGAAAACCCCTGAAGAGATTCGCAAGACCTTCAATATAAAAAATGACTTTACTGAAGAAGAGGAAGCCCAGG
>NW_005871052.1:1369310-1371116 GCF_000147115.1 Myotis lucifugus
TGTATTGCCAGGATTATTGCCTTCCCAAAGCCCCTGGGCCACCAGCGGGATGGGAGCATCCGTCCCGGGGGAGGGGGGAGGTCGGGGGTTATTGGGGGGGGGGATGAGGACACATTTGTAATACCTTAACTAACAAAAATAAATAAAAATACATAAAAAAAACAAAAAAAGAATATTGTCTTCATTGCATGTGTAGTTTGGGTACAGATTCCAAACCTATGGCTGAGTTTCTTCCAGTATGATCAAAATATCTTTTCTCTATGCTCTGAATAAAACTGAATTGTGGGTTCTCTATAGAAAGTGGCATTTTGGGCTTTCCCTCTTTTTGCAAAGCGATTTCTGCCTAGTTTATTGTCCAGTTAACTTTAGTTTAGTGACTTTTCAAAAGTTGGCATTGTAAATAAAACAACTTGCAAAAGTTTTCTGAGGAAAAAACAATTAGAAAAAAATTTAAAAAACACACACAACCCCCCCCCCCCCCCCCCACAGAAACTGGGTTGGGATCCTGGCTAGAACCTGGCTAGGCTGCTGATCAACTGAACGCTGTCTCCGTGTCATTCCTTCCTGACCGACTCCGTCCACACTTTGGGAACCCCTGGACCTGCTGGGGTTGGACCCCAACAGAGTAGTATTCAATCATTCAATATGTATGTTCTCCTCAAAGAATGAAATTTATGTTTATTTTCCTTGGTGAAGGTATGAGGCAGGCACATTCATATACTGATTGTAAATGTACAATTTTGTGTGCTTCCAAATAGCAAATAAAATTTTTTTCTCAACCAAATGCAATTTATTTTATGAAAAATACAGTAGTTTGAGATTAATTAAGCCTTTAAAACCCTCAGAGATATATCTCTCAGCCTTATATCATATATAGAGACATTAAAGTCCTGAGACAATGCATAACTTTCCTTTGGTCACTGAGCTGGCTAGAGACAGAGCTCAGATAAGAAAGTGGGATTCCTTTTTTTAAATTTGACTTATATTTTTAATTTTTCAATTATAGTTTACATACAATATATTAGTTTCATGTTATACCCCAGTAATTGGACAATATATAACTTATTAAGTGATCATTCCAATAAACCTCATACCCATCTGACACCATACATAGTTACTGCAATATTATTGACTATATTCCCTATGCTGTACTTTATATTCCCATTACTATTCTGTAACAACCAATTTGTACATCTTAATCCCTTCAACATTTCTCTCAATCCCTCAAACCTCCTCCCATCTAACAATGGTCAAAATGTTCTCTGTATCTATGAGTCTTTCTGTTCTTGTTTACTTATTTTGTTTTCTAGATTCAATTGTTGGCAGATATGTCTTTATATGTATTTATTGCCATTTTATTGTTCATATTTTTTATTATTTTTCCTTCTTGATAAATAAGACTTTTAAACATTTCATGCAATGCTGGTTTGGTGCTGATGAACTCCTTTACCTTTTTCTTGTCTGGGAAGCTCTTTATCTGACCTTTAATTCTAAATGATAGCTTTGATGGGTAGAGTAATCTTGGTTGTATATCCTTGTTTTTCATCGCTTTGAATATTTCTTGCCAATTCCTGATGGCCTGCAAAGTTTCTGTTGAGAAATCAGCTGACAATCTTATGGGAGTTCCCTTGTAGGTAACTGATTTTTCTATTGATGCTTTTAGAATTCTCTTTGTCTTTAACATTTGGCATTTTAATCATGATGTATCTTGGTGTGGGCCTCTAGGAGTTCATCTTATTTGGTACTCTTTGTGCTTTCTAGACTTATATATCTACTAGAGGCCTGGTGCACAGATTCTTGCACTGG
>NW_005871052.1:1371216-1388289 GCF_000147115.1 Myotis lucifugus
ACCAGTGCAAGAATCCATGCACCAGGCCTCTAGTATGCATATAAGATCTTTGGTTAATCTTTTCCCACCCTCCCCCCTCTACCCTTCCCTCTGAGATTCATCAGCCTGTTCAATGTTTCCATGCCTGTGCATTGAGTGTCTGCCCCCTGGTGGTCAGTGTGTATCATAGCTACTGGTTGAACAGCCAAATAGTCACTTAGGCTTTTATATATATAGATTTCCTTAACCAGATTAGGGAAGTTTTCTATCATTATTTTTTAAAATAGGTTTTCAATTTCTTGCTCTCTCTCTTCTCCTTCCAGCATCCCTATGATGTGAATGTTGGTACACTTGTAATTGTCCCAGAGGCTCCTTACACTATCCTCATTTTTAAAAAATTATTTTTTCTATTTGCTCTTCTGACTGGCTGTTTTTAGCTTCCTTATTTTATAAATTGTTGATTTGATTCTCAGCTTCATCTTCTCTACTGTTGATTCCCTGTAAATTATACTTCATTTCTGATTTTTTTAAATAGCTTCCATGTCCTTTTTTAATGCTGCTGAAGTTCTCACTAAGTTCATTGAGCATCCTTATGACCAGTATTTTGAACTGTGAATCTAGCAGATTGCTTGTTTCCCTTTTGTTTAGTTATTTTTCTGGAGTTTTATTCTGTTCTTTCATTTGGGATGTGTTTCTTTGTCTACTCACTTTGGCAGCCTCCTTGTGTTTGTTTCTATGTATTAGGTAGAGCTGATAGGTCTCCTGGACTTGGTATAGTAGCCTTATGTAGTCAGTGTTCTGTAGGGTCTAGTGCAGGGGTGGGCAAACTTTTTGACTCGAGGGCCACAATGGGTTCTTAAACTGGACGGGAGGGCCGGAACAAAAGCATGGATGGAGTGTTTGTGTGAACTAATATAAATTCAAAGTAAACATCATTACATAAAAGGGTACCGTCTTTTTTTTTTTAGTTTTATTCATTTCAAACAGGCCGGATCCGGCCCGCGGGCTGTAGTTTGCCCACGGCTGGCTAGTGGCACAGCTTCCCCAATCATCTGGACTGGGCACTCCAGGTACGTATTCCCCTGTGTGGGCTATGTACACACTCCTGTTGTAGTTGAGCCTTGATGTTGTTGGCATGTCAATAGCAGGGATTTTTCTCCCACGCTGATTGTCTGCAAGGACTGGCTGTGACCACTGACCACCATGGAGAATCAGCTGTGCAGGGGCCTACCTCATGGAGCAGAACTTACTTCAGCAGGGCTCTGGTAAGGTACAGGGCATACTGAGGCCAGATGCTGCTTGTTTGAAACATTTTAGGAAAATCAGAAGCATGAGACAAAATAGGCCATTTTTATGGAAAAGCCACTGAAAACAGCTTGGGTGGGCCTACAGGTTGGGTGAGGCAGGGTTTCAGGGAATCACCAGGGCAAGGCAAAACTTGTTATCCAGGTTGATGAAGAATCAAACATGGCCCCCACCTGCTGGGTCTGTGGGGAACGGGGTTCTCAGAAAAGGGAGCAGCACTTTTGTCTGGAAGAAACTTGTACCTCCATCTCTCACCCTGATGCCATATAATTCAGTTCCTCTCATTTGTCCTTGGTGCCATTCGAGCTGCTGCCCCAGTGCTGGAGCTCAGAATGAGTCTGAGTAAGTTCATGCTCAGGCCACTTAAGAGGAATGCCTGAAACTCCAGCAGTGCTCTTCCTGGCATTGGAACCATGGTTTTGGGGTGGGGAGCTGGTATTGGGCTAGAACCCCTCACTTCTCCAGCGTGATCTCAGCAGCTGAGATATCCCTCCCAATTTTTACCCATCACACATGGATGTGGGTCCAGCCTGTTCCTTGTCTCTGCCCCTTCTACCAGTTTCAATATGGCTTTTTCTTTAAATCCCTAGTTGTAGGATTTCCATTCAGCTAGATTTCAGGCAGTTCCAAATGATGTTTGTTTTGCAGTTTAGTTATAATTGTGATGTGGTTGTGGAAATAAAACATATTTTAAACAAAATAACGTATACACTTTTACTCAGTTCAGCTAATTTATTCTAGGGACATAATTATAAAAAACACAAAGACTTCATTACATAAATATTTATGAAAGCTCTTTTTATAATATTAAAGTAAATATTTAACACTAGAAGATCTGCTGTTTAAAGTATGATATAATTTTATTACATGCCTATTAAAATCTTAAAATGTAATATGTATTGGCATTGAAATATTTATGAAATACTGCTGTTAAAAAAGTAATAAGACAGTATGTTCAGGTGATACTATTTGTTTCTAATTTTCTATGCATATGCATAAATAAGACTGGAATGATATTTGTCTCTAGGTAGTGAAATTATGGATGATTTATATTATTTTTTCCTATGTTTTCCCAATTTTCTTCAACAAGCATGAATTATTTTAGAAATCAGGCATGGGGAGGATATAGAAATTTATATCTTTTACCAATGAGACCATTTCCATGGAAGATGCCTAGAAGAGACATATGTCTGCTGGCAGGTTGCTACCTTAAGTTTCTGATTCCCTCATTCAAGCCAGGATCCTGAAAAATGGCTCACTGGCTATCCCCCTTCCAAAAGAACTATCTATTCCTGGGCAGTGTGATCCTGATCCCAAGTCTTGCTGTGTTTCCTTCCCTGGTTAACTAATGTGGTTAATAAAATTCCCTTTATTGCTCTTCCTTAAACATCTAGAAGTTAAGGACAGCTCTGGCAAGAAAGCCGTGCTTTCTTTCCTCTTAGATCTTCCCTTCCAATTCTGGAAAGTAAAAGGCACTTACCAGATAGAATAATTTCCAGGCCACAAAATAAGTCTTTCCCTGTATTACCATTGAATTAATCAAGACAGTATAAGAGGAAGAAAGCTTTTTATAAATCTACTAGAAACCTGTTGCAGGAAGATTCCTGCAAGAATAGGGCTTCGCTCCTATCTCTGCCGCTGCTACCCCGCCTGTCTCTGCCACTCTTATCTTGCCCATCTCTGCCGCTGCTACCCCACCCATCTCTGTGGCTTCTCTCCCGCCCATCTCCGCTACCTTGGCTCCATTGCTTGGCTTCCTTCTACGGTGTCTTCAGTCTTCGCTCTCAGCCGATATATGCAAATTAGCCGCCATCTTTGTTGGTGGTCAATTTGCATATGGTGCTGATTAGCCAAAGGGAGACATAGCAAAGGTACAGTCAATTACCATGTTTGTCGATTATTAGATAAGATTACTGTTAGCCCAGGGTGGAGAAGTGGGCACCTACCACATTATGCATACACACACAAATTTACTGGAGCAAAAGTTTTATAACTTTTGGAAATGTGATGGATGTATCAAAAGTTTCTGAAATCAGGCACTTAATGTAAATCACATTTCTTTTGTTCTGTGAGAGTGTGAAAATCACATTTTTAATATGGTAGAAGATAAAAGCTGAGCACTATTACATCTGTGTAATCACAAATCTTACCATTTTAGCTACAACATGCATGTCACACCATAAAAATCCATACTCATATATCATGTGTTGTACAAATATGGAAAGGAAGTTGGGTGTGAAAATCAGGGAATGACCATTATTCTCTGACCCTCCAAATGGCATTTTTCTAGCTCATGTTATTTTTTTTCATTACTGGGGTGGCTCTTTAAGGCAACATAGTCTCTAAGTCTTTGCTGCATATGCCAGGGCCCCTGAGGGGATTCAATAAAGGACAGTGAATATGGGACCAAAAAATAATTTGTTCAACATATTTAATCTCTGATTTAAAAGAAAAGAGTCTTAAAAGTACACCAGTTTCCAATTCCTGGAGTAGCACACAGAAGCCAATTTACCAGTAATCCATAATATGGTTGAAGTACATCATTAATAGATTATTCTAACATGTAACAAAATACTTTAGGGGAAGTTCCCAGAAAGGGCCATTTAAAAACTAGAAGAGGCTAGAATTACAACTAAATTGGAGAACATTAACCTGGGATTACCAACTATGGTCCAGCTGAGGAGGTGACTTATAACAAAGAACAGAAAACACCTAAAGACCAGTAGGAAGGGTGATGTCACAAAGGCAGGGGGCTGGGAGAGGAGGGAGCTATGCTAGAGGCAGCATTGTTCTGGGAGCACAGGCAGGGTTCCACACACCTGCCCGGGTAACACAGCCTGACCAGCAGCGCTACCTGGCCAGCGGTGGCGCGACCCGCAGTGCCAATATCATCCAAGCAGCTGGGAAAGATAGCAGGACTGTTGGTGGCAGCAAAGTCTAGACCCAGCACACTGGAGCCAGTGGGAGAGAGAGCCACAGTTTCAATTGCTTTTTTTTACAAATCTCTAAACCCAGAGCACAGGAGTATTCATTTGCAACTTACAAACGGGAAGCATTGGCGCAGGGAGGGAGGGGTGGACTTGAGGTGCTGGAAGACAGGTGGTGGTGGATAGCAGGGCAGGGAGATTTGGAAAAGCAGTAGCCATGGGGTCCTGCATTGGATCATCCATATACTTCTGAAAAGGCCTTTTTTTCCTGGGAGGAGCTACCTACTCACAACACCTTGAGGGCAAGTAAAGGACAAAAACCCTGCCTCAGGTGATACAGCCTGCAACACCCTGAATTCTCAGCTTTACTGAGGAAACAAAGGCAGAGGCCAAGCTTACTGGTCTGAGCAGTCTCAGTGAGCCCTCAGGAACTGGATTGGAAGAGGGCAGAGTAATACGATGGACCACTCATAGAAGAGTAGCTCTGGGACAGGAAAAACACCTATCATATTTCTTGAAAATGAAACAGCACCAACCCCACCTAAAGCACTTTCAGAGTAGTGTTACTACTGTGGAAATTGCATGTCCAAGAATTAACTTCTGATTTCTTTTGATTCCTTTAAATTTTCACTTCCACTGTTCTTAAATCCCTTCAATTAATTGGACCAGACTGTTTGAATTCCAAAAATAAAATTGGACCTCAAAGGGTTAAAATGCCAAAAATTAAAGACAAAGAGTAAATCTTATAGGCAGCAAGAGAAAAGCAAACAGTTACCTACAAAGGAATTCACATAAGGCTGTCACCTGATTTCTCACGAGAAACTCTACAAGCCAGAGGGATTGGCATGAAGTACTCAAGGTAATGAAAAGCAAGGATCTGAAACCAAGATTACTATAATCAGCAAGGCAATAATTCAAAATAGATGGTCAAATTAAGGACAAAAAAAGGCTCAAGGAGTACATCACCACCAAGCCTATATTACAAGAAATGCTAAAGAGACTGTTATAATCAGAAGAAGAAATAGAGACAGAAAACTAGGCATACAGAATTAAAATGGCAATAAATAAGTACCTCTCAATAATAACCTTAAATGTAAATAGATTAAATGCTCCAATGAAAAGACATAGGTTAGCTGAATGGATACAAAAACATGACCCAACTATAAGCTCTCTATAAGAGACCCACCTCAGAACAAAAGACACACAGAGGATGAGAGTGAAGGGATGGAAAAAAATTTTCCATGCAGCCCTGACTGGTTTGGCTCAGTGGATAGAGCATCGGCTTGCAGACTCAAGGGTCCCGGGTTCGATTCCAGTCAAGGGCATGTACCTTGGTTGCGGGCACATCCCCAGTGGGGGGTGTGCAAGAGGCAGCTGATTGGTGTTTCTCTCTCATCGATGTTTCTAACTCTCTATTCCTCTCCCTTCTTCTCTGTAAAAAATCAATAAAATATATATTTTAAAAAAAAATTTTCCATGCAAATGGAAAAGAAAAAAAAAACTGGAATAGCAATACTCATTATCTGGCAAAATAGACTTTAAAATTAAGGCCATAACAAGAGACAACAAAGGTCACTACATAATACTAAAGGGATCGATCCAACAACAGGATATAACCCTGGTAAACACGTATGCACCCAATATAGGGGCACCTAAATATATAAAAAATTCTAGAGGACTTTAAGGAAGATATCAACCACAATAGAATCTTAGAAGGAAACATTAACTTTGCGCTGACTTCATTGGATAAATCTTTAAGACTAAACAACAAGGAAAGAGTGACTCTAAAAGAAACACTGGATCCAATGGATTTAATTGACATTTATAGAACCTTTTACCCCAAACCTCTAGAACAGCGGTTCTCAACCTGTGGGTCGCGACCCCTTTGGGGGTCGAACGACCCTTTCACAGGGGTGGCCAAGGACCATCGGAAAACACATATATAATTACATATTGTTTTTATGATTAATCACTATGCTTTAATTATGTTCAATTTGTAACAATGAAAATACATCCTGTATACCAGATATTTACATTACGATTCATAACAGAAGTAAAATTATAGTTATGAAGTAGCAATGAAAATAATTTTATGGTTGGGGGTCACCACAACATGAGGAACTGTATTAAAGGGTCGTGGCATTAGGAAGGTTGAGAACCACTGCTCTAGAATATATATTCTCAAATGCACATGGCTCATTCACATAGATAGACCACATGTTAAGACACAAAACAAGTCTCTACAAGTTCAAGCAGATTGACATCATATCAAGCATCTTCTCAGATCACAGTGGAATAAAATTAGAAATCAATTACAGTAAATACACCCAAAAACATTCAAACACATGGAGACAAAATAGCATGTTATTAAACAATGAATGGGTTACCAATGAGATCAAGAAAGATATAAAAAAACTTCCTAGAAACAAATTAAAATGAACATACAACAACCCAAAATATCTGGGACACAGCAAAAGCAGTCTGGAGAGGGAATTTCATAGCCCTACAAGCCTACCTAAAAAAATAATAAAATAAAATAAAATAAAATAAATTATTTAACCCTACAACTTAGAGAACTAGAAAGAGAACAACAAGAAAATCCTAGAGTAACTAGATGGAAGTAAATAATAAAGATTAGAGCAGAAATAAGTGACATAGAGACTAAAAAGGCAATACAAAAAATCAATGAAACCAAGAGCTGGTTCTTTGAAAGGATAAACAAAATTGATGAACCGTTATCCAGACTCACCAAGAAACAAAGAGAGAGGACCAAAATAAATAAAAAACAAAAGCAAAGAAGTAACCACTAACACCACAGAAATACAAAGGATTATAAGGAAATAATATGAACAACTATATGCCAAAAGCTGGACAATGTGGATGAAATGGGCAAATTCCTAGAAATATACAATCTCCAAACTTAATCAGGAGGAATCAGAAAACCTGAATAGGCCAATAACAACTGCAAAATAGAAGCAGTTATAATAATAATAAAAAAAAACTCCCAGCAAACAAAAGCCTAGGTCCGGATGACTTCACAGGTGAGTTTTACCAAATATTCAAAGAGAACTATGACCTATACTCCTCAAACTTTCCAAAAAATCCAAGAGGAATGAACACTTCCAACTTCTTTTTGTAAGGCCGGCTTTATCCTAATTACAAAACCAGATAAGGACATTCTAAAGAAAGAGAATTACAGGTGAATATCCCTGATGAACATAGATGCTATATTCCTCAACAAGATATTCATAAATTGGATCCAGCAATATATTAAAAAGATCATACACCATGACCAAGTGGAATTTACCAGTATTCCAGGGATGCAAGGCTGGTACAATATTTGCAAATCAATAAACATGATACATTACATAAAAAAATTGAAAGACAAAATCACATGATTATATCAATAGATGCAGAAAAAGCATTTGACAAAATCCCATTTTTGTTAAAAACTCTTAGCAAATTGGGAATAGATGGAGAGTACTTCAACATGATAAAGGTCATCAATGAAAAACCTACAGTGAGCATCATATTCAATGGGCAAAAACTAAAATCATTTTCCTCAAGAACAGAAACAAGACAGGATGTCTGCTTTCACCACTCTTATTCAACATAGTACTGGAGTCCTAGCCACAGCGTTCAGACAAGAAGTGAAAGGCATCCAAATTAAAAGGAGGAAGTAAAATTCTCATTATTCACAGATGACATGATATTGTACATAGAAAACCCTAAAGACCACCAAAAATCTACTAGATTTAATAAATGAATTTGGTAATGTAGCAGGATACAAAATCAACACCCAAAAAACGATACTTTTTTATACAACAATAATAAATTCTCAGAAAGAGAAACTAAATAAGCAATCCCATTTACTATTGAAACAAAAAAATAAAATAAAATAGTTAGGAATAAACTTAACCAAGGAGGTAAAAGACTTGTATTTGGAAAACTACAGGACATTGAAAAAAGAGATAGAAAAAAGATGGAAACAAGTGAAAGAATATACTGTGTTCATGGATTGGTAGAATCAACATCATTAAAATGTCCATACTACCCAAGCAATCTACAGATTCAATGCAATCCTTATTAAAATGCTAACAGCGTATTTCACAGATCTAGAACAAATGCTCAAAAAATTTTTATGGAACCTAAAAAGACCCCGAATAGCCAGAGCAATCTTGAGAAAGAAGAACAAAGTTGGAGGACTCACAGTACAGACAGTTCTCAGGTTAGGTCAGACTCAACGTATGACGTTTTGTGGTTACGTTGGCATCTCCCATTTACAGCATTTATAAAAAAAAAAAAAAAAGTTCTGTCATTTCAACATATGTACATATGTGCTTTATGTTTTTTATTATTTATTTATCACAAGTAAATGTCAGGAATTGTTATCTTTTTTTAAGTTTTATTTTACTGTTTCACTTCATTACTGCTATGTATGTGCTCCATATGAGTGACGTAGGTGCTTATGTAGGTGGGTTCTGACCTACGTCGAAAATCGCATTACATCGCACCGTAGGAATGGATCTCTGACGTAACCCGAGGATCTACTGTACCAGATTTCAAGATATACTACAAAGCCACCGTAATCAAAACTTCCTGGTACTGGCACAAGAATAGGCATATTGATCGATGGAATAGAACAGAGAACCCAGAAATCGACCCAAGTAATTATGCTCATTTAATATTTAACAAAGGAGGCAAGAACATACAATGGAGTCAAGACAGTCTCTTCAATAAATGGTGTTGGGAAAATTGGACAGATACATGCAAAAAAAATGAAATTAGACCACCAACTGACACCATACACAAAAATAAACTCAAAATGGATAAAGGACTTAAACATAAGATGGAAAACCATAAAAATATTAGAGGAATATTTTTCCAGGCAGCAAAATCTCAGACCTATGCTGAAGCAATCTCTTCACCGATACAGCTCCTAGGGCAATGGAAACTAAAGAGAAAATAAACAAATGGGACTACATCAAAATAAAAAGCTTCTGTATAGCAAAAGAAACCATCCACAAAACAACAAGAAAGCCCACTGCATGGGAAAACATATTTGCCAATGTTATCACCAATAAGGGTTTAATCTCCAACATTTACAGGGAACTCATACAACTTAAAAAAATAAAGATAAACAAACCAATCAAAAAATGGGCAAAGGACCTAAATAGATACTTATCAAAAGAGGACATAAGGAAGGCCAAGATACATATGAAAACATGCTCAAAGTCACTAATCATCCAAGAGATGCAAATCAAAATGACAATGAGATACCATCTCACACCTGTCAGAATGGCTATCATCAACAAATGACAAGTGCTGGCGAGGATGTGGAGAAAAAGGAACCCTCGTGCACTGCTGGTGGGAATGCAGACTGGTGCAGTCACTGTGGAGAACAGTATGGAGTTTTCTCAAAAAACTAAAAATGGAACTCCCATTTGACCCAGTGATCCCACTTCTAGGGATATAGCCCAAGAATCTAGAAACACCAATCAGAAAGAATATATGCACCCCTATGTTCATAGCAGCACAATTTACCATAGCTAAGATTTGGAAACAGCCTAAGTGCCCATCAGAAGATGAGTGGATTAAAAAACTGTGGCACATCTACACAATGGAATACAACACTGTGATAAAAAAGTAGGAATTCTTACCATTTGCAACAGCATGAATGGAACTGGAGAGCATTATGCTAAGCAAAATAAGCCAGTCAGAGAAAGATAAATATCACATGATCTCACTCATTTGTGGAATATAATGAACAACATAAACCGATGAACAAAAACAGTTCCAGAGACAGAGAAGCATCGATCAGACCGTCAAACCTCAGAGGGCAGGTGAGGGAAGGTGGAGGTAAGGGGGATAGATCAACCAAAGGACTTGTATGCATGCATATAAGCCTAACTAATGGACATAGACACTAGGGGCTGAGGTCATGAGTGGGGGGTGGAAATAGGGGGATAAGGACACATATATAATATCTTAATCAATAAAGAAATAAAAGAAGTAGAAAGGGAAGAAAGAACACAGGCATAAAGAATAAAAATGGCCACAAATAAGTACCTATACATAATAATCTTAAACATAAATGGATTTAATGCTTCAATCAGAAGACATAGGGTAACTGAATGGATAGGAAAACATAATCCATATATATATTGTGGAGAGCGGCTACAGTATTTGGACAGATTCAAGCCTCTGACTAATGAGAAGGCACAGTCCTCTCATGGCAAAGTCACGTGCAAGTCCCAGCTTGGAGGGCAAAGCCCTCCCAGCACAATTATAGCCAGAGGCTATAGTTGTAAGCTTGAACCTACGGTCCGAACACGTGGTCCTGTGTGTCTGAGTAATGTGGGCTTGCTAGAGTTCATGTGCATGCAATTGAGTAGATTACAACATTGTTAACATCTTGACCATGCCCTTACTTTACCTCATGGAATCTGGCTATAAAATAAAGACTTGGCTTGCAGGCGCTGTCGCTGTCTCTCCATCAGAGAAGCAGTGTCCCACCGAGACCCAGCTTTCATTCTCTTGTCTGTCTATTCTAAATCCTTCACTGCCCCCACTCAGGTTCACCCTTGGCCATGCTGGCGTGGCACAATATATGCTGTCTACAAGACACTTTGAAGTCTGTTTTGTCAGATATGAGTACTGCTATCCCAACATTTTTTTCATTTCCATTTTCCTGGAAATTTTTTTCTTAACCTTTCACTTTCATTCTGTGTGAGTGCTTTATTATAAGGTGGGTCTCTTGTAGATAATATATATATATGTGTCATATTCGCTTATTCTTTCTGCTACCCAATGTCTTTTAATTGGAGCATTTAAGCCATTTACATTTAAGGTAATTATTGATAGGTACTTTTTTATTTCCATTACTTTTTTAAAATTTTTAATTGTTTAAAGTATAACAAGTCTCCTTTTTTGCCCATTGACCTTCCTCAGCCACCCCAACCCTCTACCACAGCCGTGGGCAACCTACGGCCCGCGGGCCGGATCCGGCCAGTTTGAAATGAATAAAACTAAAAAAAAAAAGACAGTACCCTTTTATGTAATGATGTTTACTTTGAATTTATATTAGTTCACACAAACACTCCATCCATGCTTTTGTTCCAGCCCTCTGGTCCAGTTTAAGAACCCATTGTGGCCCTCGAGTCAAAAAGTTTGCCCACCCCTGTTCTAGCACATGCCTTCACCCCCTTACTACTGTCTATGCCCATTGGTTATACTCATATGAATGCATAAAAATCCACTGGTTGATCTCTTACCCCCCCCCCAGCCTTCCCTCATAGGTTGGACAGTCTGTTCAGTTCTTCTACGACTATGGTTCTATTTTTGGTCATCAGTCTATGTTGTTCATTGTATGCCACTAATGAGTAAGATCATGTGATATTTATCTTTCTCTGACTGGCTTATTTAACATAATGCTCTTCAGTTCCATCCATGCTGTTTCAAATGGTAAGAATTCCTTCTTTTTTACAGCAGCATAGTATTCCATTGTGTAGATATACCACAGTTTTTTAATCCACTCATCTTCTGATGGGCACTTAGGCTGTTTCCAAATCTTAGCTATTGTAAATTGTGCTGCTATGAATGTAGGGGTGCATATATCTTTTCTGATTGGTGTTTCTGTTTTCTTGGGATATACTAGTATTCCTAAAACTTGGATTAGTGGGTCAAATGGAAGTTCCATTTTTTATTTTTTGAGAAAACTCCATACTGTTCTCCACAGTGACTGCATCAGTCTGCATTCCCACCAGCAGTGCGCTAGGGTTTCTTTTTCTCCACATTCTCGCCAGCACTTGTCATTTGTTGATTTGTTGATGATAGCCATTCTGACAGGTGTGAGATGGTACCTCATTGTCGTTTTGATTTGCATCTCTCAGACAATTAGTGACTTTGAGCATGTTTTCATATGTCTCTTGGCCTTCATTATATCTTCTTTCGAAAAGTGTCTATTTAGGTCCGTTCCCCATTTTTTGATTGGGTTTTTTGTCTTCCTTTTGTTAAGTTGTATGAGTTCCCTGTAAATGTTGGAGATTAAACCCTTATTGGTGATAACATTGGCAAATATGTTTTCCCATGCAGTGGGCTTTCTTGTTGTTTTGTGGATGGTTTCTTTTGCTGTGCAGAGCTTTTTATTTTGATGTAGTCCCATTTGTTTATTTTCTCCTTAGTTTCCATTGTCCTAAGAGCTGTATTGGTGAAGATATTGCTACAGCAAATGTCTGATATTTTGCTGCCCATGGAATCTTCTAAGATTTTTATGGTTTCTCGTCTTACATTTAAGTCCTTTATCCATTTTTAGTTTATTTTTGTGTATGGTGTAAGTTAGTGGTCTAGTTTTTTGGGGGTTTTTTTTGCATGTATCTATCCAATTTTCCCACACATATATTGCAGAGACTGTCTTGACTCCATTGTATATTCTTGCCTCCGTTGTCAAATATTAAATGAGCATAGTGGCTTGGGTCGATTCCTGGGCTCTCTGTTCTGTTCCATTGATCTATATGTCTGCTCTTGTGCCAGTACCAGTCAGTTTTGAGAACAGTGGCTTTGCATTATAGCTTGATATCTGGTATTGTGATTCCTCCAAGTTTGTTGTTCTTTCTCAAGATTGCTGCAGCTATTCAGGGTCTTTTTTTATTCCTAATGATAATTTGCAGTGTTTCTTCTAGGTCAGCCGTGGGCAAACTACGGCCCAGGGCCAGATCCGGCCCGTTTGAAATGAATAAAACTAAAAAAAAAAAAGACCGTACCCTTTTATGTAATGATGTTTACTTTGAATTTATATTAGTTCACACAAACACTCCACCCATGCTTTTGTTCCGGCCCTCCAGTCCAGTTTAAGAACCCATTGTGGCCCTCGAGTCAAAAAGTTTTCCCACCCCTGTTCTAGGTCTTTGAAATATGCCATTGGTATTTTAATGGGATTGCATTAAATCTGTAGGTTGCTTTGGTAGCATAGACATTTTAATGATGCTGATTCTACCAAGTCATGTACACAGTATATTCTTCCATTTGTTTATATCTTCCTCTCTCTCTTTTTTCAGTGTCTTATAGTTTTCTGAGTATAGGCCCTTTACCTCTTTGGTAAAATCTGTTCCTAGATATCTTAATTTTTTGTTGCAATGGTAAATGGGATTGTTTTTTTAATTTATCTTTCTGTGAGTTCATTATCTATAATAATAAAAGTGTAATATGCTAATTAGACCGGATAGCCGAACAACCTTCTGAACATCATTCCGGATGTCCTTCCAGATGAAGATGTGGTGAGGGGCCAAAGCAGAGGCAGTTAGGAGCGATCAGGCAGGCAGGCGTGCAGTTATGGGCAAATGGGCTGGCAGGCAGAGTGGTTAGGGGTGGTCAGGTGGGCAGGCATTGTGCTTAGAGGTGATTCAGCAGGCAGGCAAGTGGTTAGGGACAATCAGGAAGGTAGGCGAGTGGTTAAAGGCAATCAGGCAGGCAGGCAGGTGAGCAGTAAGGAGCCAGTGGTCCCAGATTTCGAGATGGATGTCTGACTGCCAGTTTAGGCCCAATCCCCCGGCTGTAGGATACCCTCAAGGGGTCCCGGATTGCGAGAGAATGCAGGCTGGGCCGAGAGATACCTCCCATGCATGAATTTCGTGCACTGGGCCTCTAGTTGGTGTATAAAAAAGCCATAGATTTCTTGGTGTTAATTTTGTATCCTGCTACATTGCTGAATTCATTTATTAAGTCTAGTAGTTTTTTGATGGAGTCTTTAGGGTTTTCTATGTACATTTATTGCCATTCTTATTCTTCATGCCTGTTTTCTTCTCTTCCTATTTCTTATTCTTACTATAGTCCCTTTAGCATTTCTTGCAGTGCTGGTTTGGTGGCAATAAATTCTTTTAGCCTTTTTTGTATGAGAAGCTCTTTATTTCACCTTAGATTTTGAATGATAGCCTTGCGGATAGAGGAGTCTTGGATTCAGTAGCTTGGTATTTATTACTTTGTATACTTCATGCCTCTTCCTTATGGTCTGAAGTGTCTCTATTAAGAAGTCAGGTGACAGTCTAATGGGACCCCTCTTGTAGGTCACTTTTTTTGTTTCTCTCACAGCCTTTATGTTTCTTTCCTTTTTAAATGTTTGCTGTTTCAAATAAAATGTACCTTGGTGTGGGTCTTTTGGAATTCGTTTTCGTTGGAACTTTCTGTGTATCCTGAATTTTATTGACTTTTTCTTTCACCACATTAGGAAAAATTTCTGCCATTATTAATTCAAATAGATTCTCTATTCCTTTCTCAGATTCTGCTCTTTCTGGCACCCCTATAATGTGAATGTTGTTATATTTCATGTTATCCCAAAGTTCCCTTAGACTCTCCTCCTGCTTTTTACTTTATTTTTCCACTTGCTGTTCTGAAGGGATGTTTTTTCTACCTTGTCTTCCAAATCAATGATTTGGTTCTCAGCGTCTTCTAATCTACTGTTGAATCCTTCCAGGGTATTCTTTATTTCAGTTATGTCATTCCTCATTTCCAATTGATTCTTATTTAGGGCTTCCACCTCTCTTTTCATGTTGGTGTAGCTCTCATTAAGCCCCTTATAATTCTAATTAGGTTGTTTATAGTTCTCACTGAATTTTTTTAACACCCTATTATTCTGAAATCTTTATCTGACAAATTGTTTACCTCCATTTCATTTAGTTTGTTTTCTGGTGTATCCTTATTTTCTTTCATTTTGGAGGTTGTTTCATTTTCTCCCCATTTTTGCTATCCTTTTTTTTGTTTTGTTTATATGTATTAGATAAAACTGCTATGCCTCCTAGACTTTGTGGGGTGGTCTTATATATTAAGTGTTTTGTGGGACTCAGTGGTGCAGTCTCTTAGACATCCTGAGCTGGGTGCTCTAGAATAACCCCTTATGTGAGTTTTTTGGGTTATCCTGTTTTAGTTGGGTCTTGAATGTTATTGCCCCACTCATGATGGAGTCTCCTCTCAGGCTGGCTATGTGGCTTACCCTGACCACATAGTGTGAGCTGTTGTGGAGGTGGTGACAGAACAGAACAGAATACAACACAACAAAACATGAAACAGAATAATTAAAACAAAAACATACACAAGACCCCTACAGCATCAACAAAAGCAATCACCAGAGAAGAGAGAATTAGGAAAGAGAAAAGAGAGCAAGATGATAGAAAAAAGAAAGAAAATATATGAGGACAAAACAAAACAACAAATAAGCAACAAAAAAGCACAAACCAAAAAACAATGAAAATGTGGGGAGAAGGAATATGTCGATGAAGAACTGAAATAAATAAAATAAGAATGAAGACTTAGGGCAGTGGTTCTCAACCTTCCTAATTCCATGACCCTTTAATACAGTTCCTCATGTTGTGGTGACCCCAATTTCATTATTACAAATTGAACATAATTAAAGCATAGTGATTAATCACAAAAACAATATGTAATTATATATGTGTTTTCTGATGGTCTTAGGCAACCCCTATGAAAGGGTCATTTGACCTCCAAAGGGGTCGAGACTCACAGGTTGAGAACTGCTGACTTAGGGGAATAGGGAAAGGAAAATGATTTAAAATAAAGGAAGAAATGAAATGAAAAAAAATGGAAAGGAAAATAGAGGCAAAATCAGATAGATCTAAAATAAGAAAAGTAAAGATGAGAAATAGAAAAGCGTGAAAGAAAGGTGAAAACCATTAATAGTCAAAGAAAAAAGAATTCAGGCTAAGGGAAGAGGAAGATTAGATATATAAATGAAACACTAGAGACTAGAATAAATCAATAAAGCAGATAGATAAAAACAAATTGAAAAGGGGAAAAAAGAAAGGAAAAATAACAAAGTAAAGCAAAGCAAAAAGGGAATAAAGAAGAGAAAATTATAAAAAAGTGAAGTGGTATTTGTTTCAGCAGTTTAGTACCCCGTGAAGGCTCCCTTTGGATTCTACTCTTCTGTCTGCAAATTCTGGGCTTCCTGTGAGGTATTTAGGTGCTAACCACTGTCAGGAACTGTCCTTTGGCTTTTAGCAGCTTGTTTGAACCTCCAAGTGATCCACTGATCCACTGTTTGTGTCTGTCTCCACAGGACTTGGTTGCAAGTAGCTGGGGATAATCTGCTCTCTAGAGTAGCTTTGTTAGCAACATGGATCCCAGGGCTGTGTCAGAAAACTTTCCCTGTTCTCTGGGCTCTGCCTTTGCCTGCTAACCAGCTTCAATCTCAATCACTAAAGGACGTTAGGTGGGGGAGGTGCTATTTAGCTTTTAGGGTGGGTGTGTTTCCCTGTTCCAGAGCTAATCTCTGTGAATCACCCAAAATATTACTCTGCCCTGGGCTCGACAGAGATCCTTGTATGGAGACCAGTTGTGTGGGCTAGAAACTTGGAGGTTTATCAGCTCTCCCATGTGTATAAAGTACCAGTCTGGTTCCCATGATAGTGGGGGTGAACTGTCCCTCCTCCAATCCAGTCAGTGAGGCTCCAGAGACTGTTTTAACTGGTAGGCTTGGCCTCTGCTTTTGTTTCCTCTGAAAAGGTCAAAATACAGGGTGTGGCATCAGGGCTCCTGAGGGTGGGACAAACTGTATTACCTAGGGGAGGGTTTTTTTGTTTTGTTTTGTTTTTTCTTTTACTGCCCTGTGGCTGCTGGGAGCAGCTACTTGGTCTCAGCTCTGGTGCTCTGGGCTGTGGAGCCCAGCTCTGGTGGTCTGGGCTGTGGAGTTCCAGGCCTCTATCTTCTGAATAGCTGGGAGCTCCCTCCTCACTCTCGGCCTACTGGCCTGCCACCCCTGGAACCTGGGTCAGCTCCTTTCACAAGCTCGCCCTTTCTACCAGTCTCCAGGTGTTTTCTCTCCTTCCTTGATATAAGTCTCCTCCTCAGATGG
>NW_005871052.1:1390050-1469015 GCF_000147115.1 Myotis lucifugus
CAGTGGAAAGGCAGCCAAAGTATTATAACTTTACAAACATCAAAATGCCCACATAATTTGTGACCACATCTCAAACTGAAGTGTGATCTGCTGAGTTATAATTTATTAGAGGCCCAGTGCATGAAATTTGTGCACAGGTAGGGGGCCCTAGGCCTGGCTGGCAATCAGGGCTAATCGGGCTTTCGGCTGCTGGCCAGGGCCTCCCTTCCCCAGCTGCCAGCTGCCAGCCAGGGCCTTTCTTCATTCTGTGTCACTCCCTGGTGGTCAACGCACATCATAGCAAGCTATTGGTCTCCTAGTCGAACTCCCGCAGGGACAATTTGCATATTAGGCTTTTATATATAGAGATTAGTGGGTATAAAGTTACTTTTTTATAATTTGTATAATTCCTATGACTCCAAACATTAAACGATATAAGCTGAAAAATTTTCAAGTGTAGAGTTACTAATACAGTGTAAGTCTATATTTTCTGTATAAAGTTCTATTAGTGAACTATTCACAGTTACTAATCTCTATGTAAGCTCTTAGCAGAATGAATACTTTGAATATTTAAGAAATTGAGAGTAAGAAATATCCTGTAACATATGGTTGAAGAAAGAATAGTCATGAAGACCTTTAGCAGGAAAGATCAACAAAAATTTTATTCAAATATTGGTAATGGTCCCTGGCGTAATCTCCTTTTAGGACCTGGCCACTTTTTTTTATTATTCTTTTATTAGAACTTTTTCCTTTTGGTTAGCATATTGTTGCATAAATTAGTTTAAGACCATAGGCCTTTTAAAAAAAGACAAAAAAAGACCATAGGCCTTAAAAGTTTGTTGACATTTTATATGAAAAGCAAGCAAGTTTCAGTTACTCTTGTCATATATTTACCTTATGGGGAAATATGTCAAATATAGTAGAATATTGCTTGGGAAAAGATTGGTTGAATCTACTTTATGAAACAGTGATCTGAACTTAGGTATAAATTCTACTTTTGAAATATAAGAGTATATTTGATTCTTAGCAACATAATATAAAAAGACTGTATAAAAAATATAATATGACAAGAATTTTGCATACCCAGCCCATATAAAATTTATTATTACACTCAGCCTGAGGGGAAAAAATGAATACTGTGGCTTGTTCTCTCTTTGGTGGCCTGTGATTATGTTTTTTTGTGGATATACTTACTGAGATCCACTGGAAGGATTGCTGTTTTTCTCCTGACTGGACCAACTTAACAAGGCAGACCCAATTCCAGGCCAAACTGAAGAATCCTATAATGATGTCCAACCTCCTTTTCTGCTCTCTGAATATGTTTTACCCTTCTTGAGATGTGAAGAATTAGAATCTTTTCTTTTGGGCTAAGTGAAATTATAGTTTGCTTTTATTTTACTAATACAGTATAAGTCTATATTTTCTGTATAAAGATTCATTAGTGAACTATTCACAGTTTTGCAGGACTCTGATTTCTAATTTCATCCATTACCTAGAAAAATATCTGGCACAAAGTTGAATACCCTCAATATATATTTACTGCTTGGCTTGATCAGTGAATATATATTTAATTGAAAGACTACTTTGAGCTAAGCCTTGGAAGAAGTCAAGAGAAAACAATGACTGGATCCATTTTGTAAAGGAATTTAAAAACTAGCTTGTGCAGAACAAAATTGATATAAGTTCAAATAATTTATTGACAACTATCCAAAATAGCATATAATTACAGTAGCCATGCCTTATTCTCTGGGTGTATGTTACAAGACCCTGAGTGGATGCCTGAAACTGTGGATGGTACTGAATCCTACATACAGTTTTGGGCAAAAGTAGGTTTACAGTTGTGAATAGTTGAAACACAGATTATTCTTCTATTATTATTTTTTAATTCTTATTTATTTGTATTGAAACTATAAACCTACTTTTGCCCACCTCTGTATATTATGTTTTTTTTCACATACCTATAATAATGTTTAACTTATAAATTAAATATTAGTATAGTAAGAGATTAACAATAACTGATAATAAAATATAACTATTGTAACAATATATTGTAATAAAATTCATGTAGATGTTGTTTTCTCTCTCAAAATAACTTATTGTACTATACTCATATTTTCAATCAAAGGAAGCACTTTATGGCTTGTCTTTGGCATATCTGAATTGCCAGAATCACTACTTTTGAGCTTTGGGACCATTATTAATTAAAATAAGGGTATCATATATAGTATAGATACACTGGATAAAGGGATGATTCATGCCCCATGAGGGATGGACAGCTTGAGATTTCATCATGTATCAAGTAATTAAAAATTTATGAATTGTTTATTTCTGGAATTTTTTTCCTTTATTGATTAAGATATTACAAATGTGTCATTATCCCCCCATTGTCCCCATCCCCCCACTCATGCCCTCATCCCCCGGTGTCTGTATCCATTGGTTATGCTTATATGCATGCATACAAGTCCTTTGGAATTTTTTATTTAATATTTTTGGACTGTGATTGTCCATGAGTAACTGAAACCATGGAAAATAAAATAATTGATAAGGGGAGACTACTATAGGTATAAAGTTAAACTTCACAAGCTAAATGTTCTAAGTATTATTAAGAGCTTTAAGTAGCTTTTGAGTAAATGGAACATTAAATTATTCATATTATCAATGAATTAAATATATTTACATATTCACATAAACATTACACCAGGCTAAATTTTGCCACTTTAACTGAAGCTCAGTCAATATTTTTATTTTAACAGATAATGAACCAGCTCTTCTCTGGACTAGCTGGAAATGTGAATATGAACATATAAAAATGATTATAAATTATTTTAAAAGAAACTTAACTTTATAACTTGCAATTTTATTGCCATTAAATATAGCTGCAAATTATAAAATACTTTATATAGGATTTGATTTAGTGACTAGATTTTTAAAAGAGAGTTTTAAATTATCATAGCCAATGTTTGAAAGGTAGTTAGTGCTTTTAAATATGTCTTTGTTCTTTGAGGGTAACTTAATCTTGTCAAAAAATGTATTCACATTATTACTTTGCATAGAAAAATATTACCTCCATAAACATCAAGAAACTAAACTTAAAGGCAATTTCCCCAAAATGTCTAAATTATATCAGTGAACAAAGCAAACAAAAACGTTATGTCCTCGCAGAGCTTATATTCTAGTATGTAAGGTTCATGAGATTTCAACTAAATTTAAAAATCGAGTATGGGAAACATTTCCTTAACCCAAAGACAATAGCCTTTTAAATGGCCATGTTACAAACTAATTCAGTAAGATATCTTAGGCGTTATATTGCAAAAGAATACAAGACAGAAATATTCATTCCTAATTTCCTATCACTCTTTTATTCTCTTTGTCTCTGTACATACACTGTATTTCATTGTGTGTGTGTGTGTGTGTGTGTGTGTGTGTGTGTGTGTGTATTGTGTGTATTTGGGGGTCATAAAAGGAATAGATAGCTTTTGTATCCCCTTGTTTCTTAAAATTCTTTGTCTCTTTTTAATTTGTTTCTGTCTGTCTCTTAATCTATCAATTCTATGTCTCTCAACAGGGAGGTTGCTACTTTACCAAGATCACCCAATTCATAAGACAAAGTCCAGGTATCATAACTAAATCATTGGATATTTTCATTATACCACCATGTTTCACATTTGTCTCTTTTTTAAAAAAGCTCGGAATCCAATTTTAGCTAATATGGACTAAACACACAGCAGTCATTTTATCTTATACATGCAACAATAAAACATTTTTTTAAAGTCTCTTAGGCAAATCATGTGCTGAACAGAGGCAGAATTCTAATATGGCTCTCCAAGATTTCTAGCCTCTGAAGTAGACATACTTTCCATCAGTTATTCAATCTAAATATAATCAAAGTGATGTTGGGAAGGTGTTTTGCAGATGTACTAATGTCCCAAATCAGCTCACCTTAAGAGAGATTATTTGCATAGATCTGATGTAATCAGGTGAGCCCTAAAAAAACGAAGAGTTTTGTCTGAAAGTCAGAGATATTACCAGTTGCAATGATTAATGACCCCCTGCTCTGGAACTGAGCAATCAGTAAATACCACAACCCTGAAAGAGCACACGGGGGAAAACTGATGAATATTCTGCTGAAACCCTCCCCTGATCCCTCCCCTAAGATTCCTACCTGAGAGAGAGAGAAAAACCCTCAAGACAAAAATCCCAGCAAATGCTTTCCCTCCTGGGAGCATGCCTTTCCCTTCCTCCACTTCATCCCCCACAGGCAAGCATCTCCTGAATTCTATGGGACCCTATTAGACTTGCAACCAGAAGATCGATGGGCATCTCTAAGGCCTCCTTTTCCATGATTCACAGTAAACTAAAGCAGCCCCACCTTGATTGAATTTCTTTCCTATAACATTTTTAGAAAACCAAAGCAGCCCAGCCCAGCCCAGGCTTTCCTATTGCCTCTTCTATGCTAAGTCCTTCCTTGTTTCACTATCCCCAGCTTTAATAAATGTACCCTCAAAGTAAAAAAGGAAACAAAAACCTAAACATTTGGTGGAGGAGGGTTTGTGTTCTATTGCTGACCTGAAGATGGAAGAGCCACTTGGCAATAAATGCAGACTACATCTGGGAGCTCAGAGCTGTCCTTGGCTGGCAGCCAGAAAGGAAATGGAGACCTCAGTCCTAAACCACAAAGATCTGAATCCTGCCAACAAGAATAAACTTGGAAGTGGATTTTTCCTCAGAGCCTCCAGACTAGGACTCAGTCCAATTGAAATTTTGTGATACTCGGAGCAGAGAACTCTGTCATGCCATACCAGATTTATGACCTACAAAATTATGACCTAATAAATGAGTACTGTTTTAAGATGCTAAATTTTGGTAATTTCATATGCAGTAATAGAAAATCAGTATACAATGTGGTAGTTTGCCAGGGCTGCCATAACAAAGTACCACAGACTGAATGGTTTAAACCAGTGGTCGGCAAACTCATTAGTCAACAGAGCCAAATATCAACAGTACAACGATTGAAGTTTCTTTTGAGAGCCAAATTTTTTAAACTTAAACTATATAGGTAGGTATATTGTTATTAACTTAATTAGGGTACTCCTAAGGCTTAGGAAGAGCCACACTCAAGGGGCCAAAAAGCCGCATGTGGCTCACGAGCCGCAGTTTAAACAAAAGAAACCCTCGACCCGACCAAGGGTTTAAACAAAAGAAAGTTACTTTTTTCACAATTCCAGAGGGTCAAAGTCTAAAATCACGGTATTAGTTTGGGATGATTTCTTATGAGGTCTTTCTCCTTGGTTTTTAGATGGTTTCCTTTTAACGGTTTTCACATGATCTTCCCTCTGTATATGTCTGTGACCTAATCTCTTTTTATAAGGCTACTGGATTATGTCATTTTAATTTACTCACCTCTTCAAAGACTCTAACTTCAAATATAGTCTCATTGTGAGGTACTAAGTGTTAACATTGCAACATTTGGATTTAGGGGTAATGACACAATTCAGTCTATAACACATGGGGAGACTAGTTAGTAGATTTTTGTGGTAGTCCAGAAGAGAAATTGTTACAGAAAAACCGGACAAGAACCAAACAGCGCTCTGAGAGTTTGGAGTTACACTTTATTCACCACGGCGGGCTTAGGGAAATGAATCCAAATTCTAAGCAAAGCTACAAGCAGAACTTCCCTTTTTATGGAAGAGCCAGCCCTTTGTGTGCTTGCTGGCGGCGGCCTTGAAAACTACACAGTTCTATCCAATTAAAAAATGCACCTGGCATGGCATTGGGTGTATCTAGTCTCTGGCCTACAAGGTCAGACAGCTAAGTGTATCTCCCCCATTATTCAAGCAGGCTAGAAAGCAAAGTTACTTTTTCAGAATTAGATAGAGGCCATCCAAAGAATAGCAGAGAATTCCAAACAGTAGTTTTACAGAATAGGGGTTTTCCTTCACAAAATAACAGTGACTTGGACAAGAACAATAGAGTTGGAGATAGAAGTAAATTAATTCAAGAAAATTTTAAATGAATTACTTACAGGGCTTGCTGATAGATTATATGTGGCCTATGAAAGAAAAACGGGGGGGCGGTATCTGTAATACTCTCAGCAATAAAGATTAAAAAATGTTGCTTTTCTGAGCAATTGTAAGGAAGAAATGTAGTAGTATTTGTGGTGGAGGAGACTGAAGCAGGTAATGGATTCTTCAAAAAGAAATTAAGGTTTTATTTTGGTTATCTTCAGTTTGAGCTTCCTATTAGACCAGGTGGGGATGCCAAGTAGACAGTGAAAATATGAGTATGGAACTCAGAGGAAAGGCTACAGATATAAAGTTGAAGTTTCTTGGCATTAAGATGGTATTAAGGCCATGGGACTAGAAAGGAGAAGGGAGTTGGTTTTTCTTTAAAGCATTAAACATGAAATGTCCATGTTATTACAAAATAATAAATGAACACTATATATTTGTTTGATCCAGCAAGTAACCTATTTAAAAAGATACCAGTAGAGTTCATTATTATCCTAAGTTAGAAAGAAGTTTTCAGATTTCTTTATAATATTCAATAGCCATATTAAGAAATCCATGGGCTAAAAAGTTCAGTGGAGTGGGGGTTGGGGAGGGGATTAGAGGGGGTACAATCAAATAAAGATAATATTGATGTCAAAGTACCAGGTACTTGAAAGTAAGGCTAAGGAGTTCAACTTGATTATGCAGAAGAATGGTGATACTAGAGAGCTTTGAGCATAATCTTTGCAAATAAAAATGATGTTTTGAAAAGATAAATCTGGTGCTAGTACAATGGATGGTTGGGAAGAGTGAAGGTAGGAGTGTGGGAGACATGAATTTAGAGGTAGAGAGACCAATGTAAGGTTATTATAGGAATTCATGCAGCATTATCAGACAACAAAGATTCATGGAGAGTCAAAAAGAGAGATAATATATTTTTCTTTGTTAAAAAAGTATTTAGTCCAAAACAGAGTAGGTTCTTAAAAAAATACTAAATTTCTGCCCTCTATCTTTGGCCACATCTCCAATAATTGGGCCTGTGAGATACAAAATAAATACTTCCTTTAAGATTGGAGTAAGATAAAAAAAATTGAATCTCTACCAGTATGTCAGTATGTGTTGTAACCAGGGTTGGATATGAGATAAGCAATTAACAATCTTGAAATATGCCTTAGTAAGGTATCCTTGAGACAATTTCCTTTGTGGACTCTGTACCTCCTGAAGTAAATGTTACTGTAAAATGTCATTTTCTTTATTTGTTTGTCAGACTCATCCATAAATTAATTGAAGCTATAGTCCTTAGATATAAAACTCATTAAGGCAACTTGATTGTAATACAGAAATTTGAATTTAAGTACCAATACTAAGTTTGAAATATAAGTTTATGGTTTGCCATTGGCTATCCTATATAATAAAGAAGGAATATGAAAATTGACCATCACTCTGCCACAAAGATGGCTGCACCCACAGCGGAGGCCAAGTTCCCGTAACGAGCCTTAACGAGCAATCAGCAGGGACCTGAGGCTGCTCCCTCCCCACCCCTGTGGGCTTGACAGGGGACCTCAGGCCGTGCCCCCTGCCCCAGCGCCAGGCCAGAGGACCTCAGGCCATGCCCCCTACCTGGCAGGGCTTGATGGGGGACCTGCACCCCCTGCCTTGGCACTGGGCCAGGGGACCTGAACCCATGCCCCCGGCCTGGTGGGGCTTGACAGGGGACCTCAAGGTGCTCCCCCCACCCCAGTTCTGGGCCAGGTGACCTCAGGCTGCTCCCCTCACTCTGGGCCAGGGGACCTCAGGCCATGCCCCCCACCCAGTGAGGCTTGATGGGGGACCTGAGGCTGTGTCCCCCTCCTGGTGGGGTTTGATGGGGGACCTGAGGCTGTACCCCCCTCCCGGCACTGGGCAGGGGGACCTGAGGCTGCGCCCCCCGCCCAGCAGGGCTTGACGGGGCACCCCAGGCCATGCCCTCTGCTTAGCAGGGCTTGACAGGGGATCTCAGACCACATCCCCCACCCGGCGGGGCTTTACGAGGGAACTCCAGGCATGCCCCCTGCCCCAGCCCGGGCTGGGGGACCTCAGGCTGTGCCCCCCACCCAGCAGGGCTTGACAAGGGTGGGACCAGCCAGGTCTGGATCTAGCCCAATTGGGGGAGGCGCGGCCAGGTCTGGGTCTCGTGCGATTTTGAGTCTCACATGGGTGGGTTGGGACTTGACTCTGGTTCCCATGGCACACCCCAGACCCTGACAGGAGGAAGATTTTCATATACTTTTTACTAATTTTCTTTCATCTCTGACACTTCTATTATAGAGAAAAGGCAAATAGCAATATTAAAATATTTCCTCTAATTAATCCCCTTTTAATGTGCATGAATTTTGTGCATCGAGCCACTAATGTAATATAAAAGGTACATATATATAACATAATGCTGATAAATAATGTGCATAGCAAAGTTGGGATATATATATATATATATATATATATATATATATATATATTAATAAAAGACAAAGATGCTAATTGACCATACCTTTGCTATGCCCTAAGCCACCCACCAGTCAATCAAAGCGACTATATGCAAATTAACCCAACAAAGATGGCGGCCAGCAGCCACGGAGCTGGAGCAAGCAGGAGGCTTGGTTGCCCCGGCGATGGAGGAAGCCAAGCTTCCCTCCTGCCATGAGCCGTCTGTGGCCTCCACTCATGGCAACAAAGTTTCAATTATAGAAGACAAATAAATCCCAGATACCTGAGTCCAGCCAGCCTCCACTGGGAGCTTGGGTGGCTGGGGGCCGTGGGCAGCCTGCAAACAGCCATCAGCCTCCTCACTAGGCTGGCCACACCCTTCATGGGGGTGAGGGTCCTCGCTGGGGGGCTTAGCCAGCCCTGAAAAATGGCCCCTCAGCCCCTCATCCCAGATAGCCCAGGCCCCCCCAGCAGAACCCCCCCACCCTGAAGAGGGCTGTGGCCAGCCTGCAAACAGCCATCAACCCCCTCCACCCAGGCTGGTCAGGAACCCCAGCGGGGATCCCCCACCTGAAGGGGCCGTGGCCAGCCCTGAAAACAGCCATCAGCCACTCACCCAAGCTGGCCACCACCCTCCAGGGGGTGAGGGTCCCTGCTGGGGGGCTTTGGCCAGCCTGCAAACTGTCATCAACCACTCACTCAGACTGGATAGGCACCCCCAGCCAGGGCCCCCCCCTACCCTGAAAGGGGGTGTGGCCATCCCTGAAAACCGGCCCTCAGCCCCCTCACCCAGGGCTGGCCAGGCACCCCAGTGGGGGACCCCCTACCCTGAAGGGGCTGTGGCCAGCCTGCAAAACAGCCATCAGCTCCTCACCCAGGCTGGCCAGGAACCCCAGGGGGGACCCCCACCCTGAAGGGGCTGTGGCCAGCCTGCAAACTGCCATCAGCCCCTCACCCAGGCTGGCCAGGCACTCCTATATAATAAAAGGGTATTATGAAAATTGACCCTAACAGCAGATTGACTGGGAATGACTGGTCACTATGACACACACTGACCACCAGGGGGCAGATGCTCAATGCAGGAGCTGCCCCCTGGTGGTCAGTGCGCTCCCACAGGGGGAGCTCTGCTCAGCCACAAGCCAGGCTGATGGCTGCCAGTATAGCGGTGGTGGTGGGAGCCTCTCCCGCCTCCTCAGCAGCGCTAAGGATGTCCAACTGCAGCTAAGGTCTGCTCCCAGCTGGCAAGTGTACATCCCCCGAGGGCTCCCAGGCTGCCAGAGGGATGTCTGACTGCCAGCTTAGGCCCAATTCCCCAGGGAGAGGGCCTAAGCAAGCAGGTGTTCATCCCCCGAGGGGTCCCAGACTGCAAGAGGGCACAGGCCGGGCTGAGGGACACCCCCCCACCCCCGAGTGCACAAAATTTTGTGCACCGGGCCTCTAGTATATATATATAATTTTAGAGGATAGTGGTTATTTTAATGATTTTTATATTGCTACCTTTATTGATGTTATTAATCATGTCCTTTATTATTTGTATTTCTTCTCTTGGTAAATAGTATGTTCCTTCATCTACATATCTACTGGGATCTCAGATTGGGATTCTTTTTTTGATTTCTTTAACAATTTGTAATCAGAATGCTAACATTTTCATATTTATTTCTCCAAAATTTCTCTCACATCTTATATTAATATTTTAAATACATATATATTACACAATTGTTTTAGCTTCTGTATTAAAGAATACAAAACAAGGTATGTGGGCTAATTTTATTCAGGCTGCCAAGCCTCTTAGTGTCTGTCCACACTCATTAAAAGTCAGTAAGAGTCAAAACTTTACCTGGTGACCCTGTAAAGTCAAGGGCCCAGGTCAGTCTGAAGCAACAGATCATAAATCTAGTTGGGCTACTACTATATCCCTAGTGGAGATTCCATTCCTCCCCCAACTACTTATCAAAGCTCTCAATTACCTTGGAAACTCTCAGGCTATCAGACCATCTCTACCATTCTTTCCCAATCCTACCTGGAGCACTGAGGACTACCCCATTGCCCCCCTCTGTTTGGTTCCCCACCCCACAACAGGCCTTCACCACCCTACTTTCTGTGTTCATATTTAAGATCTTTGGTGAATCTCTTCCCACCCCTTCTCTCCCCTTCCCTCTGAGATTCGTCAGTCTGTTCCATGTTTCCATGCCTCTGATTCAATTTTATTCACCAGTTTGTTTTATTCATTAGATTTATTGCTTGTTTGTTTTGATTTGATAGATATGTATTTATTGCCATTTTATTGTTCATATTTTTTATCTTTTTTTCTTCTTCTTACTCTTCTTAAAGAATACCCTTCAACATTTCATGTAATACTTGTTTGGTGGTGATGAACTCTAGCTTTTTCTTGCTTTGCTATTCATCACTTTGTATATTTCTTGCCATTCCCTTCTGGCCTGCAAAGTTTCTGTTGAGAAAATAGCTGACAGTCATATGGATGCTCTCTTGTAGGTAACTAACTGCTTTTCTCTTGCTGCTTTTAAGATTCTCTCTTTGTCTTTAACCCTTAGCATTTTAATTATGATGTGTCTTGGTGTGGGCCTCTTTGTGTTCCTCTTGTTTAGGACTTTCTGTGCTCCCTGGACTTGTAAGTCTATTTCTTTCACCAGGTAGGGGAAGTTTTCTATGATTATTTCTTCAAATAGATTTTCAATATCTTGCTCCTTCTCTTCTCCTTCTGACATCCCCATAATGCGAATGTTGGTACACTTGAAGTTGTCCCAGGGGCTCCTTACACTATCTTCATATTTTTGGATTCTTTTTTTCTTTTTGCTCCTCTGATTAGGTATTTTTTGCTTACTCATAATCCAAATCATTGATTTGATTCTCAGAATCCTCTACTCTACTGTGGAATTTCTATAAATTATTCTTTATTCAGTTAGTGTATGCTTAATTTTTGACTGGTCCTTTTTCATGTCTCAGGCAGTCCCACTAAGAACCTTGAAAGTCTCATAAAGATCCTTGAGTAACCTTATAATCATGGTTTTAAATTCTGTATCCAGTAGTTTGCTTGCTTCCATTTCTTTCACTACTGACATGTTTCTTTGTCTTCACATTTTGGCTGCTTCCCTGTGTTTGTTTCCATGTACTAGGTAGAGCTGCTATGTCTCCTGGGATTGGGTGAGTGGCCTTGTGTAGTAGGTGTTCTGTAGGGCCCAGTGGCTCAGCCTCCCCAGTCACCGGAACTGGGCACTCTAGGTGTGCCCCTGTGTGGGCTATTTGCAGTCTTGTAGTTGAGTCTTGATTGCTATTGGCATCTCTGTGAGGAATTGACCTCCAAGCCAATTGGCTGTGAAGACCAACTTCAACTACAGTGGGATTATTGCTGTGCAGGAAACACCCCTATGGAGCAGGTCTTGCTTCAGTGGGGCTTTGTTACTCACTGAATCTGCCCCTTGATTGTGTTGCTTATGGATGTGTAGAGTTGTAATCTGTTATGGTCTGAAGCTGTCCACTGGGTGCACTGGCTCTAGGGCCTCCAGGGAGGTGCAAAGTCAACCACTGTCTGGGGCCCCCAGCAGGATCTACAGAGGGATTTGCAGATTGATGCTATTTGTATTGGCCTTGGAGGTGCCCAGGTGAGGCCCAGCTGTGAAGCAAGGCAGGCTGGTTCCAAGTCTTAGGCCTTTTATTGGTAGGTTTGGGGCATGCTAACACCAGCTTCAGCTTGTTTGAGAGATTTTAGCAAACTCTGAAGCCTGAGCAAGGATAGACCATTCATATGGAAAAGCTGCTGCAAAAAGCTTGGATGGGGCTTCAAGTTCAGTGGTGCAGGGGTCTCAGGGAATTACCACAGTGGAGCAAACAGTGTGGGCCATGTTGATGGAAACTCAGATATGGCTGCCAGTCAGCCCTGTAACAAGGGAGGTCCCAGCCCAGGAACAATGACCCCTGCAAGCACCCCCGCTTGGAGAAAGGTTCCCCCAAGTTCTTGCCTGGATGCCAGACAATCCAGTTCCTCCTCGTGTGTGTCTGGGTCCCCCAGAGCCGCCCAGTGCTGGAGCTCAGAGGAATCAAATCTTAATAAGTTCATGCTCTGGCCCTTTAAAAGGAACATCTGGGTCTCCAGTAGCTATCATGTCACTCTGCTAAAATTCTTGCTGGTTTTTACAGCCCATAGTTATGGAGACTTCTCTTCCTAGCTCTGGGACCCTGGTCTGGGGCTCTGGTGTGGATCTGGGACCCCTTGCTTCTCACAGGCAGCCTCTGCAAAGACGATCTCCCTCCCGATTAAAAAGATGGCACCCCTCCATGTCGGACCAGCCCGTTCTGTGCCTCCACCCATCCTATCAGTCTCAATGTGCTTTCTTCTTTACTTCTCTAGTTATAGAACTTCCATTCCACCAGCTTTCAGGCAGTTCTGGATGATGGTTGTTCTGTATTTTAGTTGCAATTTTGATGTGGTTGTTGTGGGAGGTCTTGAGGGCAGGCGTTTACCTATGCCACCATCTTGGTTCTCCTTCCATTGTTGTAATTATTTCTCCTAGCTTTTATCAGACAACTGCACAATGTTTATTGCTTCTATGAAATTTGAACAACTTGTATAATTGCAATTTTTCATTGTGCAGTTTTGCCTTTGTAATTGGGTCATTTTCTGCTCAGTGATACCTGTTTCAATAGTTCTACTCAATTTAATAATTTACTTTTATTCTTTAAATTTTTAATTTTTTTATTTTTTAAAATATATATTTTATTGATTTCAGAGAGTAAGGGAGAGGGAGAGAGAGATAGAAACAGCAATGATGATAGAGAATCACCGATTGGCTGCCTCCTGCATACCCCACACTGGGGGCCGAGCCCACAACCCGGGCATGTGCCCTTGGCCAGAATCAAACCAGGAACCTTCAGTCCGCAGGGCGACGCTCTATCCACTGAGCCAATCCAGCCAGGGCTAATATTTTTATTTTTAAACAAAATCTTATTTATGAAACAACAGTACTTAATATTTTAGGCTTAATAGTTTTTATTTGTAAGCATCCATTGGATTCGTTTTATTCACTGTTTTCAAAGATTTTGATGCATATAATTTCATTTAAGTTATACATTTAGTATGATAACAGATATTGAAAATGCAACTATAACTAGGGATTATGTTGCAACATTCCTTAAAATAGATAAAAAGGATACAGACCTTCAATGTTCAACAATATGGAGATTGCTTTATAATGCTTCCATAAATTGGAATATTATATAGCTTTTTATAAGAGTGAAAAATTTTAATATGCTACTGATATAAAAAATTGCCTATGATAAATTATTTGAAGGAGAGCACATTCAATGTTTGTATATGCATATATATACACGTACTTATAAAGATTAGATAGATAGATAGATGATAGATAGATAGATAGATAGATAGATAGATAGAACACATAATACACTCAAAACTGCTAACATTGTTTACCTATGGAAAGTGAGTTTGGGGAAAGATCACAACGATTTCAGTTTTATTTTATACCTTACTGTATCATTTGCATTTTCTAAATAAGTGTGCATTTTTCTGGTAGTTTAATAAGTAAATATTAAGATAGAATAGAAGGGATGAAGAAAAGAAGGAAGGAAGGGAGGAAGGAAGGAAGGAAGGAAGGAAGGAAGGAAGGGAGGAAGGAAGGAAGGAAGGAAGGAAGGAAGGGAAAAAAAGAAGGAAGGTACAAATAGAAGCAGATGCAGTCATATCATGTGGAAACATCTGGAAATTTAATCACTAGCTTCTCAATTTTGGAGAGTCAATAGCTGAAATAATCACCCAACTCATTCAATGCTATTTGCTGAATATCAAACGTTTGAGAACCTCTTGAACATGGTAACATAGAATGAGATGGTGTTTAGGCTCCTTCCAAACTTGAGATTTTATTATCTTAACTACCAGTAGTTTTCTAGGAGATATAGAAGTAGAATAAAAATTCTGTCTTCAAGAAACTATCAAGCATTTATAGAGTAGTTAATATTTTCTTACAATCCTTTGTATTTTTTTTTGGTGTCAGTTTAATTTTTTTCATATATGGGGATAAACAGTACACTAGTTTTACTCTTTTACATGTGGCTTTCTAATTTTTCCAACACCGTTTATTGAAGAGGCTTTCTTTTCTTCATTGTATGTTTTAGCTCATTTGTTGAAGATTATTGGTCAAATACATGTGGGTTTATTTCTGGGATCTCAATTCCATACCATTGGTTTGTGTGCCTGTTTTTCTGCCAATACCATGGTGTTTGTTTATTGATGCTTTGCAGAATAATTTGAAGTCAGGGAGTGTGATACCACTGGCTTTATTCTTAGTATTGTCTTTGTTATTCAGGGTCTTTTGTGGTTCCATACAAATCTGATTATTTTTTTCTTCTATTTCCTTAAAATATGACATTGGGATTTTTATGGGGATTGAATTAAATCTGTATATGCTTTGAGTAATATGAACATTTTAACTATATTGATTGTTACAATCCATAACCACGGAATATCTTTTGATTTCATTGTGTCTTTTTAAAAGTCTTTTAATAATGCTTTGTAGTATCTAGTATATAGGTCCTTCACATCAAATAATAATGTCAAGTTTATTCCTAGGTATTTTATTTTTTTTTGTTGTAATACCAAAAAAAGTGTGTTTTTTTTTTCATTTCTTTTTCTGAAATTGCACTGTTAGTATATATGAATGCAGTGGATTTTTGTACATTGAATTTGTATCTTGCAACTTTACTGCATTTATTGTTTCTTATAGTATTCTGGTGAAGTCTCTAGCATTTTTAGTAAAAGCAATCTTGTCATCTGCAAAAATAACAACTTTTAAAAATAATTCTTTATTGTTGAAAGTATTTTATATGTCCCCTTCCGCCCCGCCCCCTTCCAGCCTGCCCCTGCCCCGGCCCCCTGCCACAGGCCTTGACCACCTCATTGTCTGTGTCCACGGACCATGCATATATGCATATGAGGTCCTTGGTTGATTACCTCCCACCCACCAACCCTCCCTTGCCTTCGCTCTGAGATAACTCATTCGGTTCCACGTTTCCATGTTTTTGGATCCACTCTGTTCATCAGTCTATTTTATTACTTAGATTCTACATATGAGTGAGATCCTGTGATACTTGTCTTTCTCTGACTGACTTATTTCACTTAGTACGATACTCTCCAGGTCCTTCCATGCTTTCTGGGCCTCATCCTCCAGAAATTATGTTTCTTTGTTATGGGGTGGGGCCACAACATTAGTAACAAAGAAACAGAATTTCCAGAGGATGAGGCCCAGAAATCAGGATTTTAAAAAGATTCCCAGGTGATTCTAATATGCAGCCAAGGTTGAGAACCACTGTTGTAGAGACTTGTTTTGCATCCTAACAGGTGGTCTATCTTTGAGAATGACCCATGTGTACTTGAGAATAATTTATATTCTGCAGCTTTGGGGTGAAATGTTCTATAAATGTAAATTAAATACATCTGATCCAGTATATCATTTGGACTCTCTGTTTCCTTATTAATTTTTGGTCTGGAAGATTTATCCAGTGAAGTCAGCAGGATATTAACGTTTTCTACTATGACTGTTTTGCTGTTGCTCTCTCCCTTAAAGTTCTCCACAATTTTTTAATATATTTAAGTGCTCCTATATTGGGTGCATATAGGTTTACCATGGTTATATCCTCTTGTTGGATCGAGCCCTTTAGTATTATGTAGTTAACTTTATTGTCTTTTGTGATGGCCTTCATTTTGAAGTCTATTTGTCAGAGATGAGTATAGCTACCCCAGATTTTTCTTTTTTTGTTTCCATTTGCATGAAAAAAATTTTCCCATCCCTTTTCACTCATTCTGTGTGAATCTTTTGTTCTTAGGTGGGCCTATTATAGACAGTATATATTTCAGTCATGTTTTTTTTTATCCATTTAGCTACCCTTTGTCTTTTGATTGGAACATTTAATCCATTTACATTTCAGGTTATTATTGATAGGTACTTATTTATTTCCAATTTTAATCTTTTTATGTGTGTTCTTCTCTTGTCTTTATTTCATCTTCTTCTTACACCAGCCTCTATGGCATTTCTTTCAGTGTTTATTTGGTGGTAATGAACTCTTTTAGCCTTTTTTTCTCTGTGAAGCTATTTATTTCACCTTCAATGATGAATGATAACCTTGCTAGATAGACTAGTCTTGGATTTAGTGCCTTGCTTTTCATTATTTGTATACTTCATGCTACTCCTTTATGGCCTGAAGAATTTCTATGAGAACAAAGCTGACAGTATAATGGAATTTCCCTTGTAGGTAACATTCTGTCTCTCTCTTTTTCCCTTTAAGATTCTTTCTTTGTCTTTAAGGTTTGCCATTTTCATTATTATGTGTCTAGTTGTGGGTCGTTTTGAGTTCATGTTGATTGGGAATCTCTATGTTTCCTGAACTTGAGTGATTTTTTCCCTTCACCATGTTCGTGAAGTTTTCTGTCATTTCTTTAAACAGGTTCTCTATTCCTTGCTTGGATTCTTCCCCTTTAGGGTTCCTTATGATGCAGATGTTGTTATGTTTCATGTTGTCACATAGTTCCATTAAACCAGTGGTTCTCAACCTTTCTAATGCCGTGACCCTTTAATACAGTTCCTCATGTTGTGGTGACCCCCAACCATAAAATTATTTTTGTTGCTACTTCATAACTGTAATTTTGCTACTGTTATGAATCGTAATGTAAATATATGATATGCAGGATGTATTTTCATTGTTACAAATTGAACATAATTAAAGCATAGTGATTAATCACAAAACAATATGTAATTATATATGTGTTTTCCGATGGTCTTAGGCAACCCTTGTGAAAGGGTCGTTTGACCCCCAAAGGGGTCGCGACCCACAGGTTGAGAACCACTGCCTTAAACTATCTTCTTGCTTTTCAATTTTTTCTCCAACTGTTGCTCTAATTGGGTGTCTTTTTCTACCATGCCTTCTAATTCAGCTTCTTCCAATCTACTGTTGATTCCTTACAGGGTATTTTATATTTTAACTATGTCATTTTTTTATTTCTGATTGCTTCTTTTTCATGGTTTCTACATCTTTTTTCATGCTTATGAAGTTTTCACTAAATTCCTTATCATTATTATTAAGTTCCTTGTAGTTCTCACTAAGTTGTTTGAGCATCCATATAACCATTAATTTGAATTCTATATCTGATAAATTACTTGCCACTGCTTCATTTATTTCCTTTTCTGGTCATTCCTCCATTTCTTTCATTTCACTGTTGTTTCTTTGTCTCCCATGTTTGCAGATCTTTTCTTCTGGGATGTGGGTCAGGCATGCAAGTTTGTGGTGGCTGGTCCTCCCCCTCTGGGAGCATTGGGACCTAGTGGTGGTACCAGGCATTCCTGCTTGTAGTAGCAGTGGTGGACCCTACTGGTTGCAGTAGAGAGGCTGGTCATCTGGCACCACTGGGTCAGGCATGCTGAGTGGCTGCAGAAAGTCCATGCACCTCCGGGGACTTTAGGTCACATCTGTGCAGTTGGGCACAAAGCATCAGGGCCAGTCCTACAGGGCGCCTGGTCAGGCAAGCCAGGTTGCAACCATAAATCTGTGCATCTGGGCCACTGAGTCAAGGCAGTGGGGCCAAGTGTGCCTTCTCCATATCAAGGTCAGGCACAACATATCAAAGTGGCAGCGCTGGGTGTGCCATGTCAAGCCCAGTTGTGCCATGTTAAGAAGGCAGAGCCATTTATCCAAAGGCACTGGTTCAGCCTTGCCAGGTCATGGTGTCAGGCCTGTGCTTCCAGGGGTGTCAGGTTACAGCAGTGGAGCAGTGCACACTTACCTGTAGTCAGGAGGTGCTGGGTCATGGCCAATCCCCACAGCCTTCTCCTGAGGAGGACCATGTGGATCCTCCACTCACCAATCTCAAGCAGTGAGAAGCATCCAGCCCAGCAGTGTGTGACAGTAGCCAGCTGTTCCTCCATCAGTGGTACCCAAACAGCCTGCTTTCAGTTCCCACACTAACACAGATGTTCACCCACACTCACACCCATGCACACTCGGCCTCCCGCATACTCACCCCCTCACACTCTCTCCCCCACTCCAGTTTTGCCCACTACCATGTTGTCCCCCCACCCTCCTATCTAGGAAGCTCTTTGTTTTTCCTTCAATTTTAAATGATAACATTCCTGGGTAAAATAGTCTTGGTTGTAGGTGCTTGCTTTTCATCACTGAGTATTTCATGCTAATATCTTCTGGCCTGAAATCTCCTGTTAAGAAACCAGCTGACAGTCTTATGGGAGCTCCCTTGTAGATAACTAATTGTCTTTCTCCTGCAGATTTTGAGATTCTCTTTGTTTTTAAACTTTGCTCTTTTATTTATGATGTGTCTTAGTGTCACCTCTTTGGGTTCCTGTTTTTGGCATTCTCAGCACTTCCTGGACTTGTGTGTTGTTTTCCTTCACTAGGTTAAGGAAGTTTTTAGTCATTATTTCTTCAAGTAGGTTCTCCTAATACCCCTATAATATAGATGTTAAACTTCATGTTGTCCCATAGGTCCCTTAAACTATCCTCATTCAATTTTCTTTTTGCTGCTCTGATTATATTTTTTTCTACCTTGTCTTCCAAATTGTTGATTTGATCCTCTGCTTCATGCAACCTACTTTTTATGCTTTCCACAGTGTGGGGTGAGAGGAAGGCCAGAGAGTGGAGCATTGGTTTTCCCCCAGGGTGATGCCACATAAAGGGAAGTGTTCCATTCAAGAAAGATGGTGTCTACAGTATAGGAGAATAATTCAGTACAGGGATCATAGCGGCTATCCCCCAGCTCCCTCCCCAGAGCCACAACCCCAGATCCTCCTCAGGCAACTATCGTCCACTCTGCTCTCTCCTCACTGGAACCCAGTGTGAGTGACTTCAAACAAAATTTTGTGCATTGGCCTTTTAAGAGAGTGTCTGTGTCTGCAGCAGACTCTGTCTCTCAGTGGCAGACAGAAACCCCAGAATGGGGTTTCACAGCAGAATGCTATGTGGGTACCTATTCCTGGCTCTGGTCCTCTGGGTTGGGGAGCCAGGCTTGAGGTTTAGGCCCAACACTTCTCAGGGGAAACCTTTGCAGCTGAGATATCCCTCCAGAATCTCAGCTGCTGCCCGTTGGAGTAGAGTCAGCCTTTTTTTCTCCCATGTCTGCCCTTCCTATCAGCCTCAATGTGGCTTCTTCTGTAAATCCTCATTATAAGACTCCTCTTCAACTAGTTTTCAGTTGGTTATTCAGGATGACTGTTCTTTAATTTAGTTGTAATTCCAGTTTGGTCCTGAGAAGAGATAAGTATAGCTTCTGTGTACTCTGTTGCCATATTGAAATCCCCTAGTTATTTCTAATCTGTTGCAAGATTACTTATACTGAAACAAATGAGAATTTTCATGTTTTGTGTTTGTTTTTATTTTATTTTTAATTTATCTTTATTGTTTAAAGTATTACAGCTGCTCCCTCTTATTCCCCCATTGACCCCTCCCCCCCCCCCCACATCCCCCAGGTCTTCACCACACTATTGCCTATATGCATGTATTATGTATGTATGCATATAAGTTCTTTGGTTAATCTCTTCCTAGCCCCCACCTTCCCTCTGAGATTCACCAGTCTGTTCCATGCTTCTATGTCTCTGGATCTATTTTATCAGTTTATTTTTGTTCATTAGATTCCACATATAAGTAAGATCATGCAATACTTGTCTTTCTTTGACTGGCTTATTTCTCTTAGCATAATACTTTCCAGGTCCCTCCATGTTGTCTCAAAGGATAAGAGACCCTTCTTCTTTACAGCTGCATAATATTCCATTTCATAGATATACCACATATTTTTATCCAATCTTTTTTGGATTAATGGAACAGAACAGAGAACCTAGAAACTGACCCAAGCTTTGCACACAATTAATATTTGACAAAGAAGACAAGAGTGTACAATGGAGTAAAGACAATCTCTTCAATAAATGGTGTTGGGAAAATTGGATGGGTACATGCAAAAAGCTGAATCTAGACCACCAACTTATACCATACACAAGAATAAATTAAAAATGTATTAAAGACTTACATGTAAGTTGTGAAACCATAAAAATCCTAGAAGAAAATATAGGCAGCAAAATTTCAGACATCTCTTGTAGAAATATGTTTGTGTTTATTTTTAAATGGGAGAAATAAGGAGAAAATTGAAATATAGTCATGGTTGCTCTACTTACAAGTAACTTATTTCCCCTAAAGAAAGGCATTAACAAACATCAATCTACTTATATAGTGACACAAATGCACATTTAGTAGGACTTGAAGAAAGATCTTGAAAGGACAGAGAAACAAGGAAAATGACCTCCCAATGACTTCACCTTATTCTCAGAGTAAATGATAGCTACCTGATAATAGATACCGATTTCTTTGGATATAACTTTTTAATAATTCATGGCCTGACAGTTAATGCTAATCCTCCCTTTCAAGAAAGTCTCATGAAAATATTCTCCAAAGAGACTGATTTATTCCCAAATGTACCATCAAGAAGTCAGAGTTCCAGTGCTAATGATTATCTGGATTTTTAAAAATAGTTAATTATTATGTTTAGTTGTAATATAATAAAATTAACTTCTCTATTGGTTTAATGTTCTATGAGTTAATGCACGCAGGCATTCTTGTAATTGTCACCACTGATAGCACAAAGAACAATTCCAATATCTCAAAGAATTCCCTCATGCTGTCCCCTTTATATCCAGACCCTCTTCCCAGTACTAATCCATTGCATTTATTATCCTTGTAAATTTTTGTCTTTTCCAAAAATTCATAAATGGAATAATATAATATGTATCATTTTGGGTCCAAATTCTTTTACTAGTAAAATTAAGAGTCATTCATGTTGTTACATATTCAAAATTTATTCCTTTTTACTGTTGAATAGTATTGCATTATACAGATGTACAACAGTTGAAGGGCATCTGGGCTATTTCCAGTTTATGGCATTTATGAATAAAATTGTAATAAATATATTTGCATGCATGCTTTTTTGTTAACACAAGCTACAATTTCTCTAGAATAAATACCTAGAAGTCTGATTAATAGGCCTCAGAGTAAGTGTGTATTTAATTCTTCTATTTTCTGGAAGAGATTGTACAGAAAATATATTAATTTTTCCATAAATGCTTGGTGGAATTCAGCATTTTTCTTTTTAGAAGGTTTATTATTATGGATTCTAGTTCTTTTATAGATACAGGGTTAATTGGTTTGTCTATTTAAAGTTGGATGAGATCTAGTATTTTGTGGTTTTCAAGGAATTGAAACATTTCATCCAATTTGGAGAATGTATATGCATAAGAGTTGTTCATAGGATACTGTGGAGTCAGTAGTGATATCTCCTCATTCATTCATGATTTTGGTTATTTGTACTTTCTTTTTTCTTTCTCCCTCTTGTTAGAGAATTACCAATTTTATTGATTTTTTTCAAAGAATCATCTGATTTTATTGATTTTATCTATTTTTTTGGTTCTTAATCCATTGATTTCACTTGTTATTTATGATTCCCTTTCTTCTGTTTGCTTTGGGCAAATATACTAGTGTGTGTGTATATATATATATATATATATATATATCATTAAATTATTCCCCTATATATTTTTTCTACATTAGAACACAGATATCTAGAACATAATAACAGGATTTTACCTTTTAACTAAGCTTTTACACCATAGCCAAGCTTTTTAAATTATAAATGACTGCTTTACAATCAAGCTTCATTCTACCTTCTCCTTTTTGTTAAGTTGCTTGAGCCTTCTCTGTGACTATGTCATCTGGAATTTTTCCGCTTCTGTTGCCTCATATAATACTTTATACTATAATTTGATTTCTATGTGCAAAACCTTGGCGAGCCTGTTCTTCCTTTATCCCTAATAACATCTAGAGCATAATATTAAGAATTGCTATTTATTTTGTAGCTACTAGGTACCAGGCATTATGCTAAACAATTTACATGCATTTAATCTAATTTACAAAAGTCCCTTGTTAGTGGTTATCCATTTCATTAAAAATAACAGGAGCCCAGAGAAGAACACGATTTACCAGCCCATCCATAGAGCTAATATGTGGTAGAGCCAAAATTTAAATTCAAGCCTGCCGGATTGCAAAGCTACATTCAACACCATACTATTTAGCCTTCTGGCATACTATAATATTCTCCTTTTATTAAAATAAAATTATTTTTTTTAATATTAGAATAACTTTGGTACCTATTACTAATGTACAACCACATAGTTTGTTCTTATACTAACTTCTCCATATATGTATAAATGTTTGACTTTTACCCAGGGTTGTAGCTGAAATCTACTTACTCATATACTTTTAAAGACATACTCCTGAGATGCTTACAATTTTTTACCCAATACATTGGAAGTCTTGTCTCTCTGTTACTACCATCTTCTTCTTTTGTCCAAGTCTGCCTCCAACATACTAGTATAATTCAGGATTTTCAAACCTTAGTGTACATCAGAATCACCAGGAGGGCTTGTTAAACAGATTGTTGGGCCTCATCCCCCAGGGTTTCTGACTCAGTAAATCTGGGGGGAGGCCCAAGAATTTGCATTTTTTTTAAACTTCCCAGGTGAATCTGATGCTTCTGCTTCAGGGACCTCATTTTGAGTATCACTGGTATGTGATATGGCTGATTAAATGGTCTTTGGTATGTTTTTTTAAAATATGTGTTGTAATTGAATAATATTTTATTTTTATTTATTTATTTTTAAGAGAGAAGGAGAGAAATGTCAATGTGAGAGAGAAACACCGATCAGTTGCCTCCCACACACACCCTGACCAGGGATGGAACCTGCAACCTGGGTATGTGCCCTGACCTGGAATCAAATCTTATACCTTTTGGTGTATGAGACAATCTTCCAACCAACTGAGGCACACTGGCCAGGACGGTCTTTGGTATGTTCATATTATATTGGTACAATAATAAACTAGATATGAATTCCCACTTACTTTATGAGTTTAATTTAAAGCATATGAAGAAAAAAAGTATAAAAATGAAAATAAAATCTGAAGAACATAAGTCACTGAAGTTATTCCACATTCCACACAAAATATATTCCATCACCAACAAAACTTTAAAAACTACACATTATTGACCCATTCAGGAGGTCACAGTGTATATCACTTTATGAAAAGATAGAAACAGTTTTGTCAATAAAGGTACCTCTCAAATTATATTCAACCAAGAATTTATTAAACTCATTTGGTCACAAAACTCATTTCTTTCTATGTAGAATACACTGTGAACTAGTGTTATTCAGGACACACTTTGAGAAAAGCTATTCAAAATAATATTTTTACAGGAAAGGTCAGGCATCCCTGGGGATCTGCCAGAATCATAGAGACTAGGTGCCTGTTCAATTACATTCAAATAATACCGAGGAGTTATTTACTCTTCCCACACTCTAGGTCTGGTTTCCTCTAGTATGGCTCTTGGAACATTGGATTTATTTCTGAGCAAAATTATGCCACAGGTAAAATTTACATAATGGCAGACACAAAAACAAAGATAGGGGATACCAAAGATCTTTCCAGGGATCACCTAACTCTATTCTAAGTATGTGTAGCATCAGGCACCTGATAATCTCATATAATGTTATTGGTTTTGTTTGTTTGTTAATCATCGCCCGAGGATATTTTCCAGTGATTTAGAGAGGGACTGGAAGGGAGAGAGAATTACAAAGAGAGAGACACATTGATTGGTTGCCTCCTGCACACACCCAGACTGGGGATTGAACCTGCAATTGAGGTACATGCCCTTGACCTAAGTTGAACCTGGGATGCTTCAGTCCACAGGTCAATGCTTTATCCACTGAGCAAAACCATCTAGGGCGCGATATAAAAGTTTGACTTGAATTGATGTCAGACTAAACTGTTTTAAACTTTGCCATTTATTTAGTTTTAAAAATCAAGACAATATTTTTTCATATCTGATAGTCTGAAACATTGCCCAGTCTAAAGTTTCCCAACAGCAGTTAAGCAAGCTCAACTTTAAGTTCTGTCAGAAGACTGGAATGGAGTTCTGCTGGATCAAGTAACTTGGACCTGTTTAGTAAGACATAGGTGCTTTTATACAATCATCTCACCACTATAGGCTCCATTCCCTCTGACCAATGCTTGTTGACCCTTTCTGTATGAACATGCTCCTCATTTATCATAGAAAAGGCAGAAGTAGGAAGAACTGAGTAATCAGTTTATCCTTTGCCATTATACCATTAGCCTCAAGGAGTGATACAGGGCTAGAGATATATTTGAGCATCATCCCATAAAACAAGAGGTGGCATATAGGATTAGATATAGACATAAAAACTCCACTGCTTACAAAACAAACCACAAAAACAAACAAACAAATAAAAAACTCTGCTGCTGATGAAATTCATATGTTCTTACATTTATAATTACTTATATTGTTTAATATTCTAAGACAGTTCTGTACATCATCTTTGATAAATTAATTACTGATCTGTTTACCTTAATGGTACCTTAATGGTTTTAGGTAAGTAAGCTTTTCAAAATCCCAGGCCTATAGCCTCAAGGGACATTCATATTTGCTTTTCAAAGCCTACTATTTCACAAAAATCATGTCACACCATCTGTGAATAATACATTTAAAAATATTATATCTGGATTGTGCCTTACAATTAGCAAGAATTTTCACATTTGATCCCATAAACAATTTTATGAGGTTGGTAAAATCAAGACTTTTTCAGATGGCCATAAAAAGAGTTTAGTCAAAATGCAAATCACTTTGTTTTTTTTATTATCAATATGTATACAGCAGACATTCCTGATCCTTATTGCATCCCTTAATCCAACCATCAACATGAGAAGTTTCATATTCTGCTTTATTTATGTCTTTAGTTATTTGACTTTTTTACTATTTGTTCAATTATGGTTTACATTCAATATTATTTTGGGTTAGTTTCATATACAACATAGTGGTTAGAAAAGGCTGTAGTAATCAAAACACCATGGCACTTACATAAAAGGGGACAGAGTAGAGAGTCCAGAAATAAACTCACATCTGCCGGGAGCCGGTCCATCCTTGCTGCTTGACACAGTCGCTGCAGGGAAGAAACATCTGCACAGCATGTTTCAAGGGACCTGGCGTATATGGCATACTGTTCTTAATATGTTTGCTAAGCCCCCTTGCACTCAGGACGGATAGGACTCCACCGTAGAAAGAGGGTGGATAGTCTTCGCCGACTCCGTCCACACCTTTGGGAACCCCTGGAACAGGATTCCCCTAGGTAAGCCCCCCCTCATTGAGAACCCCCACACTCGGGACGGATAGGACTCCACCAGGGTGCTACAGACCCCCCTATAGAGGATAAGTAGGGTAAGAAGGTGGATAGTACAGAACTTAGATTGAGAAGATGTGCCATACTGAGTCCAAGAAAGAAGACTCTGTATTGATCCTTAGATTGAGAAGATGTGCCATACTGAGTCTAAAGAAAAAAGACTCTATTGATCTTTTAACACATATGCTTGCTAGCAGAGGAGTTAAGGTTACTCCCAGTCAGACGGAATATTTTATACAAGAAATATGTCCATGCTTTTCTGAGGAAGGAGAGGTACCAGAAAGGTAAATGTAGAGGCATGGGAGAAGGTAGGCACAAGGAGCCTTATCCTTAACCCCACTGCAGCCTTTCCACCCCAGAAAAGTGCAGGATTGGAAAGCTCTCCCTGGGGTGATAGATCAGGACTCAGGTAATAGCGGAAAGCGCCAATCCTACTCTTAAAATGGATACAAGAGAGCATTTGGGGTTTTTATTTTTAATGCCTGCCTTGGATTGAGTAAATGCATTACATGCGTCACCACAATGGACCCAGAGAAGCTCCTTGTCCCATCGTTCCAAAGACTTAGAGTTGCCCCGATGACAGAAAAGCGGAAAAAAGAAGAAAAGAAAGGCTATGCAAGGGACTGAGGTGCCAACATGGGGTCAGCTGAAGAAGTTAATAACTGAGGCCCAACAGATGGTAGAAAAGCAAGAAGTAGAAGCTACTCTCTTAGCCAAGTCCGAGGACTCTGAGTAAATCAGCAAAAGAAACTTTCATTTAGCAGAAACTCACTTATTTCGTCAAATGGAAAGACTTACTTACAGGAGCCTGGAAGAGACCTGATGTACTTTTAACCTGGGGGAGAGGAGATGCTTGTATATTTCCACAGGATGCAGACTCACCTGTGTGGATTCCAGACCGTCTAATCCGACCTTATGTCACACCACCCTCTCGTCTCCTCCTCATCTTCCTCCTCCCCGGTATCATCCATATTATCCAACCCAGAGGGCACAGCTGACTCCTCCTTGGACACCGACACCACCATCAAGCACGGCCCTGATGGACCCTTTGATGCAGCCCTTCAACTCGCTGACGCTTCGGGAAGCCCATGGCCAGTGACGCCGCCCGCTAGCCAGACCAACAAAGACAATCAAACCAACAACTTGAGGACAGCTGAAATCCCTTGACTGAAGAGGCCGGCAACCTTCTACAGGAACGGGGCTCCTTGTGCGCTTCATCCACTATGTTTATAGCTATGCTTATTGTCATTGCTTGCCAGTCTTCTTCCGAGTCTTAAACAGCCCAATCTGAGAGGTGGCCACTGATTTGCATGCGCTATCATTTAAAAAATAAAAAAGGGGGAATTTGCCGGAAGCTGGTCCATCCTTGCTGCTTGACACAGTAGCTGCAGGAAAGAAACATCTGCACAGCATATGTTTCAAGGGACCTGGCATATATAGCATATTATTCTTAATATGTTTGCTCTCCTTAGTGCCATGTGTTTTAACCAAGGTCACCTCTCTGAGAAAGGTTGTTTCCCCAGGTGGGGATTTTTCCCTGAGGTTAGGGAGGAGATACAACCCCTTAATTAAGTGCCAGGCGGGTAGTTAAGCTACATAATCTTTACTCCCTGGAATGGAGATAATAAACGCCCTAACCTTTGTAATAGAAATTGACAGGATTAAAATCGGCTGGTATAAATATGGATGTAACAAGACAATAAACATCAGATCCTCATCAGATCCTGATCAGTTCCTAACCAGAACTCCGACCAGAACTTTGGCTGGAGATCCTGGCTAGAGGTCCTGACTAGGCTGCTGATCAACTGAAGGCTGTCTTCCTGTCATTCCTTCTTCGCCGACTCCGTCCACACCTTTGGGGACCCCTGGACCTGCTGGGGTTGGACTCCAACACACATCTTTATAGTAAATTAATATTTTACAAAAGAGACAAGAGCATACATTGGAGTCAAGACAGACTAATCAATAAATGGTGATGGGAAAATTGGACAGATACAAGCAAAAAAATGAAACTAGACCACCTTCTTACACCATACACAAGAATAAACTTAAAATGGATTAAAGACAAATATTAAACTGGAAACAATAAAACTCTTAAAAGAAAACATAGCTAGTAAAATCTAGAATATTTCTTAGTCATATTTTTAGTCATATTCTCCTTGGGCAAGGGAAACAAAAGAAAAAATAAACAAATGGAACTACATCAACAAAGTATTTTTACACAGCAAAGAAATCCATCAACAAAACAAAAAGACAACTCAATAAATGGGAAAGATGTTTGTCAATGGTACATTTGAAAAGGAGTTAATATCAAAATTTATAAAGAATTCATACAACTCAACATCAAAAAAGCAATCTAAATATGGGCAGATGACCTGAATAGACATTTCTCCAAAAAGGACTTACAAATGGCTAATAGACATATGAAAAAAAATGCAAATTAAAACCACAATGAGATATCACCTCATACTTGTCAGAATGGCTTTCATCAATAAATCAACAAACAACAAGTGCTGGTGAGGATGTGGAGAACAGGGAACCCTGATGCACTATTAATGGGAGCGCAGATTGATGTAGCCACTGTGGAAATGGTTATTTGAATTTTTAACAAGTGAATTATGTTACAATCAGAAACAATAAAGATTTTAAAAATCTATTAGAACTGAATTAGCTTCTCAAGGGATATCACTTCTAAGGGGAAATACAATTTATCATCATTAATAAGTTTTTTCAGTACTGAACACAAAATATCTATATTACTGAGTGAAACAAAGTAAGTGCCAGAAATGTAATTAAGGATTCTCTGAACAAATCTGGAGCTAAGAATAAGGATTCAATTCTTACTATCCCATTCACCAATATTGGAGGGGTAACACCGTGAAGTTGGCAGAATGCACACTGTCAATCTATTGTTGTTTGTTTAAAGTAGAAAACAGGGGAAGTACCATTATAAAATAGTCAAATCTATTTATTCATAAAAATAGGAGAGCATTAGCATAATCTGTATATAGAAGAAATAAAACAATTAGAGATGCAGATCATTGAAGGCACACGTATTCTCAGAGAGGAAGCAGAAACTTTGGTGAGAATGATTGATAAAACTCTCTGAGGTTAGTACGGTTGTCAACACATGCTTCATAGTTACATGTAGTGTAACTTGCAGTTAATGCCTAATCTCATTTCTTATATACTTTATGAGCTCCAAGCTCTCTCTCTTTCTTTCTCTCCAACCCCTCCCTGCTCCAGCAATTGGAAATAGTGATAGATCAAGTTCAAGGATTAGATGAGGATGTCAGTTTCACACAATTTTTGCCCAAATGCATCTAGGTGGCTGCCTTCAAAATACCATATAGCAAGGAAATATGGAGGAAAGGTGTGGTCACCTTTTAATGGATGAAGAAATTTTTAATCTTCATTTTAGTCTCTTTATTTACTAGGTCACCTCTTAGTTGCAGAATGTGTATATGTTCATATGTTGGTGTGTGTGTGTTTTTTTTTAAAATATATATTTTATTGAAGGGAGAGGGATAGAGAGTTAGAAACATCGATAAGAGAGAAACATCGATCAGGTGCTTCCTGCACTCATCCTACTGGGGATGTGCCCACAATCAAGGTACATGCCCTTGACCGGAATCAAACCTGGGACCTTTCAGTCCGCAGGCCGACGCTCTATCCGCTGAGCCAAACCAGTGAGGGCTGGTGTGTGTTTTAAATTCAGAGTTCACCAATCAGAGCTAACTGGATGACCCCATTTAACACTTATACCCTGGTCACACATAAAACTTATTTAAAATACTACTGCTAATGATATTCAAAATTTATTGATCTAATATTTTGCCAGGCTGTTTGGCATTAAATGTGTTTCTAATTAAGTTTTCATTGATTACTGAGGAACAACATTAAATAAAGATTACATTTGGAATCTCAGCACATGACACACAAATTTAAATGGAAATATATAATAAATGATTTAAAAGAGTTTTTAAGGTCGATTTTCAGCATTTTTGACACTTCTGTACATAAAACATTCAAAGATTCCTTTTAAAGTAACTTATGAGGTAGCAGTTCAAAACTGTTTTTTTTAAATTATTCCATCTAGAAGACTTATTAGATGACCAGAAATAAACTACAATAAAAAAAAATTTTAAAAAGTCAAACACTTAGAAGCTGAATAGCATACTATTAAATAATGATTAGGTTACCAAAGAGTTCAAAGAAGAAATTAAAAACATCCTGGAAATGAATGACAAAGAAACACAACAATCCAAAATCTATGGGACACAGTGAGAGCAGTCCTGAGAGGGAAGTTCATAGCTCTACAGCCTACATAAAAATAAGGTAATAAATTATGTAAATCTACAACTTAAAGAATTAGAAGGAGAGCAACAAGAAAAGCCCAGAGTGAGCAGAAGGAAGTAGATAATAAAGAGCAGAGCAGAAATAAATGACATAGAGACCAAAAAGATAATACAAAAGATCAATGAAACCAAGAGGTGGTTCTTTGAAAGGATAAACAAGATTGATGAATCTCTAGCCAGGTAAACCAAATCACAAATGAAAGAGGCGAAATAACAACAGACCCCACAGAAATACAAAGAATTGTAAAAAAAAACAAAACAAAACAAAACAAAACTATGAACAACTCTATTCCAACAAACTAGACAACCTAGAGGAAATGGACATATTACTAGAAAAATGTAACCTTCCATAATTCAATCAGGAAGAATCTAAAAATCTCAATAGGCTGATAACCATGGAGGAAATTAAAGCAGTAATCAAAAAGCTTACAGCAAACAAAATCCCAGGGTCAGACAACTTCACAGGAGAGTTTTACCAAACATTCAAAGAGTAACTAAAACCTATCCTCCTCAGACTATTTCAAAAAATTTGAGAGGAAAGCACACTTTCAAGGTCTTTCTATGAAGCCAGCATTACCCTAATCCCAAAACTAGATAAAGACAACAAAAAGAAAGAGAACTACAGGCCAATATCCCTCATGAACATATATTCCAAAATCCTCAAAAAAAATTCTAACAAATCAGATCCAGCAGTACAACAGAAAAATCATACATCATGACCAAGTATGATTTATCCTGGGGATGCAAGGATGGTTCAATATCTGCAAATCAATAAACGTGATACATCACATAAACAAATTGAGAGATAAAAATCACATAGTCATATCAATTGATGCAGAAAAAGCACTTGACAAAATTCAACACCCTTTCTTGATAAAAACCCTCAGCAAAGTGGGAATAGAGGGATTACACCTCAACATAATAAAAGCCTTATATGACAAACCTACAGCCAACATCATACTCAATGGGCAAAAACTAATACCATTTCACCTAAGAACAGGAACAAGACAGGGATGCCCATGCTCACCACTCCTGTTCGACATAGTACTGGACATGCTAGCCATAGCAATTAGACAAGAAGAAGAACTAAAAGGTATCCAAATTGAAAAGAAGTAAAACTGTCCTTATTTGCAGATGACATGATACTGTGCATAGAAAACCTTAAAGACTCAATCAAAAAATTAATAGACTTAATAAATGAATTCAACAATGTAGCAAAACACAAAATTAAAGCCCAGAAATCTATGGCATTTTTATACACCAATAGTGGACTGAGATAAAGAGAGATTTTTAAAAAAAATTCCACTTACCATTGAACCAAAAAAAAAAATGAAGAAACCTAGGAATAAACTTAACTAAGGAGGTAAAAGACCTATACTCGGAAAACTACAGGACATTGAAAAAAGAGATAGAGGAAGACATAAACAGATGAAAGAACATATCGTGTTCAGGGATTGGTAGAAACAACATCATTAAAATGTCCATACTACCCAAAGCAATCTATAGATTCAATGCACTCCCCATTAAAATACCAATGACATATTTCACAGACCTAGAACAAACTCTCCAAAAATTCATATGGAATAAAAAAAAGACCCCAAATAGCTGCAGCAATCCTGAAGAAGAACAAAGTAGGAGGGATCTCAATACCAGATATCAAGCTACATTACAAAGCCACTGTCCTCAAAACTGCCTGGTACTGGTGTAAGAACAGACATATAGTAGTAGACCAATGGAATAGAATAGAGAACCCAGAAATTGACCCAAATCACTATGCTCAATTAATATTTGACAAAGGAGGCAAGAGAATACAATGGAGTTAAGACAGTCTCTTCAATATACGGTGTTGGGAAAATTGGACAGATACATATAAAAAAAAAGAAACTAGACCACCAACTTACACCATACACAAAAATAAACTCAAAGTGGATAAAGGACTTAAACATAAGATGGGAAACCATAAAAATCTTACAGGAATCCACAGGCAGCAAAATTTCAGACATATGCCAAAGCAATATCTTCACTGATACAGCTCCTAGGGCAATGAAAACTAAAGAGAAAATAAACAAATGGGACTACATCAAAATAAAAAGCTCTGCCCAGCAAAAGAAACCATCAACAAAACAACAAAAAAGCCCACTACGTGGGAGAACATATTTGCAAATGTTATCTTAGATAAGAGTTTAATTTCCAACATTTACAGGGAACTCATACAACTTAATAAAAGGAAGATAAACAATCCAAAAAAAATGGGCAACTGACCTATATAGATACTTTTCAAAAGAGGGCATACAGAAGGCCAAGAGACATATGAAAACATGTTCAGAGTCACTAATCATCCAAGAGATGCAAATCAAAACAGCAATGAGGTACCATCTCACACCTGTCAGAATGGCTATCATCAACAAATCAACAAATGACAAGTGTTGGTGAGGATGTGGAGAAAAGGAAACCCTAGTACTTTGCTAATGAGAATGTTGACTGGTGCAGCCACTGTGGAAAACAGTATGGAGTTTCCTCAAAAAATTAAAAATGGAACTGCCATTTGATCCAGTGATCCCACTTCTAGGAATATATTCTAAGAAACTCAAAACACCAATCAGAAAGAATATATGCACCCCTATGTTCATAGCAGCACAATTTACCATAGCTAAGATTTGGAAACAGCCTAAGTGCCCATCAGCAGATGAGTGGCTTAGAAAACTGTGGTACATCTACACAATGGAATATTATACTGCTGTAAAAAGGAAGGAACTCCTACCATTTGCAACAGCATTGATGGACCTGGAGAGCATTATGCTAAGCGAAATAAGTCAGTTGGAGAAAGATAAATATCACATGATCTCACTCATTTGTGGAATATAATGAACAACATAAATTGATGAACAAAAACAGATCCAGAGATAGAGAAGCATTGATCAGTTCATCAAACCTCAGAAGGAAGGGAGGGGAGTGTGGGGGGGAAGGGGAGAGATCAACCAAAGGACTTGTATTCATGCATATAAGCCTAACCAACGGACACAGACATGGGGGAGTGAGGGTACAAACTGGGAGTGGGGGGCATTAAGGGATAAGGACTCATATGTAATACCTTGACAAATAAAGAATAAAAAATATAATTATCTAGCAGTATAATATAGATAAGAGCTTAGACTCTAAAATGAGTTGCCCTATTTTCAAATCTCAGACCTATCATTTACTCATTGTCTAACTTTGGGAAGTTTTTCAACCTCTCTGTGTCTGTGCCTCAGTTCTATAACCAGACAACCAATGGGTCTGGGCTGCCTGTCATTACTTGAGCAAATTAAGCAGAGACAGGATTGAATCATATATGAGCATTCACTCTAATAATGCTATCAGTATGGAAGAGTAGCAGGTCATCCACAAAAACCTGATCTGCCTCTCCACATAAGCCAGGTGCTTATATTGGGTAGAAGGCAAAGATTACATGAGAGAGTAAGAATTACAGGCATGGGAATGTAGGCAAGGTATAATGGTTACAGGTTACAGGCCATGCAGCCTGGGAGGGGGTGGGGAGTTGCAGAGGGCAGATGCCTCCGGGACTAGATTGTTTAGCCGCGAGGTTGTAAATCTTTCCATAAGGGTAGGCAGTTCTCGGGAAAGGAGGATGGACTGCATTCCGATGTTAGCTCCATGTCCCAGGGCATACAACTTTCAGACAGTTTAGAATGTGCTTTCTTTTTTTCTTTTTTTTTTTTAAATATATTTTATTGATTTTTTACAGAGAGGAAGGGAGAGAGAGAGAGATAGAAACATCGATGAGAGAGAAACATCGATCAGCTGCCTCCTGCACATCCCCCACTGGGGATGTGCCCACAACCCAGGTACATGCCCTTGGCCGGAATCGAACCCGGGACCCCTCAGTCCGCAGGCCGACGCTCTATCCACTGAGCCAAACCGGTCTCGGCTAGAATGTGCTTTCTATAATCAAAACAAAACCATCACGGTTAACAGCATGATTAATATTTCTTATAATTGTAGCTAGTCCCCAATATTCTATTTCTGCCCTTAACAGTTCCTCACCTATAAAACCTCATAAAGTTGATAGGATGACAGAAAATCCATGTAAAACTTCTTTCACAGTACCTAGGGATAGTAAGTAACCAGCAGTGAATCACTATCTTTTGTTCACCCAGCAGATAAAAGCTGATGAGCCAGCTTCATGATATTCACCTCCTCTCCAAAATGGTGGTGGTAAGCTAGATTCAATAGTGTATATACACACAAGAAAGCTACCTCTTTCTGAAGACACACTCAGCGGGTACTCTAGTGTTTAGTGATGCTGAAGTATCTTGTGAGGCAAGATATGGTGGGTAAGTAGGCATTATGATTGTAATTTCAAGTACTAATGAATGTAAGTGCTGGGCACATTTATTTTTTTTACTTTAAAAAATATTTTTTTATTGTTGATAGTATTACAGATGTCTCCCATTTTCCCCCCTTACCTCCTCCTCCAGGTTTCTTTTGCTCCAGTCTTCACCCCCCTATTGCATTGTCCATGGGCTATGCATATAATTATGTAAGTTCTTTGGTTTATATCTTCTCATTCCCATATTCCCACATAGAGTTGTGTCAGTTTGTTCCAAGCCTCGGTGCTTCATGTCTTATTTTGTTGGTCAATTCATTTTGTTCACTAGATTCCACAAATAAGTGAGATTATGTAATATTTGTCTTTCTCAGATTGGCTTATTTCACTTAGCATAATATTCTCCAGGTCCATCCATGCTGTCCCAAAGAGTAAGAGATCTCTCCTTTTTACAGCTGCATAGTATTCCACTGTGTAAATGTCCTATAGTTTTGTATCCACTGATCTATTGATGGGCACTTGGGCTGTTTTCAAATCTTAGTTATTATAAATAACACTTCTGTGAACATAGGGGTACATGTATTCTTTCTAATTGTTGTTTTGGGGGCTTTATTATATATTCCCAGAAGTGGGGTCACTGGGTCAAATGGAAATTCCATTTTGAATTTTTTGAGGAAACTCCATACTGTTTTCCATAGTGGCTGGACCAATCTCCATTCCCACCAGCAGTGTACTAGTGGTCCCTTTTCTCTACATCCTCACCAGTACTTGTTGTTTGTTGATTTTTTAATGATAGCCATTCTGACAGGTGTGAGGTGATATCGCATTGTGACTTTAATTTGCATTTCTCGGATGATAAGTGACTAAGCATTTTTTTCATGTCTTCTGGCCATTTGTATGTCCTCTTTGAAGAAATGTCTATTGAGGTCTTCTGCCTATTTTTTAATTGGATTGTTTGTGCTCCTTTTGGTGAGTAGTATGACTACTTTATATATTTTGGATATTAATCCTTATCAGGTGTATCATTGGAAAATATGTTCTCCCATAGAGTGGGTTCCCTTTTCATTTTGATGGTGGTTTCTTTTGCTATGCAGAAGCTTTTTATTTTTATGTAGTACCATTTGTTTATTTTCTCCTTAGTTTCCTTTGCTCTGGAGATGTATCAGCAGAAATTCTATTATGTGAGATGTCTGAGATTTTACTGCCTATGTTTTCTTCTAAGATTTTTATGGTTTCATGCCTTACATTTAAGTATTTTATCCATTTTGAATTTATTCTTGTGTATGGTGTAAGTTGGTGGTCTAGTTTTATTTTTTTTTTGCATGCGTCAGTCCAGTTTTCCCAACACCATTTGTTGAAGAGACTCTTTACTCCATTGTATGTTCTTGCCCGTTTTGTCAAATATTAATTGATCATAATGGTGTGGGTCAATTTCTGGGGTCTTTGTTCTGATCTATTGGTCTATATGCCTATTCTTGTGCCAGTACCAGGCTGTTTTGGTTATAAGGGCTTCGTAGTATAGTTTCATATCTGGTATAGTGATCCTTCCAACTTTGCTCTTCTTTCTCAGAATTGCTGCAGCTATTTGGGGTACTGTATGTTTTCATATACATTTTTGGAGTATTTGTTCTAGTTCTGCGAGGTATGCAGTTGGTATTTTAACAAGGATTTCATTGAATCTATAGATTTCTTTAGGTAGTATGGACATTTTAATGATGTTAATTCTACCAATACATGAACATGGTATACATGTCCATATGTTTGTATCTTCATTTCTTTATTCAAAGTCCTATAATTTTCCAAGTATAGGTCTTTTACCTCCTTCATTAAGTTTATTCCTAAGTATCTTATTTTTTTGTCATTGTTGCAATGGTAAATGGGATTTTATTTTTAGTTTCTCTTTCTCAGAGATCATTGTTGGCGTATAAAAATACCATCAATCATGTTTATCTTTTCAAAGAACCAGCTCTTGGGTTTATTGATCTTTTGTACTGTTTTATTTTTGTCTCTATGTTATTTAGACATTTATTAATCTTTATTATTTCCTTCCTTCTACCTCATCTGGACTTTATTTTTTTCTGTTCTCTTTTAATTTCATTTAGTTGTAGGGTTAGATAGTTTATCAGTGTTTCTTCTTGCTTCTTGAGGTAGGCCTGTAATGCTATGAACTTCCCTTGCAGGACTGTGTTTGCTGTGTCCCATGGGTTTTGGGTGATTGTGTGTTCATTTATTTCCAGGAAGTTTTTAATTTCTTGCTTGATCTCATTGGTATCCCATTCATTGTTTAATAACATGCTATTTAGCCTCCAAGTATTTGAGTGTTTTTGAGTTTTTTATTGTAGTTGATTTATATCTTCATACCATTGTGATCTGAGAAAATGCTTGGTATTATATCAATCTTCTTGAATTTGCATAGACTTGTTTTGTGTCCCAACATGCAGTTTATCTTTGAGAATGTCCCATGGGCACCTGAGAAGAATGTATATTCTGTTGCTTTGGGGTGAAATATTCTGTAAATATAGGTTAGATCCATCTTATCTAGTGTGTCTTTTAAGGCCTCCATTTCTTTGTTGATTATTTCTCTGGAAGATCTATCCAATGATGTCAGTGGGGTGTTAAAGTTCCCTACTATGACTGTGTTGCAGTCAGTCTTTCCCTTAAAGCTAATCAAGAGATTTTTTTTATGTACTTGAGTGTTCCTATATTGGATATAATGTATATATGTTTACAAGGGTTCAATTTTCTTATTAAATTATTCCATTTAGGATTATGTAGTGGCCTTCTTTTTGTCTTATTATTGCCTTTGTTTTGAGGTCTATTTTGTCAGGTATGAGTATTGCAACCACAGTTTTTCTTTCCTTCCCATTTGCATGGAATATTTTTTCCATCCCCTCACTTTCAGTCTGTGTGTATCTTTTGTTCTGATGTGGGTCTCTTGTAGACAGCATATATATGGGTCTTGTTTTCTTATCCACTCAGTCACCCTATCTCTTTTGAGTGGAGCATTCAATCCATTTACATTTAAGGTTATTATTGACTAATAGCCCGGTGCACGAAATTCATGCACATTAAAAGGGGATTAATTAGAGAAAATATTTTTTTAAAATATATTTTATTGATTTTTTACAGAGAGGAAGGGAGAGGGATAGAGAGTTAGAAACATTGGTGAGAGAGAAACATCGATTGGCTGCCTCCTGCACACCCCCTACTGGAGATGTGCCCGCAACCAAGGTACATGCCCTTGACCGGAATCAAACCCAGGACCCTTCAGTCCACAGGCCAATGCTCTATCCACTGAGCCAAACAAGTTAGGGCAAGGAAATATTTTAATATTGCTGTTTGCCCTTTCTCTATAATAGAAGTGTCAGAGATGAAAGAAAATTAGTAAAATGTATATGAAAAATCTCCCTCCTGTCAGAGTCTGGGGCGCACCATGGGATCCAGACTCAAGTCCCTGCCCACCCACATATGCCTCAAAATCACGCAAGACTCAGACCTGACCGTGCCCCCTCCATTGGGCGAGATCCAGAGCCAGCCATTCCCATCCTTGTGAAGCCCTGCCAGGAAGGGGATGCAGCCTCAGGTCCCCTGGCCCAGCGCTTGGGTGGGGGGCATGGCCTGAGGTCCCCATCAAGCCCTGCTGGGTGGGGAACATGGCCTGAGTTCCCCTGGCCTGGTGCCAGGGTGTGGGGCATTGCCTGAGGTCCCCTGTCAAGCCCCATGGGGTTGGGGGGGAGAGAGCCTCAGGTCCCTGCTGATTGCTCATTAAGGCTCATTACTGAAACTCCACCTCCACTGTGAGTGCAGCATCTTGTGTTGCAGAAACCCTGACTCTACTGTGGGTGCCTCCATCTTTGTGGCAGAGTGACAGTCAATTTGCATATTCCCTTTTTATTATATAGGATAGGTATTTATTGGAATTTTTATTTTCTTTATACCTGTGATCCTCTCTCTTTCCTTCTCTCTGTTTGTCTTACCACAGTCCCTTTGGCATTTCTTGCAGTGCTGGTTTGGTGGTTATAAACTCCTTTAGCCTTTTTTTTTTCTGCAAAACTCTTTTTATTTCTCCTTGAATTTTTAATCATAGCTTTGCTGGATAGAGTTGTCTTGGATTCTATCCCTTGCTTTTTATTACTTTGTATACTTCATATCATGCCCTTCTGATCTGAAGTGTTTCTATAGAGAAGTCAGCTGACATTCTAATGGGAGCTCCTTTGTAGGTAATGTTTTGTCTCCATCCCTTGCTGCCTTTAAGGTTCTTTCTTTGCCTTTAATGTTTGCCATTTTAATTGAAATGTGTCTAGGTGTGGGTCTGTTTGGCTATATCTTGATTGGGACTCTCTGTCTCCTGAACTTGTGTGACATTTTCCTTCACCAGGTTGGTGGAAGTTTTCTGTCATTATTTCTTTAAACAGGTTCTCTGTTCCTTGCTCACCTGCTTCCCATTTTGATATTCATATAATGAAGATATTGTTAAGTTTCATGTTGTCCCAGAGCTCCCTTAAGCTATCTTCCTGCTTTTTAATTTTTTTTTCTATTCGCTGCTCTTATTAGGTATTTATTTCTACCTTGTCTTCCAAATTGCTGATCTGATCTGCTTCACCTGATTTACTTTTAATTCCTTCCACTGTGTTCTCAATGTCAGATATATTATTCTTCATTTATATCTGGTTCTGGTACATGGTTTCTATTTCCTTTTTCATGCTGCTATAGTTCCGAGTTCCTTATAATTTGTACTAAGCTCCTTAAACACCTTTAGAACCATTACTTTGAACTCTATAGCTGATAGTTTGCTTGCTTACATTTCATTTTATTCTTTTCCTGGAGATTCCTTTTTGTTTCATGTGGGGGTTGTTTCTTTGTCTCCCTATCTTAGCTGTCTCTTTGTATTTTCTTCCATGTATTAGATAGAACTGTTATGCCTCTCAGTCTTTGTGGGATGGTCTTATGCAGAAAGTGTCTTGATGGATCCAGTGGTGTAATCTCTTTGATCTCCTGAACTTGATACTCTAGGAATGCCCCTTGTGTGTGTTTTTGGGCTCTCCTTTTGTAATTGGGGCTTGACTGTTGATGTCCCATTCATGGGAGGGATTTCCCCTCCAACTTGATGCCAACTAGAGGCTCAACCCCAACGTCATTGTGCCAGCTGACAGAATGACAGAACAGAAGACACAACAGGACTAAACAAAAAAACACCATGAAAATTAAACTATGCAATGCAACAACAACAGGAAAGACTAAGAAGGAAAAAGAAGAAAAAGCAAAGCAAAGATAAAATAAAAGAATACTAAAAGACATGTGATCAAAGACTAAGAGGGGATATAAAGAAAAAGGGAGAAAGGAGAAGAAGAAGAAATGGCTATATGGAAGCAAGGAGGAAGCCAAAAGAACTAGTATAAGAAGAACAAAGAAAAGGAACATAAAATAAATGAAATAATAATAATTAATTTAAAATGCAGTAATAATGGATACATTAAGATGTAGATAGGAAAAGTAAAATGGAAAAAAGAGAAAAATAAAATAAGAAAAATTAATAATAACAATAAGAATACACAAAAGTACAATAGAATCAAAGGAAAGAAATTAGAGATATGCAAGAAGAGAAATAAGGAAAAAAACCACACAACAAAAACAAAATAAATCTACTCACACACACACACACACACACACACACACACACACACACACAAATCAAAACCACACACACACAGTCAAAAATCTTTGGGTCTGCTATTTGTGGAGCTCACTGGATTTTTCTCTGATGTTATCGAATCTGGTCCCTTGGTGTGTCTATCCTGGGCCTCCTCAGAGCTTCTCTGGTGCAGGTAAATTGGAGTCACTGTCCCTTTCTGGCCCTGGGCCACCTTATTGAGGTCTGAGAGTTTGAAGCCCCTAGTAGTCCAGCTGGCAGGGACTCCTTAGCACAGAGGTTGGGTCTGCCTCAAGTGTCACGCCTTGATTGTCCTTGTTCTGAGCTCTACTCCCTTGTCCCATAGAGCTGGGCTCTGTCTGGGTATCCTGGTCTTGGCTGGGATGGTTTGATCAGACTCATGTTGTGCTGGGGTCCAACCCCAGCAGGTCCAGGGGTCCCCAAAGGTGTGGACGGAGTCGGCGAAGAAGGAATGACACGGAGACAGCCTTCAGTTGATCAGCAGCCTAGTCAGGACCTATAGCCAGGATCTCCAGCCAAGTTCTGGTCGGGATCTCCAGCGAAGTTCTGGTTAGGATCTGATCAGCATCTGATGTTTATTGTCTTGTTACATCTGTATTTATACCAGTCTATTTTAATCCTGTCAATTTCTATTGCAAAGGTTAGGGTGTTTCTTATCTCCATTCCAGGGAGTAAAGATTATGTAGCTTAAGCGTGATTGTTTAAACTTTGTAGTTAAAGTGATTAACTACCCGCCTGGCACTTAGTTAAGGGGTTGTATCCCCTCCCTAACCTCAGGGAAAAATCCCCACCTGGGGAAACAACCTTTCTCGGAGAGGTGACCTTGGTTAAAACACATGGCACTAAGGAGAGCAAACATATTAAGAACAATATGCTATATATGCCAGGTCCCTTGAAACATATGCTGTGCAGATGTTTCTTTCCTGCAGCGACTGTGTCAAGTAGCAAGGATGGACCGGCTTCCGGCAATGTTGGGGGTGGTGCCAGTAGCTTGTAGCGGGGGTGGGCAGGCTCTTCCTCTTCTTCTAATGCCTCAGCTATGCCTGGTTTGCTGGCACCTCCTCTCTGTCACCTGCAGGGGCACAGATTTCCTGCCCCAGGCTGTTCCTTCTTGCCTGAGGTTACCTCAAGTTGGGTCAGAAGCAGCTGTTTTGTCAGCAGGAAAGAGGAGATCTTCCCTGAATTCCAGGTGGGCAGGGCTGATCCTCTTTCCTGGACCTACTGTCCAGCCCCCTTTCTGTTCACCATCAAGAAATAGAGTGCTGAGCATATCAGGTAAGTCAACCCTCAGGACTTGCCGAACCCTTAACTAGATATTTTGAAAATAATCAAACTCAGTGTTTCCTAGGGAACAAATACAATTGAGGTACATTATTTTGTAAAAAAAAAAATGCAAAAGAATGAATCTAAATCCTAAAATGCAAAGCATTTGTGGAATTGTTAGATTTTTTACCACTCCCCATGTATAAACAGACATTCAATCATTTAGTCAAATCTACTTCAATGTAAGTTAGAAAGTCATACTAGGCTCGGAGCAAGATAAACAGGTCCATAAATTACAAAGAGTAGCCAGATGGAGACCCCATAGTAATCTCCCTTAACTGCAATTATCAGCTGGATTTTACAAAGAATCCAAATTTATATGTGAATTAGCATGTCCCTAGGCTAACACCATATTTAGATCTGGGAGTCTAATGACAATAATCACACCTTTGCTAAGCTTCAAAAGAAGCAGGTCAAAGTCACTTCAGTGTCATGTTTGTGACTTTTTGTTCTCTAATAACTTTTGGCAGGGGCATGTCTTTGTCTGCCTATTTACAGTTAAAGTGAATTTCCAAGCCTGTGGACTTGGCAGCTCTGGCTTCAGACCTAAAATTCCACATTTCTGCTCTTTCCAGATTCCCTTATCTACTGGGCAGCCTTGGAACTATCTCCATGGCAATGCAGGGCCTCTCCTGGCAGGTAAACCTGTCTGGTGAATCCGCCCATCAGAGGCGTGTCAGTACCATTTCCTGGAGCAATCTCACAGGGTGGCTCCACTTTCCATTAGTGTTCAAATACTTTGCTGCCTCCTCTACAGCTGCCAGACCTGCTCCTGCTGCTGCTCAGGTAATTCTCATTTCCCCCTGGCACCACTATAGACAGAGGTGGTTGGTAAAAGGCTTGTACATGTACCTGCCTGTCTGCCTTCCTATCCTTTCCTTTCATGATCTCTCTGTCTCTCTCCTTCTCTCTGTTTGTTCCTTAGGGAGAACATCTGGTGTGTACCTTACTGACCACCGAGAAGATGATGAGTTCAAGCTATTGGAATGAGATGAACAGCAGCAGCTCTGGGATTCAGCAACTCCCAGAGGTGCTGCAGTGCCAGCCTCAGCATTACCACTGCTACCATCAGTCAAGTCAAGCCCAGCAGCCTCCAGAAAAAAATGTAGTGTATGAGCGAGTGAGGACCTACAGTGGACCCATGAATAAGGTGGTTCAAGCCTTGGATCCCATCGGCTCCCGGGAAGTGCTCTCCCCTCTCAAAACTTCCTCCTCCTACCAAAATTTGGTTTGGAGCGACCATTCCCAGGTACCACAAAGACAGCTATGTCAGGCTAGTAGAGAGGGGGAATCTTGAACCTCATTTCTTTTTTTAAAATTTAAGTTCTTTATTGTTTAATGTATTACATAAGTCTTCTTTTCCCCCCATTGACCTCTCCCCGGCCGCCCCCAACCCCCAGTACATTTCCTCACCCCCCACCCCATCTGTGTCCATTGGTTATGCTCATACGCATGCATACAAGTCCTTTGTCATTTCTTTTCTTTCTGTTTCTCTGCCTCTGTTATAACGAATGTTATCTCTCAGTGGAATACAGCTACATATTCAATGTACAGTAAGTCAAAATTTCATCTCTTGGCTGTTCTTTCATTTACTCATGCCTGTGGTTGTTTGTAATCAGTTCCCGTAATTTTTATAATTTAACTAGAGCATAGGATGGCTCATTTTTTGTTGCATTTGATTGGAATATCTGATCTGAGGTAGTCTTTTGCTCCTGCCACAAAGCAATCCTCAACTTGAATACGATAATTTTTACAGAATATTTTTTGTTAATTCACTTCATATCAGAAATAGATTTTTTGTATCAAATATAATGGCTCAGGGTCAATGGCATGTATTGTGTGACAAGCAAATATTTGTGTTCAGCAAATAGTATGCTGTTCTAGGATAAATGACAGGCACAAAAACCTGTTTGAATTACCATATGTGTTTCATATTCTGGAAATGACACAGGGCTCTTGCATAGCTAAGGTGAATAATTTGTGAATATTGGTAAACGAGTATTGAAAGAGTGGATATAGGATTAAGGAAGGCAAGATGTAAGCAATTGCTTATCTGAAAGCTAAAAAGAGTGGAACTCTGACACCCTTTAAAATTAAATAAATGTGTTTGTAAAGGGGTTATTTCAGCATCAAGATCTGTACTAATAATCATGCCAATGAATGTAAAGGAACATTGCAAGACTATATAAAATTAACAGCTCTATGTTTTCATTCTTTGACCTTCTTTACATTAAATTTTCATGTTTTTAAACTTTCTGGAAACTTCTGTCCAAACTGAAATTATGTTTTCAAGATACAATTTGTACTGTAAAGAGCTTAAAAAGAAAGTGAGATAAAAGAATACAACCATTGGGATATTATCCTATGTTGCATTATCATACCAATCTGGAATAATATGAATTATTTTCCCTAAAATCTCAATTTCTTGTCAAATTGCTAGAAAAGGCAAGATGAATTAATAGATAAAAATTAAAAAGCTGAAATTTGGCAAATCATAAAATTGACTACAGAATTTTTAGGAATGCATTTTATGGTATGCTCTTTAGTTCAACTTACCTTTGTAATAATCCTGGGACCAATTTAAAGTCAGATATAAAGCAACATTTCTCAAGTATATAATAAAACTATTTTTAAATAATTTTAGAGAAAATATAACTCAACAACTACAGAGGCTACAATATTACTCTTTTCTTTTACCTCTAATTTAATTTGAGGGGAAAATGTGAAGAAAAACCCATGATCTACTGTTGGTAATTTCTTAGTTGAGAAAAACTCCACCTATGTTGAATTCAAAGGGAAGAAAAATATGAAGTTTAAAAATACTAGTGTATATAAGTGATAATAATGCAAATGTACATTCCAATCATCTATATTAGATGCTAATTAACAACTAAGTGGGTGTCACCTGTGTTTTTAAGTAGCCCCAAAACAATGAGGTCAAAGACAACAGTTACATTATCATAAGAATGCTAAAACCACCTTATCTGTCATAGTTATTTAAACAATTAACCTCTTTTCTTGTCAAATTGCTAGAAAAAGCAAGATAAATAGGTACAAAATTAAAAAGCTGAAATTTGATAAATTATGAATATTGACTACAGAACTTGAGGAATACATTTTATTGTATGCTCTTTAGTTCAATTTACCTTTGTAATAATCCTGGGACCAAGCTGGCCGAGCTTTTTACAAGACTTTCCTTCTTCTTACCTGATATTTGTTTAAGTGATGATTAGGAGACTATCTTCATCCAGAAATGTAGTTCTCCATAGGGGGCTCTATAAGAAACCCTAGGGACCAAAAATATGGCCACAGAAACTAGGATAAGAGATTTGAATGGATGTTGTAAAGTCTGAAGTTATTTGCAATTGAAAGGAAAGAAAAGTAAGGGCTGGATGAAAATGATCCAGGTGAAATTTTAGATATGTGGTAAACAACAACAACAAAAAGTAGCTTCATTCCCTTAGTGAAACAAAGAAGAGAGAAAATTTGACCAAAACATTTAAAATTGAGTTAGATATCAAAGGGGATTAACAACTCCACTAAAAGATAATTTGTCAAAAAACTTTTAGATAGTTGCCACAGAGAATGTGACTAGGAAGCTTTTCTATTTTATTTTTTCTCCCTATTTATTGGAAGGATGGCATTGTGTAAAGTAGAACCTCAATTTGATTTGAAATTACCTTCATGCTAACAAAAAGGTTAAGATATGGCTGGGTAAGATATGGTGATAGCTTTGTTATGCATTATGACAAGCACAAGCAAGCAGGATATATTATACAAAATTCTTTTTTGTTTGTCTTATGTTTTAATAAAGTCTCTTAATATGTTATGTTTCAGACACATTTTGAGTTGGTATTTGGCAATTATTCTGCTGCTAGAATTTGTGACCATGTCACCTAGGGAAATGGTTGGACATCATAAATTCAATTAAACTTTTACTTTAATTGTTTTTAGCATTTTGGTGTTTGGATGACATTCAGAAAATTCATATGATTTTTTAAAAATACATAATTGCCAGTAGTAAAATATGTTTTTTTTGAGAAATCAAAATTGATGCTACTCTGCTTCCTGAATCTTAATTTTAGCTTATATTTTAAATTTTAGTTTTAACTAAATGTTTTTTGCAGCACTTTAGTATTTTCTATATCTGGCTTTTTAGTATATGTTTTTTCTCTATCGCCTTCTTGTGCACTAAAATGATGTTTATAGATGTAAATGTATTTTCAATTTCTCCAGATATAATGTTGCTTTCTTTTTTGCCAATAACTGATCAGCTATATTTTATGATTCTCTTGGTTATTATTTTGTCTGATTGATAGAGTGTTCCTCAGAGAAATTTTAATATAGAAACCAGTTGCTGGTGAAATATTCAAAATTGATGATAGAATTAAATTACCAGGTTTATTTATATGAACAGGTAAAATCAATCACAAGTGAAATAAAGGTCATAGATGCATTTAAAACTGAATATGATACTGTGAATAAATGTATTTCTAAAAAACACATAAAACAAAATAAAAAACTTCACTGCTCAACCTTTTAAAAGCTTAAATATTAATCTACCATCACAACTCAAAATTACATACTGTCTCAAATGAGTAGCATTGATGTTAATTACTCACTAGACATGTATTTTTCCATTCCATTAATTTAATTTTTCATGAAGTTCAAGGAATTTTCCATGTATTCAGAGGAGCTCTGTGGTGTGAGAGAGAAATAGATGAAAATATGTTTTTAATACCAGTTATTCATTGAACAGATATTTATTAGGTGTCTATTATGTAGAAAGCACTGTGATTATTGGGATAAATACCACTTGCTCATCTAGGGAGAGGCCATATTACAAATAGATATACAGGACCTAGATTTAGGTATCCCATATATCTGTATTTCATTTTTAAATTTTATTTTGTGTTTTGGCCATCTCTCATTTTATTGAATACACCAAATTTGGGTGAAAGAAGGAACCTCTTAATGTATGTGTTATATGGGTTACCATTCTTTTGAATTTGAAACTTGCAAACAAATTTAACTCTAGAGAGCGGCCCAGGGGAGAATGGGTGTTTATAAATGGTCTCTGCTCTCAGTAATTATTCAGCTGGGCTTATCTTTGTTACATTATTTGTTTCCCTTTTCTTTTGTTACAAAGATTGTGAATAGCTCCCTTATTGTGCCAGGATTTCTATAGACTATCAGAATTTTTTTTCTGTTCTGTGGGGAGGGACATGGTGCTTTGATAAATTGTTGTTCAAGGGCGTGGTTTGTTCAAAGGTGTGGTCACTAAAGTGAATGATTGTTCAGGGAAGTAGGTTGCCTGCAAAAGGAATGAGGTCATAGGATAAAGAGGCACACATTTTCAACCTTGGTCATCCCCTTTGTGTTTACAATTAAATTAAGCTATACAAATTGTGAGTGTACCTAATTGTTGGATGAAATTGTCCATGCCAGTTGTCTTTGCCTTTTGTTTAAGGGAGGTTTGATAATTTCTGGGCCTGTTTTCAGTCAATGGCACTCACACACAAGCTGTTGTGTGTGTGTGTGTGTGTGTGTGTGTGTGTGTGTGTGTGTGTGTGTCAAGGTGGGGGACTTGAGACAAGGGGAAGGGGGGTGAACTTGTCCTTTAACTGTCTTGATCCAAATTTACTTTCTTGATAATTCATGGTAAAACAACTGGGATATCTGTCATGCTTTCAAACCCCATTTAAAAGTGAAAACATTTCTAAACTAGTCTATTTGAGCTAACTTTTTCTTCATACCAGCAGCTATTTCAATAGTGATAATTTTTGACTTCCAGTAGAGCATATATACTTCTCACTTTTTTAAAGACAAAAAGCACGTACTGCAAAGAGGCTGTATACTGTATTTTCTGTCCTAGTTTCCTGTAGGAAAATAAGAGAAAATATCTTGGAATGAGTCTCTTAAATGAGAATTGCTATTGGAAGAAAGGGATGAGGGGAAGTAGTTCTATTACTAGAACATTCTAGTAATTTTTATCACTTTCTTTACATGAGAACAGAATCAGACTTTAATTAAGGAAGTGTTTATTTCATCTACAGACAGATCATTGTACTTTACAAGTTTCTTCCTGTACAAAGTTCAGAATAACATCTCAACAATAACCTAAGGCAGGTGTTTAACCACATCACTGGCTTTGAAAGGTTCTAACAAAATATCTCCCATACTATTCTGGGAACTTATGCAAATGGAAATTTATCTTGGCAAATTTTTTCAGCATAAATGTCAGGTGGTTTTTAAACATATTGCCTATTTGGAAACTGTTCAGCCTAGGATGTTCCTATTATTACTTTCAGTGATTCTCAGTCATTAGGACTGATAGTAGCATCCACAAGGCTCCCATGACTTTCTTCTTTGAACATTATATTATTTACTAGTTTCCAAGTAAAGTTTTAAAATTTAAATTAGACAACATGAAAATGTTCCATGTTCATTTCAATAAGCTTCCAAATATTTAGAGACCCAAATCCAGCACTATGTATGTAATTTCCTCTGTTTATTACCTGATTCTCATTCCCAGCCATCTCACCATCTCTCCTGCATCTATTGCACCAAGGTCTTTAACTCTTAGATCAGAGTTATCAATAGGAAAATGAAAACCAAAAGTTATTTGCTGAAGAGGTTCATATTTTGCAGAGACTAAAGATCAGTCGCAGATAACACTGTGTGTAGAAAATGCCCATACAAGTGAATCTATGTGGAATGTGTCTCTGGAGAGCTGCAAATAATAAATGTTCAGTGGCGACTTTGACAGAAGCAAACTATGACACTCTCTAGTGTAATGGCTAAGAGTGTAGGCTTAGGTTTTAAACTTCTTGGGTTTAATTCCTGGCTCGAGGGCTTGCTAGCTATATGCCTCAGTTGCCCCATCTATAATATGGGGAATTAACATCTAACTCATAGGTTTGTTGTTAGAGGCAAATGCAATATGTATGGCGAATAACACACAGCTCACTGCCCTGACACATAGTAAGTGTTAATGCTGCATTACCTAGAATAAATTACTTGACTTCTCGGAGCCTCAGTGTTCTCATTTGTAAAGTGAGGACAATAATACCTTCCTTCAGAGGTGTAGTGAATATTGAATAAGATAACATGTGAAGGTGTCCAACACAATGACTGGCACAGATTTGGCACTCAATGATTTTTTTCCATTGGTATTATTATCTTATAAAATGTATCCAAAAAAGCCCCTACCTGCACAGACAAAATAAGTTAATAAACTTAATGACTAGACTATAAAGTAAGAGTTTCTTTCGCACTGGAAAGATGAGGCAAACACATATGCTTGAAAAGCTTATTAGGGCTCTACTAGCTAAGAAAGACTAATAAGGAAAAGCATTAAAGCAATTTTCTAAAATTCATGGTATATGATCAAAAGAGTATAACAGTAGGAATATATTTATAATATCTACTGGCATAAATATCCTTTAGAAAGAGTAATTTGGAAGTTCTCATACTCTTAGAGTCTTAGAACTTGAACTTCAATATTTGAAATAGAGTTTTTTCATGTTTTTTTTTCTTTTTTCCTTTTTAAATCATAGTAACACTGAGCATGAAAGCTTGCTTGCAGTCTGCCTCTTACCTAATGTTTTCTGTAGAATTGAACTTCCAATGGGATAGAATGTGGCTATTTACATTTAAATTAATTAGCATCAAATAAATTTAAATAGGCATTCAGTTCCTCAGTGGCAGTAGCTACATTTTGAGTGCTTAACAACCACATATGGCTAGTTGGATAGTACAGTTAAAGACAATTACAGAGAGGCCTACTGGAAATGGCAGATCTATATATTCAAGCTGCTCATTTAAATATAAAAATGCCTCTAAGATCATCACATTCAAAGAAATTCATGATGGTACAAATGTGTGATCAAAGTGCTGCCAATTTACATAATCAGATACAGTGGGTACATAGGAATGAAACAAAAAATGAAGGCACACATTATCAAAGTATAAGTTTAGAGTGACTATTTCAGTACAGGAAAAATTAACTTAATAAACCTTCAATAAAAAAAACTTGAGTGAAAGATTTTCATGTGTGTATGCATATATCTATACTTTTGTCTGTGAATTTTTCCCTGAACCTCAGTTTTTGACAGAGCAAATGGTTAAAAAGAGGAATAAGATGAAAAATATCTCCTCCTAAAAATGCATCTTCCTTTCTTTTGGGACTATGAACTGTGTTTCATAGTCTCTCTGAAACTGCCTATCTCCCTTAACCTATTGAATTTTTAAACTTCAGTAAAAGTTCAAATATCACAACCATTTTTAAAAGATGAGATAATCAAGGCACAGAGATGTTATATGACTTGCTCAAGTTCATACAACTAGTGTATAGTAGAACTAGGATTTAAATCTAGCAGTCTATCTCCAGATCTGTACTTTAACCACAACAGTATACTGTGTATTCCTCGTCTACACATTTGACTTTTATTTATGTTACACAGTCTCCAATATCTGATTCTTATTTATACTTTGGGATCATTTTCTTATAGGTGCTCCCATTATGAATCACTTAAAATCTTTTGGGACATAAGCTTGGGCATAAATAAATAATGTAAATGAACATTTCAATTCTTTAAAAATATTATGTTATTTACCAAGAAGGCAGATATTATTGTTGCTGTTCAGGGTTTTTATATTATTCTCATACATTTTATTGATTACTAGAGGCCCGGTGCACGAAATTCATGCACGGGGGTGTGTGTGTCCCTCAGCCCAGCCTGCACCCTCTCTAATCAGGGACCCCTTGAGGGATGTCTGAGATCGGGCCTAAACTGTCAATCGGACATCCCTCTCACAATCCAGGACTGCTGGCTCCCAATCGCTCGCCTGTCTGCCTGCCTGATTGTCCCTAACTGCTTCTGCCTGCCAGCATGATCACCCCCTAACCACTCCCCTGATGGCCTCATCTGTGCCTAACTGCTCCCCTGCTGGCCCTATTGCCCCCAACTGCCCTCTCTTGCTGGCCCAGTCACCCCTAACTGCCCTCCCCTGCTGGCCTGGGTCACCCCCAACTGCCCTCCCCTAAAGGCCTGGTCCCCCCAACTGTCCTCCCTTTCAGGCCTGGTTCCTCCCAACTGCCCTCTCCTGCTGGCCATCTTGTGTCCACATGGGGGAGGCCATCTTGTATGTTGGAGTGATGGTCAATTTGCATATCACCTCTTTATTATATAGGATTTTGTATAAAAATATACAAGGCTCTATCACTGGATAATAACATGATTGAATTTAGTTACTTAAATCTCATAAATGCTTTGGCAGCACTTCACTAGAAATAATATGAAGAAATAAAATTAGCTTGTACCTTATTGTAAAAATTATGAACTCAGTAATAAAATGGCATTTGGTTTGTAATTCAGAATCTTTTAAAAATTTTTGATAATCAAGTTCCAAAGTTAGGTTCAAACTCCTTACCTTGATGTTAAAGGACCTCCTTAGGATAGTCCCATCCTATTTTTATAGTCCTCTCTCACAGTACTCAACTCCTCCTACCTGATGTTCCAGACACACTATATTACTCTCAGTTTCATAAATAAACTGACGATTTTGCTTCCTTCCTACCCACCCCACTTTGTTCACTCTATCCCTCGCTCTGGCAACATTCACCCTTCCCTCATATTTCTGCTGGAATTCTACCTATCCCTCAAAATCCATCTGGAAAGCCGTATACTTTAAGATATCTTCTCCAACCCTGAATCTTCTTACCCTCTCCTCAATGCAATATTGCACTTCCAAATTTATTCCAGATGTGGTCTCCATCTTAAAGCGAGTATCACTTTTAATCATTTAACTATATGTACTTATATCAAGTATTATAATTTCTGTTGTCTTTTTTCCCCCAATCATGATCTGTTGAGAGTTGAGATTTTTTAAAAATCAAAACACAAACACAAATCAAAATAAATGTTTGGAAGAATAGAATGGAAATTCTGCCTCTCCGCTTGTTCCCCTCTCTTCCCCGCTCGCCCCCTGTCTTTGTGATTAAGGCTTGCAAAAATATATGAATGTGGCTGTCAGCACTGGCTTTAATAAAGATATATGACAAGGATTATTTGTGGGTTTCACTCTTCGATTCCCTCTTTTTGAACTGAAAATGGGTAGTAGGACACAAATTGTCTTTTTATAAAAGTAAACAACACATTAAACATAAGGAGCTATTTTAAAAGTCAATTAGTATTCTATTCTGGTTCTCATGTTCCTTTAAGCAACTGGATTTCACTTGTTTATTTTTTATTTATATTTTCCCTATGGACAAACATTTATGATTCCTTATTTTATCAATGATTTAAAGGGTTAGTGATTCTGATCTCTCATTATATCATTTCCCTGGGATTTGCTGTGATACTTCCTGTAAACAAATTAGCTTGAAGGTGTTAATTAATTTGCTTATAAAGACAGTCCCTCTACCTCCCCCGCTACTGAAATTCTGTCTAAGTAAAGTGTTTTTATTTATTGAATCTTAACTCAGTTATTCTGTAATTGGTTGAGTTATGTGCTCCAAAATTCCCTCATAAAACTACTAATACTGTTCAGTACTTGTCCACACACCAAAATACATTTAGAACTTTCCAAGGAAATAGTTTTGTCCTCAAACATATTATTTACCCCTTTCTCTTCTAACACAGGCTTCAGCTTGATGCATAGATTCCTGCATAAATTATATTAAATTTTCACAAACGTAGTTACATCTAAGAATAGTTCTCTAGAAAACTATCTCTTAGCTCTCAGAACTTCCATAGTAAGTTCTTATAGTTCTTTTATATCTCTTTCAATACCATTACATAAGAAATATTGAACAAATAACTTTGTTGCACATGTAACCAATCCAGTAAAAATAATGCCTTATATAAATAGATGGTACGTTTTATTTTTCAAAATTCTTTTACATACATTTTTACTCACTAGAACTCCAAATATTAAATAGGAAAAGCATTATTACAGCCACTGTACAAATTGTACAGTATACAAATAAAAATACACATTGTGCGTTATTTGTCTTGGACAAATAAAGGAATCAAGACTCAAATAGCTCAAAATAAATTTTCCAAGTCATACCAGCTGGTTAATGAATGCCCTGGGTTTAGAAACTAGCTCTTGATATTTCTACTGTATCAGCTATCTCACTTAACCTACTTACTAAAGTATTTTCAGTTTAAACAAGTTTATATTTATTGATTTCAGCAAATCATTTGATGATTACCCTTACTGTATATTTTTTTCCATTCCAATGTTCCATTATCAGGGCAGAAAGTATAAAAAATATATTAGAGGACAAAAATAGTTTCTGATCTGATTTTATTGGTCTTACCCTGAAATAATCATGCTATTTAGAGAGTATGTGCTGTTTTTAATATTTTAAAAAAGCATGTGCTAAGTTTTTAAGGTGTGAAGGAAAATAACACCTCTCCAGCTCCTGTTTTCCTTTATTTCTCCACTGCACTGAGCTACTCAAAAGTTCTCTCACTGAGGTAAATAACAGGGAAACTTGCTCCTTTTCCATTTCATATGATTTTCTAACTCAGAAAAACAGCTGTTTTAGCAAACAGAAAAAAGATAGTATTGTGACTAGCTGTGATTTAGGGTATATCAAGGTATGGACAATTATCTCGAGTGACGTAATGAAATTATCCCCAAAAGCAGACTGATTTCAATCCACTTTGATCTTAGAATTAGTAATTCCATATGTAGTTTATACAAGGAGGATGAGCAGGAGGAAGAGGAGCAAAAGGAGGAAGAGGGATGCTACAACTTTCCCAAAGCTGAAAATTGTTACTTTAGGCAGTATGGGAAAAGAAGACCTGAATTTTATACTAAAGCTGAGCCCACCTAATTACAAACAAAATTATTTTTCACTATACCTCTACCAAAAAAAGTTTCCAAGACAATATTTATGTATTTAGCAAATCTGAGGCACAGGAATAAATGATTGAATACTATGCTGAATATTTGATTAAAAAGGTAGGGCCTTACTTGAAAAATTGAAGGACTTAAGTAATATGAGTACTAAGTAAAAATTTTCTTTTTAGTTTAGAGGCTTCAGAGTACACACTATAAATATATGGCACAGTTTATAAAAATCTATTTGATTTGTAGAAGTTTAAATTATTTAATCAGAGCCATTCTCTCACACAGTCACTTTTGGGTGGCTCTCTTGTTTTCAGGCACCCAAAAGTTGCCTTTGACAGTAAATAATAAAAAGGACAAATATCTACCCCCCTATTATAAGGACTAGTCAAATTTAAGAGTAGAATTATGTTCTATAACTTGAAAAGCAGAAAATATAATGACATATGCTATATATGTGGCAAAGTATAGTAATTAAGAGCGTGAGTTCTGAAATCATGGTACTTGATTTTCAGCTCCAGCACCTTAGTATTAACTGTGTGATCTTCATTTGGTTACTTAACCAATCTCTCTCTAACTTTATTCATATGTAAAATAAGGGTATAGTAGAATCCTCCTCATGGGGTTGTTTTGAATATTAAGATAATCTGTGTAGCCCTAGCTGGTTTGGCTCAGTGGATAGAGTCTCGGCCTGCGGACTGAAGAGTCTTGGGTTTGATTCTAGTCAAGGGCACATGCCCAGGTTGCAGCCTCAAACCTCAGTGAGGGGAGTGCAGGAGGCAGCCAGTCAATGATTCTCTCTTATCATTGTTTCTATCTCTCTCCCCCACTCCCTTCCTCTCTGAAATCAATAGAAATATATTTTAAAAAGGACAATCTGTGTAACATATTTGTCACAGAAAGCTTTTAATAGGTGATAGTTATCATTACCAAAAGAAAAGACTGACAAGTTTAAAGGATTTGAAACTATTTTGTCTCCATGGAAAAATACGTTGGGAATGATCTCCTATCTTCACAGAATATTAGAAATACAAAGGAGAGTTTAAGATCCTCTAATCCACACTAGCACACACCTACATACCATTTCTCACACAAGGAAACTGAAGCTCAGGGAGATGATGTGAGTTGTTTGATATCACACAGTTATCTAGTAATATAACTAGAAGTAGAACCCAGGGCTCCTGACTCCATGTATAGGTCTCTTTCCATTATATTACGATAGTAATCACCACTCACCCCTTCCCAAAATTTTAATTATTTTGTTAATTTAATAAAAGGCACCCCAGGGGCTGTGTCACAGAGAGCATAAGAACAAAAGATGTAACTATTTTTTGAATTTAATGACTTCAACATGAAGGATTTAGGTAAGCTATATGCAGATCAGGGACACTTAAAATTAAACACTGAACAGGTTATCAAGAGGGCGAGTTAAACTCCTATTCCTGGGGTGCCTTTAAAACTAAGGCATCCTCTTCATTCACATTTTTATCAATTCCTATGGAATGGGCAATAGTTATTTGAGGGATGACTTGCTGGAGCTAGATACCACTGGAGTGCCTTCCATTATCAAGATAATGTTGCCCTAACTGGCTTGGCTCAGTGGATAGAGCATCAGCCTGCGGATTCAAGGGTCCCAGGTTCGATTCCGGTCAAGGGCATGTACCTTGGTTTCAGGCACATCCCCAGTGGGGAGTGTGCAGGAGGCAGCTGATCAGTGTTTCTCTCTCATCGATGTTTCTAACTCTATCCCTCTCTCTTCCTCTCTGTAAAAAAATCAATAAAATATATTTAAAAAATTTTTTTAAAAAAGATAATGTACATTTTGGACATTTACTCAGACCATCATACCTAATTCTGTAGATTTCCAGGGAAAGAGTTTTCTTTAGCAAGTCTTTCTGGAATTAATAAACTTTATATTCAGATTGCTTTTCCACCTTATAATCACCCTAATACTACTACAGTTTTTCACCCTGATCAGCATCATATATCTTAATGTTCTTTGATGCATATCAAGCTACCACCTTAAATTTTACTTTTTGTAGCCATCCCATTTGTTCTGTTTTTATGAGGATTGCAAGCCATATTTGCCTAGATCAATTCTAATAACAGACTCAAAATAATTAAGTTATAATCTTAATTAATAATTAATAATAAGTCTTAATTATTTAAGAATTAATGTGTCAGCTTTCTAAATATAAGAAATTTGGATATTTTATTTTAGGATCAGACTAGTTTTTGTGCAAATAGAATCAGACTAGTTTTTGTGCAAATGTACCAATTCCCCTTTTAAATATTTGCTACCTTAGCAGCTGAATAAATGTCCTAAAGCTATGATATATAGATAGATAGATAGATAGATAGATAGATAGATAGATAGATATAGATATGGATATTGATAGAGATATGGATGTGGGGGGTTTTGTGTGTAGGCCTACTTGTGTTAATTTCTGAAAATGTATAAAACTTCACAGCACACTCTTTTATCTTAAAAGCTAGCCCACTTGGCCAGTAAGTTCCGTTCTGTTTAATGTGCTGATGTCATCAGATTTGAATTGGTTAAAAAGAGGGGGAAATAACTACCATTTATAAACCTTGTACCAGGTGTCAGACAGTGTCCACAAACTGTCTTCTTGAAGTGATCCCAGTATTAGTAGTCCTGGCCAAAAAACCTAAGAGATGCAGAAAAGCATCCTCCAGACATGAATACTTTTATGCATTGCTAGTGGATTTGTATGAATTTAGCCATTTGGGAATTGAATTGGGCAGTATCTGCTAAAACAAACAGTACACATATTCTGTGCCCCAGCAATACCACTTCTTTGTGGTATTTAAGAGAAATAATCACACTGCACAAGAATGCTCATTGCAGTATAGAGAAAATCCAGAAATAATTTAAATTTTGGTAAATAAGGTAATAAACAAACATTATAGAACATTATGTATTAATTTCAAATAATGAATTGAAACATATATTTAATCTATAATACAATAGATATATTGTTTGGTTAATGTTTCAGAATAATAAATTAATAAATGCAATATGTATATATAAACATACACCTGACAATGATGGTTACTTTTGGGTAAGGGTTTGGGATGCAGGGAGCATGGTTAAGGGAAGGTCTTTGACTTCATGGAAAAAGATCTGTGTACCATTTTATGTTACAATGTGTCCATGTACTATTGCATAACTAAAAAGCACCCCCTTTTCCCCTTATCTCTCAGAAGCTGCTTTTGTTAGATCTGAGAGCCAAACCCACCTGAACTTAGTTGTATTTGTAACCATTTTCCCAAACTGAAGAACATGTACCTGCTTGGTCTGCTATCTTAAATTTTCTGCCTTTTAAAGCATTTTCCTCAGCAACCAACAGGAAATCTGGAAACACATTCAAAGGCTTCCTTGTAACATTAAGCTCAAATTTTGGTCTTGATATAACAGGGAGAGGGAGAATGAAAATGTTACAAGTTGAACCAAAGGAAAGAAAAAGAAAAACCATGGTGTGCAGAACATTTGGCAGATTGAGTAAATGCATAGATCTGTTTTAAGAAGAGCATGTCACACCTATATTATTGTACTTCCATATGAGTCTGTCAGTATTTCCTCTGCAAGTCCATATTCTGATATTCAGTAGCTTCCTTCTTCAAAAAATACTTTTATCATTATAGGAATATATCCTGGAGTTCTGTCAATTGGTTGTAAATTATAGTAATATATGAAGAGATTAAGTAATACTATCAACTCTTTGCAACTCTTAAGAAAGCTATGCACCTTTGCTGATTTGAGAAAAAATCAAGAATGTTGAGATAATCAATAGAGTGACTTTTATCTACTCATTATTAAAATCATACTCTCACTTTCATGGTTTTTAAACATCAGAACCTACTCTTTGAAATTAAACCAGACGCAGACCAAATAAAGCATAATTAAGGGTCAGCTGGAAGGAATCTAAGGGGAGTGGTCTTAGTTGAATTTGCAAAGAGAATTTACTATATTGGTTTGAGAATTTTTACATTTAACATTTTTGATTGATAAATTTTGCATATTGTTATTTGCAGACATAGTATACATTGGGATGTATATTAACAGAGTTATAAAAAAAAGAATAAAAGAATGCAACCTAAAAGTACAAGAAGAATGCATTATCATGAAAGCACTGTTGAAATTATTTTCTTATTATGTTACATGTAAAGTTGACAAACGAATTCAGTAATGTGCTCTTTGGATAGATAGACATCATCTAGGAAAGCATAACATTCTTATTTCTGATAAATTGGGTTATCATAAAAATAAAGAAAATAATGCATTCAAATGACATAGATCAGTAACAATTTCTGAACCGCTTTTTGTTTCTCTCAACAGGAACTCCATTCTCCAACTCTGAAAATATCTACTTGTACCCCAAGCACTCTACACATGACCCCAACTACTGAGCAGGTAAAAGATTTTACAGATTAGATTTTATTATTTTCTTTTAATGTAAGCCTTGCTCATATGCTTAAACAATCTTTAGACCCTCAAGGGTTTTACACATTCAAAAATGCCAGGAACATAAAACTAGAAAGGGAATTCTCACATATGAGCATTAGTTCAGCCCATCAAAGAATGTGAAGAAAGTGCTAAAATAATTGCTGTGAATTGGGATTTTTCGGTTTCATTGTCTACTCAATCTGATTGCTTTTAGTTTGAGTGTAGTTTATTTTTAGCCAAGGATCTCCTTGTGATTATGTATATTTTAAGGGTCCTTGATTTGAGCACAAAAGAATCTTGGATTGATTGAGGACCTAACTGTGTGAATGTTAGTACTATGAGTTTACATTCAGAGAGAATAACTTATAGGGTCAGAACTAACCCTTCTCAAAAGTTTGTGCTTTAAAAGACACACAAGGATCTAGATTCCTTAGTATTTATGACCTAATACCCATTTTTAAGATTATTCTTGAGGCTAAGCATTAGATCTTTAAAAGAGACAATAATAATACTGAAATGCCATATTAACAAATATGTGTTTAATGAGATAGTCACCATATCTCAAAAAGTAGATTCTAAGAACATAAAATATAAAACATCCAAATTGTGTTACTACATAGTAGGGGAGTATAAAGTGTATGGGATTTTGAGGATAAGAGAGAAAGATGAGGTTTCAGGGTGTGAACTTGGACAGTATAGGCACAGATGGACAAAAACTGGTCCCTAGAATTTGGGTACAGTAAGGAAAAGGTGATATTATGCAGAACAAAAAAGATTATCAAAGAAAAGTTTGCCTACCTCATCCCAATTTGGCCTAACCTGGAACTAGGTCATTTGGAGTCATGCATTTATTCAGCAAACATTTGCTTAGTGCCAAGTATGTACCAAATATTGCACAAAGATGAATTAGACCCCATTATTACTCCCAAAGAGCTCACAGACTAACATGGGTCATATACATGACAAAACACAAGACAGTGGTATAAAGGCTATAACTGAATTTAAAATGGAGTCCTATTGGACCACCAAGATATAATTACCTCAGAAAAGTGAGTCCACTTAAATCATAGTGCTATTCACTATACTTAAATCCTGTCAGAAAATTGCATTCACTGATATTTCTCATAATAAAAGGACTTTAAAATTGGGTTTACTGTATGTTTTATTTCTGACAATAAAAATATGTTTATTGTAGAATTGTGGCACTATAAAAGAACATGAAGAAGAAAAAAATAAAACTCCTTCATGATCTCCTCCCTTACCTAGAGATACTACTCTTAGTATTTTGTATCCTTCCATTCAAATAAAAAATTGTGATCATGCCATATACGCATTTTATATCTTCATTTTCACATAACCTTATATAATATTGTGAGTTTTTTCATGTAAATTTTCATTACTCAAGGTAGTTATTTTGATGGCTACATAGTTTTGCCTACATGTGATTATTTAATCTTTCCCTTCACCATAGGAAAGAGCTCCTGCTACTACACCCTATCAACATATTTTACAAATTTCTCCAGTTAAAACATGGTGTTCTTTTGTTATGTTTATGGATTCCTAGTTTGGTTGAATGCTTTTGTTATTTAATAACCATTTGCTTTTCTCCTATTATATGCCGTTTGCTCATTTTTCTATTAGTGTGAAGATTTTCTTGTTACTGAGGTATAAAATCTCTCATTGTATTAATAATATTGACTCTTTTTCCTTCAAAAGTTTGCAAATTACTTTGTTTTAGTATTTTGTCTTCCTTTTAATGTTATTTATGGCCCTCCCCACCACTATACTGAAGATTTAAGTGTTTAAGTACACACACACACACACACACATACACACAGTTTTCTCTTTGCATCTCCTTCCATTTTTAAAAAAATATAGGTTGTCCTTTTCAAACAGATATAATTCATAAATATTATGCTATATTTTTCAAATCATGTGGAAGCATTTATAATGAAAGAAATATTTTGAAACTCTCATAAAATATAATTTAGAAGGTGTGATGAATTTACCATGAAATTAGTATAATAGAAATACCTAGCACAGTGCTCAGCACATAAACATATGCTTTCATACATGTTTTTGAGACTGAAATTAATGACAACACTAAGTCAGATGTCATTATTTATGCAAATGACTAAAACTTTTACTCTGAAAATTGCTCCCTATTATTATTGATGGCTCCAAGGTCACTAAATAACTATAATTATATGCATTTTTTATCTTTTCTTCACAGGAACTTCATTCTCCAATAGTAAAAGTCACTACATATCCACAGACCACTATTAGGAGATATATAGTACAAAATCCTGAACAGGTAATCCATGTCACACAAAAATCTTGTCCCAACCTATAATTCCTTAGACGTGTGAGTCAGTTACCATATCCCTAAAATCAGATTGTTGGACTTTCTTCTGGTTATAAAGTTAATTCTTAATCACCATAATTCTAGACAATCATGTGCCCATACATTCTGACTCAGAGCTGTAAGAGTTCCAAGAAGTATATAAATCATTGGGTTATAAAATCTACTTCATAGCCCCACCCCTGTGCCACAAGGATTTCTGTGCACTTTGAACCAAAGAAAAAAGGGGAAAAGTTCTTTCATAAGCTTCATATAAAAGCTATCCGTTGTGCCCTAGCTAGTTTGGCTCAGTGGATAGAGAATTGGTCTGCGGACTGAAGGGTCCCAGGTTTGATTCTGGCCAAGGGCACATGCTCGGGTTGCGGGCTCAATTCCCAGTGGGGGGCATGCAGGAGGCAGCCAATCAATGATTCTCTCTCATCATTGTTTCTATCTCTCTCTCCTTCTTCCTTCCTCTCTGAAATCAATAAAGAAACATATATATATATATGGCTATCAGTTGTTATATCGCAGGTTCGAGTATTTAGTATATTTAAATATGCCATTGAGATATGGGTTAGAAGAAGAAAATGAAAAGTTCAAAAGTGTCCCCATGCCTTTGTTGCATATGGTGTATGAACTTTTGTTCCCATTGATGGGCTCTTGAAAACTACATACTTATATAAAACATATGACCTTATATTTTACAAGCTAAGATATTGTTATCTATTTTGAGGATAAAATTAAGAAAACTTTCCCCCCCGCAGTAATAACACTTCTTCAAACACACCACACCACACACACACACACACACACACACACACACACACACACACACCTGCGCGCACACGTGCATTCAGACATGGCCCTTCTTTAGCTGCAACAGGAGGTTTTCCTATTGCGTTACAAATACAAAAGTTTCACAAATAGAAACAGTGTGGCCCAGATAATAACACAGCTGCTCTTTGCTTTGCTCTTTATTATATCTCTTCATTATTGCAGGAAACAACCCTTCCCTTTTTCACAAAATAAATTTGATCAGTTGCTTCAGCTGTGGTAAGCAAAGGGTTAAATTAGGTCAACACACTTGGTACTATTCTAGGTAGATGAGGAGGATGTACTATTCTTTTGTTTGTATCAATCTCCACTCTTCTTTCTTTATTTTTAAATCACTTTCTCATATTTCTTTAGCCAGGGAGGCTGGTGTGTGTGTGTGTGTGTGTGTGTGTGTGTGTGTGTGTGTGTGTGTGTGTGAGAGAGAGAGAGAGAGAGAGAGAGAGAGAGAGAGAGAGAGAGAGAGAGCCTGTGAGCATGCATTCTCTGTGTTGGGGGTGATTGTTTCAGGTATTTGCTTGAGTTTCAATGTATTTGTGTAAATATCGAAAGAGAACTGCTTGCTCCTTCTTTTGCAGAATCAAATGTTTAAGCAACAAATCTGAAAATGGTGTCAGGGAGGAGGCCATAAGGATGGCGTGGAAGATGAGAGTGTGCCTCTTTTGCACACAAACTAGAGAATGTGTATATTAGGATGCATATTTTATTTGATAACTCTGGCTTTCAAATAAATAATTCTAACTAGTGCTTTTTTCATAATGTGAGAATTGCTGTTAGGATATATCCACAGAGAGATTTAAAAAATGAAATCATTTGAATTCCACCCACTTTGCCAGCACTTCTTATGTGACCTTAAAAAAATTATCTTTATTTTTGAAAGTATGAAAGATGTCCCCTTTGTTTTTCCCCCATTGACCCCTTCCACCTTGCACCCGCCCCTCCACCACACTGTTGTCTGTGTCCATGGGTTACGCATATAGGCATATAAATTCCCTGTTTAATCTCTCCCCCACCTACTCATCCCTGCCTTCCCTCTGAGATTCATCAGTCTGTTTCATGCTTCAATGTATCTGGATCTATTTTGTTCATCAGTTTATTTTGTTCATTAGATTCCACATATGAGTGCGATCATGTGATACTTATTTTTCTCTGGCTCTTATGTGACTTTGGATAAATTATTTAGTTAATGGGGAAAGGGAAGAATGAATATTTATTTGAAATACACCCCTTGCTAGGCAATTTACATATTTTATCCCGTTTAATTCTAAAAAGGTGAGAATAAGAAGCACAGATGAATTAGAAGTATGTACGCAAGTGTGTAACATATTTGTAACACTGCACTTGCTTATTATTATGGCTATGTTCAACTACAAAGAAGCAAATAATTTCTTTGTGAGAAGGAGCAATAGAGGGTTAAAGAAAAATAATAATTTAATGCTTTTACCTATTTCCATTATTGAGGAATAAAACAAATTTCAATCTGATGCTTTGTAAACAAAAATAATCTAACCGGTTTTACAGAGCAGTTGAAAATCCTGTCTAGATATATTCTGCATTTTATTTATCTAAGTGTATGCCTTTTTGTTTGTTCTTTTAAATTTCCCCAGGAATAGATTCTGTCTTAATTACAATATTTATAGTAAGCTGAGCCTTCTAAGTGGCAACTTTATCCTCTTTCACCTCCCAGTTTCTCTAATCTTTACTTATCCTCCCTGTAATTAAACTGATACCATTCCACTTTCCTCAATATGATTTCTTTCAAATTCTGATGAGCTGTTTTATTTGTGGTTGTTCCTGACTTTCTTTACTCTTCATTTATCGTCATTTTAGTCAAAGTATTTATACATTATGATATATAACTTGACCCAGAAATCAGAGTATTTTTGTTGCTTTAAGTAGTCAGAGTCCTGTTGATATTACTCAGTTTCATTAATTTTCCAGTGTGGAGATCCTCCTGTGGGGAGGGTACTGTACAGCCTTCAAATAAAAAAGGGAAAATAAGACATGGTTCCCAAACCAATGTAGCTTACAATTGTTCTCAGGAAGGGAAATAAGATATAGCCACAAACATCTATGTAAAATACATGGTGAGGTGCATGATAGATGCATGAAAGAAATACTGATGAAGTCTTATTGAAGTTTAAAGGTTGGAGATAATGTATTTATTTGGGGGGGGGAATCAGGGAAGGATTTATTGTGGTATTTAAGGCATTTTTACAATTAACACTGTTATTAGTATTATTTTACTAATGAGGGAACTAAAGCTTAAATAAGTATAACTTGCTCAGTTTTTTTGTGTGTGTGTGTGTGTTTGTTTTGTTTTGTTTTGTTTTGTTTTGTTTTGTTTTTCTCCAAATCTATCACTCGTTATCTTTTTCACAGTTATTCTGGGAGTAGTTTTGACAAGATTTAATGACTTATATTGGATATGGGGTTAAAAGAAGAACAGTCAAACATGATCATAAGCTTTTCAATTTTAGATACTGGGAGTATGGTAGCCAATTAAAAAGATGAAGAAGTTAGGGGAGAAGAAGCTGGTTTGGGAAAGGGGAAGATTTGATATTTGAACCAGTGGCATTTGAGGGGAATGGAACAGAAGATGCTCAACAGACAGTTAAAAATGACTTGGAGAAAGGTCCCATTTGAGATAGAGACTATGGTAGTTATTCCTCTTAAAATTATTATTATTGTGACTGTGGGAACGGGTGAGATAACTAAGGGGTAATGGAGAGGGTTGAGGTTATAACCTTGAGAAATTCCTACTTTGAGGGAATAGAAGGAAGGAACCATTTACACAAGCAGAGGATCTGCCACAGAGGGAGTGTGAACACAGAGTAACTGAAACAAGTTCAGAAAGGAGGTGATCATCTGTCTAAAGTGACAAAAAGGCCAAGGAGGAGGATGCTTAAGAATAGAGTTTGACCATTAAGAAAGCAGCGGTGATATTTGAGAGAGCATTTTTGGTATACCCGTGGAGGCAAAATCCAGATGCAATAAGTTAATGGGTGAATAGATCAAGAAGCAGGGGAAGAAGTAAGTGAGGATTATTATTCCACAAAAGGTATTGGTCATAGGAAGAAGAGAGGAGATAGGAGCTAAAGAAGAAAACAGAGTTATGAGAGATTTGTAGACAGAAGGAAAGAACCGGTTCATAAGGAAGACTAAAGACTAAATGGGGACAACTGGGATAAGATTCTGGAAGAAACATGAGAAGATAGGATTCCAGGTACAGATAGAGAAGTGAGTTTGAGGGAGGTGGGGAAGAGGAGTATGTCTTTCTCTATAATGAGAGGAAAATGAGTGAATCTCATTGGATAGATTATCTTGGTTTTCTCAATAAGTAAAAGGAAAATGAGGGATCATGAGCATAGAGGATTGAGGAAAATTAAAATATTTTAACCATAATTATAGATAATTTGAGAAATACAAGTATGACCATGAAGGTTAGGAGGGTCTCTTAAATTTAGATGAATTTGTATTGAGCTTAATCAGCCAATATATATATATATATTTTTCTCCAGCAAGGTTTCATGACCTTGGAACAGTAAAGTAGGTGTTGGGGATTATGGACTTTGTTAGATGTGAGAACTATTGCCAGAGGTCCTAAAAGTAACAATTATAATTATAAGATCAGGCATCTTTGAAAACACCTACTAATTTTTAGGGTGGATCTGGCTCCAATTCAAATGTACAGATAGAAAAAAATAAGCTGACAAAACAGTAAAACTGTCCAGTAGCACATTTATGAGAAATCTATGACTTTAAATTTATTTTGCTAACCTGTTTCACTCAGAATGATGTGTTCATAGTATCATTTGGTTTTACCTTCTTTTCAATTTGGGGAAAATAATAGTCCCCTAAATTTGAAAGTATTTTTTTTCAGTAAGTCATTTAAAATAATAATGCCAACACTTATTTCAGAGAGAATCAACACTATCACCACCTAAACCTTTTTTCTTCTTAAAAATAATAATGGTTCAACATTTACTAGTACAGTAAACTTTAATTCACATAGAACATTTCATTATTTTTGCTATATTTGTTTTTTGCCTCTTAGAAGATGCATATATCCTTAAGATAAAGGTTTAGCTCATCCCTTCTCATCCAATCATCTGTTCATTTGTTATGTGGTATTCAAGATGGATAAAGTCCCTGTACTCAATAGGTCTACTTTAGTATATTTTTTAACTTGGTATCCTAGAAAAGTTTTAACAAGATTCTCATAAATTATTTTAAATCAGTATGGATTTTAAATATTATATTACTACGAATTTGTGCACCAGTGAGTCCCTCAGCTTGGCCTGAGGGATCGGGTCAAAACCGGCTCTTCGACATCCCCAAGGGGTCCTGGATTGCAAGAGGGCACAGGCCAGGCCGAGGGACTCCACCAGTGCACAATCGGGGCCAAGGAGAGATGCAAGAGGTTGGCCAGCTGGAAGAGACCGGGGGAGGGCTCCAAGGCATGTCCGGCCCCATCTTGCTCAGTCCCAATTGGCCGGAGCCCAGCAGCAAGCTAACCTACTGGTCAGAGCATCTGCCTCCTAGTGGTCAGTGCATGTCATAGTGGCTGGTCGACTGGTCAACTGTCTGTCCCTTGGTGGTCAGTGCATGTCATAGCAAGTGGTTGAGCTGCCTTAGCTTATCATTAGCATATTATGCTTTGATTGGTTTAACAGCTGACTGGATGACCGGACACTTAGCATATTAGGCTTTTATTAAATAGGATATTATTAAAAACTATGTCATTTGTATATTAAAATTATGGATGAAAGGTTCTTTAAAATAAATTATTTTGCTTGATATAAAGTTCCCTGCATTATTATATCTATGAGCCTCAGAGAAGGAAAATTACTTGCCCAAGTTTCCACAGCAAGTATGTAGTATATACAGGAATGCATACAGGTTTTATGACTCCATAATTTTTCCCATTACACTTGCTGCCACTAATTTTAGTCTAAATTCAATCCATTTTGCAATTCTCACCTGTTGAGTTTCTGAATCTTTTATACCTTCATTCACCTTCCCACTGTTTCCTTTTTTAGTTGTATATTAAATTGTTAGGGTGACATTAGTTAATAAGATTATATAGGTTTCAGGTATACATTTCTAGGATACATGGTCTGTATAGTGCATTCTCTTCTCTTGATTTTACGACATTTTTTTTTCTGATTCTCATACTCCTTAAGACTTGTCTAGTTCTGTGTTTGGTCTTCACTTACCTTTTCAACAATGGCATGCTTTTACTAGAACTTATAAGCATATGATTCTGAAATCTAAAACTGTAGCCATGAGATCCTTATTCAGTTCCAGACATGTTTTCAACTGTGTGCTGGACATCTATATCTGAATGCCGATTTGCACATTTTTGTAAGAGTCTCTTTGCTAGTTCTTTGCAATAATTTAACACATGCTTAAGTGTTTACTATGTACTATTTACCTTATTAAGTGCTATGAGAAACAAAACCATGAATCAAATCTGGATTCTTGGGAGCATATGAAACTCAAAATGTCTCAACTTTTTTCTGTGGTTTTTTTTTTGTCATCACTGATCATATAATATATTCCTCATGTTCAAGATCTCAGAGTCATCTTTGAAAAGTACTGTCCTTAATGATTTAGGATAATCTGCTAACTGTTCTCCTCACATGTACTCTTTCCTTTCTCCAATTACTCTTCCCAAAGTTCACCTCACACCTAAGCTTCTCACTTCTTACTACTTGCAGAACCAAGCCCCATCTGCCAAGTATGTTCCCTATATACATCTTACACTTTTCTAATGTTGGTGCCTTGACTTATTTTGTTTTCTTCACTTAGAATGCTATTTCTTCCCTTTCTTCATATCCAACGCAAAACTTAACCTTCTCTCAAATGCCATCTGATCCAAGTAATGTACCGGCCATTGCTAAATGAAATTCCATTTTGTCTCTTCTGAATTCCATCCCATAAGTTATTTCTCTGTACCTCTTACACTTATGACTTTCTACCTTGTATTATAGATATTTATGTTCCTATATTATCTAGACCAGAGATTAGAAAAACTTTTCTGTTAAAGGCCATATAGTAAATATTTTAGGTTTTTCTGGCCACATAGGGTCTCAGTCCTTCCTTTTATTTACAGGCTTTTAAAAATCTAAATACCATTCTTAGCTTGAAGACATCACAAAAATAGGCTGCTGGTTATAGTTTGATAAATTCTGATCAACATTTAATGCTCCTGGTAATAATCTAAGTATGATTCATGCTTTATAACACTGAGCAAAGTATATTGTGCATAGTAACCTCTTAAATATGCTACAATGATTGCAAATAACTACCCAAAAGGTGTTGTTGTTTTTTCAAAAACAAACAAGTATAAAATAGCTTCTAGGGGAATTTATCTAAATATATCCATCTTTACATTTAGTAACTCATCAGCTAGTCAATTTTAATTACTTATATGCTTTTCAACCAAAGTATCCCAGGTCATTTAGTTCAAGCACTCTTTATTCAAACATGAATATAAGAAGTATATAGCTTTGTGTTCAAAAGTGTCTCGTGTTCTCAACAACCAGTGTTTTAGTTCTATTATTCTAAACTATATTACAAAAGCAGACTGCAAAAATGCTAGAACCTTTTGTTGATTTTGAAATGGTCCTAAATATGTTAACTAGTAACAACCTTGGCCAATCCCTTTCTAAACTGTTCCCGTGTCCCAAAACAGATCAATGCAATTTTTGGTTTGTAACAAAACAACTCCAACTCCCCATCTACAAGTTAAAGACTCATGAAAACCAAAAGAAGGGAAAGGAATATATATAGTGCACATTACATTTATTTTAGCCTCCAGATATGATTTTTAATAGCTCTTTCCTGGTTTCTTTCATATCTTGAACATGTCACCAGCCTTTATTTCACTGGCTGACATCTTCTAAGATAATCCTACATCCATTTAGTTGATTATATGGAGATACAGTGGCTCTTAAAACCTTTACTCTGTTCTCAGTATTCAAAACATATTGTACTGAGAGCCTTAGCTTTGATTATCATCTCAAATAAGAACTGTGCACTTCAAGGGTACCCAGATTGAGTTCCAGAAAAAGAAATTATGTAATATAGTTCTACCTACTTTATGGCTCAGTGGTGATGAATTATGTTTATTTTGCATTTCTCTAATAATACTTTTACAGGGAGCGAAACCTGCCAGAGAACCAAATTTAAATGAGGTTGACCTCATGCCTGTCTACTTCAGAGAAAACTCAGAAAATTATACCTTGCCTTAGGAACAGAAACAAATCCTCTTTTCCACCCCTTTATAATTTCCCCAAAACACTGTCTTAGGCCTAGTTAAATGTAGTAGGAGAGATCCAGATTTTCTGTTTGAGAAAATAGGCTATCTTTATTACTATTTCTTTACATCTCTCAGACTTAATTGAAATATCTCCTCCTATAGTTTGCCACTACCTCAGAGTTTATTAAAGACTGGATATTTACTTAAGTTAATGTTTCCCTGAAAAGGTACCTTTCAAAGCACAACACAGTTTTTACTGTCTTTATAGGAACCACTGTCTCCATTCCTAAGAGGAGGCCATTTCTTCCCAGGAAACAATGTTATTTATGAAAAAACAATAAGAAAAGTGGAGAAGCTAAATATGGATCAGGTATGTAAAATTTGATTTAAGGCTTATTTTGTAAGTATATACTTTTGAATTATGAATACTTTAGTAGAGCTTAAATGACATTCCAATGTCAAGTGCTAGACAAGACCTCTGAGTCACAATACTATCTTATTATGTCTGCAGCACTTCATATCATCCTTAACACTGTCATATCCATTTCCTCGTGTGAAATATTATTGTCCCTGTTATACTGAATGGGAAACTGAAGTAAAGATGTGTCAATTCACATAGACAATTAATGGTAGAATCTGAACATAATATAGATATCCCGTGCTTTGTATGTTTCTTTTAAACTGGTCTCACAAAAATCATAATTTAAAACATTATAATTTTATCTTAATTCATTTAACATAAAATGTTAAATTACTATATATGAAAAATATTGTATACTATAAAAGTTCTAGAAAATGAAAGCTTCAAGTCACACTTTTAAAATTCCGTTGAACTTAATTAAGTACAGCAAGCATGTCAAACTCACAGCTTGTGGGCCACATGCAGCCCACAACGAATATTTTTGCGGCCCAGCCAATATAATGGTATGTAAGAAACGTTTTAATAAAAATTTTGTAACTTAATTTTTACAATATCCTGTTACACATAATTATTAATAACGAACTACAAGGTTCACTATGATTACTATAATCATGTTGCATTCATTTCCCTTACACGCTTTACGCGCAGGCACATCATTTCTCTCCACTAATACTAGCAGAGAATATTTTAGCAGCCAATTGTCACATCTACAGTCTTGGACTGACTTGTTTGGTGTGCACAACAGGAAATATTTCACTTTCATAGAACAAGAAAAATAGGGTTTTTGCGTTATGCTTATTAATTTGTGCAGTTATTCAGTGTCTGGTAAGTTAATGTTTAAGAAAAAATATTAATTTTTATTTAAATGTTTTATTATTTTATGTTAACGATGACTCATTTATTTCAGCCCTTTGTATTCAGCATGTCTCTATCCAAATAAACCTACGTTTCTATGAAAATTGAAACTTTTGTTTTTTTGCGGCCCACATACCATAAACTTAAACCTTGTTTACTTAGTCCGTGTTAGCCTTGGAATGTGACATGCTTGAAGTACAGGATACAAAACTGGAGCTCTGAAGGCCCAGTCCTTCAAAGCAGAATTGTTACTGAAACCTGCAGAGGTTTCCACATGACCTGTTTGGTGGATTCAAGCATGCCCAGCCCACACAAAGCCTGAGACTTATCTCCTGGACATTCTTGAACTAGACAGTGTGTTAATTTCTTAGGGTTGCTGTAACAAACTACCAAACTCTGGATGGCTGAAAACAGCAGAAATTTATTTTATCACAGTTCTGAAGGTTAGAGTTAGGGTATCTCAGTGTCGGCAGGGCCATGCTCCCTTTGAAAACTTTAGAGAAGAAACTCTTCCATGCCTATCTTCTAGTTTCTGGAGGTAAGTGTTCCTACACTTATAGATGCATAACTTTAATCCTCGACCCTTAAGCGGCATCTTCATATCCTTTTCCCTTTGTGCATGTCTGTCCCTTCATATGAGGCACTAGTCATGTTGAAGTAGGACTGATCCTAATGACTTCACTTTAACTTGATTATACCTCTGTTTCTTAATAAGGTCACATTCTGAGATACTGGGGATTAAGACTTTAGCGTTTCTTTTAGGGGGAGCAAGGGGCACAATTCAGCCAAAAAATAGGCAGTTAAATAATACTGAATGAATTTCAATCACAAAATATTTTTTCATATAGGAATGAAACATTAAAATATACTAAATTTTCCATTGTAATTTTCTTGGTATGAGAAAACTATTTTTCTGAGCATTTATGGACAGTTGTTACCATATTTATAGGAACTAATGCGTATTACTTAGATGTTGCCCAATAAAAAATAAATAGGGTAAACTCATATTTATAGACATCCAAATCTTTAAGATTCTGGGCTGCTTGTAAAACTGGATGTAGTCTGAAGGGTACAGTACACATATCTTCTAAGGAACAAGCAAAATATTTCTGAACATTATGATTCCAAATAGAAAATTTCATCAACTATGTCAGTTCTTCAATGGGCACTTTCCTCAAGCTATCAAATTATATCATTTTTCCTTTATCGAACTGAACTGCCAAAATAATAAGTTTAGCACATTTTCAACAGCAAGGAATGGTTGAGCCACATCATTTCATGCTGCTTCCAACTTCTTGTTTCAAAGAGAAAAAATAAACGTTTTCTAAATTTTTGTCCCTAGAGGAAAGTATTGAACACCCTGTACATTATTATTGCTTTGCATCTAGATTAATTAAAGAAGAACCCCTTTAAGAGAACACTGCTGCTACTTACTATTAACTTATATATTTACATTTCTATTTCCACTTTTCTCATGAATGACTTAAATGATTTGGGAGTTTGGGAACTACCATGGAGATTTCCCAAGGTAAAAGGAGCCATTCATATAGGATAAACTACAACTGCTTTGTCGTAGTTGAATTTCCTCAGTGATAGAAATATAGTGAGATGAGCTGGATAAAGCCAGAATCTGTACAAACCTGTTTAGTATGACATGAGACTAATTCAAATAAGACTAGCTCTTAGGAGATGGGACCTGTCCAAGAAAGAGGTTTTTGCATTAGAAGGCTGTTAAAATGGTACCAGTTGCAAGATATTATCCAATTCATATGAATTGTACTCTATATTTTTTCTCTATCGATGAAGACGAAATATATGATAAATCAAAAGTGTTTGATCTCTTGTAGGTTAAAAACTCAGCTTATAGTATTCTCCAAAAATATGAGTAATATATGAATATCTTGCTTTGGAACAACAATTTTAGTAGTCATGTGTGAGAATTGGAAACTGAGTACTTGCTAAGACTTCGGTGGTTCCAATGAGTGGGTACGAGGCCAAATAGGTTCAGGGAAACCACAAGGCACCCCAGATGGAGAGACTATTCCCATTCTATTCAAGAGGCAATGGATACTTTAATAAAGGAAGATGAGTGAGAAATGAGTTTTGTTTTCTTTATTATTACTTATTGATATGTCCTTTCAAAGTGTTTTCTAACTTGTTTTTTGAAGAAAATACATTATATTTTTTTTCAGGAGAAATTCTATTTCAGTAGTGTATGAGCTTCCCACTGCGTGAAAGTTTTCTCAGAGTTCAGACTTTCACTGACTTTATCCTAATACAATGTATGAAGGTATTTTGTAACATAAAAGAACAGATAATACATTTACCCCCTGAATTTGTGTAAGCGTTCCTGATTAGTATACAGCCAGACTTCTAAACTGTAGACATCTTAGTGCTGGTATGTTTGTAAAGTAAGTCATATTGGAAAAGAGCCTATAGAAAATGATTCTATGAACTGATTCTATGATCTTCATTATCTATATGTCTACCAAGTCAGTTTCTATTTGTAAAATGTGTTTCTTTAAATATTTTTCTTTCTTTCAAAATACTTTTTCTATACATGAAATGATAATTTATACACATAGCTAAAAACATCAAGGCATAAAATGTATTAAGAGGCACAAAAAAGTGTAAAAAGAGAATAAAAATGCATACAGTGAATAAATAGTCTATCTATCCTGATCCTCTTGTCCCTCAGTTCATCTTCTCAGTCAGTCACTCTTAAACGTGTTTTGCTCTGTGCATTTCAAAGCCATCATATATATTTGTAAATACACATATATGTACATTTTTAAAAATGTTATACAAAGGGAGCATACTATATTCATTCTTATGCATCTTGCTTTTTCCATTTAACATAGTTTAAAATTGTTCCATACAAAAACTGAAGATCTGAAGTGTTTTATTAATACAAGTTAGCTTTCCACAGTCAAAGAAAATAGGGCACTCAATTTATACTTTTACAGTTAATTGTATGTGCATGAATATATTACTATAAGTCAAAAAGTATTATTTTTTCTTTGAAAATTGGCTTTCAGGTGCCTGTTGTCAAAGTAGAATATTAACAAAAAAGTGCAGGAAATTCAAATAAACCTGAAAGCCCTCAAACTGAAATAACCAGATATCTTTTTTATTCTGTGCTCTATATTTATGAGGGGGGAAACACCTCCATGACAAATGAACAAGCAGATAGCAAAGATTTAATTAAAAAACAAGTTACAGAACATATTAACGGCAGTAAAAATTTAGCTTAATGTTCTGAAAGAACTCTGATATAGAAATCATGAGTTCCAGTCCCAATTTTGCCACTGATTAGTTGTGTAATTTTAAGATAATCATCCATTAGTTCATTTATTCTTCATAACAACCCAATGAGACACATATTGTTTCCACTTTTACGAAGGAGGAAACTGAGGCTAATAAAGATTGCATATGCAGTTTCTCAAGATGACACAGTAAGTGATAAAGTCAGACTTAGAATCCATATTTTCTGGATCTGAATTTTCAGTCACTGTTTTTAAATATTTTTTCTTAATTCATACTCAATTTTCATAAGCGTAAGAACTTTCTCCACCTCCACTGTGATTCCTAACATTGAAAATCACATTATATTATTTTCTAATTTTATAATTCATCTACTGCTTCAGAATTATAGTATTATTAGGTAATTAGGTGCTGAAGTATCTGTTGAATCATCAAAAAAGAGGATTTAATATTAATATTCATTATAGTTTTAGTGATAACTATTAGTGGAATATTAATTTAATCAGAACATGCAAGTCCCTGACCCATTTAGGTAAGTATTTGGATGGTCACAGCTACTTGATCAAATAAAAATAGAATTCAATAAAATTTCCCCCAACGGAATACTTTAAAATTGATAAAAGTAAACAAATTATAAACAGATCCATAGGCACAGAGGGGAGGAGTATTGGGGATCTGAGTGATAAAGGTGAAGGGATTATGCCAAAAAAAACCACAACAAACAATCTCATAGACACAGACAGCAGTATGGTGATTGCCAGAGAGAAGTGGGGGCGGGGGGAGGGGAGGGGTTGAAGGTTTAATGGAGGGATAAGTGGCGACAGAAGGAGACTTGACTTGGTGTGGTGAACACACAATACAATATACAGATGATGTATTATAGAATTGTACACCTAAAACCTATATAATTGTATTAACCAATGTTACCTCAATAGATTCAATAAAATTTAAAAAAGAAAAGAAACAAAAAAAATCACTTAGTCCTAGGGCTTCAAATATCTTGTGAAAGAAAATTTTAAAATAGTTTCAGTTGGGTTTTTCTTGATCAGTAATTTTTATTCTCAATGACTCTTTTTGGTATGTGTTTTAGGAATTCTATCCTCAGGTTCAGTGCCATCATCACATTGTCCAACAGCCCCAGATCATCCACTCTCCTCACTGTCAACAATCCCATTCTAGCCAGCAAATCCAAACTATCACAGGAGGTGACTCAACATGTACAAGCATTGGAAGTGACCTTTGCCATGGTGAATCAAGCCATATACATGAACAGGTAAGTTCAATTAACTGATACCTTACAAAATTGAAATAATACCCTTAAACACTTCTCACTCTGTACAAGTACCCATATTAAATTTTCATCAAAATATTGAAGAGTTATGTAACTAGGATTTGTAATTTGTTACAGTATTTTAAAAACCAAATTTCCTTTTCCTCTCAGAACACAAAATATTTCAGGTCTATTAATGAATTAAATCTATGAAGGAAGTCATGAATTGATTAATAAACTCCTGATTTATAGCTGATCCTCAGGTCTAAGTTGGGTCTAATGGTTGTAAAATATTAAATATTTTTAAACATTAAATACTTTCATGAGATATGGTACTTAAATGAACAGTGATTTGTAAATGATATTATTGAAAATTATTATAATGGTCTTATTTCACAGGCTGGTAATTACTTCCTATATGTCTTCGTTGAAAATATGGTATATTAAGTCAAGTTAAAATGTATACATTTTATTGTATATTACATAAACAAAATATAAACTAAAATTTAGTTGCTAAGCATTAATCTCTTGAGATATAATTGCCAGTGACTAATTTATGTTCTGAAAACTTTGGAATCTTGTAAACATCTGTTATGCAAGTGTTAAAGGAAAAAAGATTTTCTTGTATCTTGGTAAAGTTAACAACTGGAACAATGAAGAATCAACATCATTTGTATGTTTTCAGATGTTTTTTCTAGTAAAGAATAACTTGCTCAAATTGACCCTTTCATAGGCAACTCTTAGTAAAAGACAAAAGGAAAAAAAAATAAAGGAACCTGTCCACATAAGAATTTGATTGATTTATATTAAATATACATGATATTACTTCTAAGGGCTGTGAATTTGAAATATCCACTTTATCTGTATTTGTCAAAAAGAACCACAAATAATTTAAAAATCCACCATTTTCAATCTATAAAGCCTTAGAATGGTATTTTCTCTGAACCATCTTATTAGATTAAGTCACTTGAAATAGTTAAATCTTGTAATTTGCTTCAGTTTCTTCATTTTAAAATAAAGATTTTACATCACTCATTTCTTACAGGCTATTCTAAGAATAAATTATGTTTTGTATGTTAAGCACTTACCATAGTTGAGTGCCATTGGTAAGTACTTAACAAAATAGTAGTTCTTAGTTTTTAGTAGCAATTATTATTTATAAACATTAAATCTTCAGGCCAGGTCCTGTGAAAAATACTAAAGTGGGTAAAGCATTATCACATTTCTTATAAGTGTTTACTATCTAATATGGAAATGACAAACTTAAAACATAACACAAAACTAAGTGTCTTCTGTCATAACAGAGGAACAAATAATGTGCTTTGAGAACAGAAGAGAGAAGAAATTAATTTCAGCTGGAAGGTCAAGGAAAGCTTTGTTGAGGAGACAGGGATTGAACTGGGCTTTGAAGAGCGAGCCAATTTTTATATGTGGTATTATGGTGTGGCATGGAGTTGACATCCTAAGAGGGAATTACATGAAAAAAGTTATAGGTTTGGGAATTTACATTTTGGGCTTCAGGAATAGGTTTTCAGTTAGTGGTTTGGTTTGTATGGGAAGAAAGACAGAATGAGGAGTACTAGATCATGAGGCTCAAATGTTAAGTTTAAAATGTTGAACTTTATTTGGTAGGCAGTGCAGAGTGAGTGAAGGTTATTAAGTAAGAAAATACTGATAGGTGTGCTTTAGGAGGTTAATCCTAGTAGCTTTGTACAAGACAGATTGGCATACTGATTAGATGAAGAAGGTGTCATGACAGTAGGTAGGGAGTGAGGGGCAATTATCAGAGATGGGAATAACATGCTAGGATTAAGACTAGTGGCAATGGTGATGCTATATTCTTTCATTAGCTCAGTATAACTAATAATATATTTGACCAGACCAGATATTGTCTATTTAAAAAATGGGTAGAGTTGGGTAACTAATATATTACTTTCTATTTTATTATTCATACTTCAGTTTGAGATTTGTCAAATGCTGGGGCCTTTTTTGTATATATAACATTTTTTCTAGTTTTTCAATAGCTTCTGATGATAAAGTTGAAGTGCTGCTGAAAATAGAACAGTGCCCTGGGAATCTTAGATGTGGTAATTCTACTTGTATGGGGTTACATAGGATTGGATCCATTCTTGGTCAGAGTGAAGAGTAACCTGACTGTGCAAATCCCATGGACAAGGGATGACAGGGAGTGAGTTGTCTCAACTAGGTTCCTCGGTGTTTATATGTCTCTTCCACCTGGCAGAAGTCTCTTTAAGGAGTAATAGAGCAGAAGTAAGTTGGGCTTTTTAAAAAATATATATTTTATTGATTTTTTACAGAGAGGAAGGGAGAGGGATAGAAAGTTAGAAACATCGATGAGAGAGAAACACCGATCAGCTGCCTCCTGCACACCCCCTACTGGGGATGTGCCCGCAACCAAGGTACATGCCCTTGACCGGAATCGAACCTGGGACCCTTCAGTCCACAGGCTGACGCTCTATCCACTGAGCCAAACCAGTCAGGGCAAGTTGGGCTTTTTTAAAACTAAAGGTTGGCCCATTTTTAGTTTGTGTTTAGAGTTCAATTGTAAGTGGAGGTAGCATAATAAGGTGGGAAAAATATAGACTTTAAATTCAATTATTTGGGTTTATAAAAGCCTGCGCTATATGATCTTAGGTGTTTGATTTAACTGAAGTAACTGACTTAACTGAACTGAACCTCAGTTTCCCCATCTATAAAAGAGGGAGAATCATACTTAATGTGTAGTGTATCTACAATACAGTTCAATGAGATAAAATATCTAAAGTGTCAAGCACAAAGTAGATGCTCAAATGAATGTCCAATTCTCTATCTTCTCCCTCCCTGAACCCCATGCCACAAATCTTTCCAAGCATAAATATATGAAATTGTATTGATATTTTCTCATTGTAATGATATATTTAAATGAAACTAAAATGGTTTCCACAAAGCAAAATATATTAAAATATTTTTGAAAGTGGAAAAACTTTGTTTCAAAATATTTTTTAGAAAACGAATCTATGTATGTTTTCCATGGTTTTCCCTAGAAGCATCATCATTTTGGTTTCAAATTCAAAACATCACTAATCACATTTCTTTCCTGGAGACATTAAGAATAACACACTGTGATCATTTCCCTGCCATTAGCAAGAAATAGATAATTTCACGTATGTTAGTGACAGGGGAAAACTCAGCTGAACTCATTTTACAAGTTGTCATACAGGTGGTGGTTATTAGAAAAACTCAAATAATTATGTATATTGTATGTGCAATTCTTTTCCACTTGGCTCAAGGCTTCCAAGAAACCTTTAAGAGTCATGGGAGGATACAAAAAGAACAGTCCTGATTACTTGGATAGTACTATTGCCAAAGGAAAATACTCCAACTTGGATGTTTTTCATTTGAAAATTCAATTTTTGTCAATATCAAGACAGCATAGATCTTAGTGTCAGGTGTTTTTTTCTGGAAAGTGTCCAGGCAGCTTTCCACAATGCTTATTTAACATAAGTCCTTCACTAATGATGGAATCCCTGGGCCGTTTAGCTCTATGAACTCAGCAGCTTCCTTACTTATTAACACGTGACTCATATCCCTCTCCATGTTAACTGCCTTCTTCACCCCCATTATTGAAAATGAATGTCTTTTATTCAGACCTCTGTCTCCTGCTATTGTTTCCAAAAATTTAATTCATATCTGTGTTGAGCCCATCTTTCCCAAACATGACCCTTGTCAGTCTCCCCCTACCTCCTGCTCTGGTGCTCCTTTGAACTCTTGTTTTATGGCAAACAAGAATTGCTATTAGCTCTTTAAAATATTTTTTATTTTTTTAATTAGATTAATGCCTGTAATGCTTAAAAGGTCAAATAGTAAAAGATATATAAGAAACAGCAATTTCCTGTTCCAAACTTCTTCATGCACACCTGATCCCCCAGAAGCAATCATTTTCAACTCTTAGCTTTTTCTTCTGGTACTTACCTCCATACACCTAAATAGTATGCATATACTCATGCTGCTATTTCTTGATTTATTGAAGTTGTATATTATCTCTTAATAATTCTGATACATAGAATTTAGTTCTATAAATCCCAAGTTTTGTCTAAATCAGTATTCAGTGTTTATGCTACTATTGACATGAAAGTATTGTTTGTTGCTGAACCAATTTGTGTACTGTTTTGCTTCTTTTATTAGTATAACTATTTTTGCTGATATTAATATTTTCCTATTTTTTATTTGGTTTTCTATGTGTCTTCTGCTAATTCTTTTCTCAAGGCAATTTTATACATTTAAGTGTTCTGGTTTTTGTTGATCAATCATCTTCTCTGTTTAAAACCCTGCAATCCATATACACGAGCCCTCTTGACTTGTATTACCACTATCTACTGACCTTCTAGCCACTCTCCCCATCCTTTCATAGTTTCATTGGCAGGCTTACAATCTTCTCCATTTCCCGATGACTCCTGACCTGTAATTATCTATGAGAACTTCACCACTCATATATATCAGTGGTATTTCCCACACTCTGTCCTCATGGTTCTTCATTACCCTCCTTTTTTTTATTTCTACTACATCCTCAGCCCTCATAGACTGATACCAATCTTTTAAATATTCTTCTATCATTATTCCAATAGCAAATTGTCCATATGCCTTAAGTTAAATAAGACCATTATTTATATGATGGTTTAACATTTTACCAAAAGAAAAAAAAAGTAGGTATTAAGTTACCTACATTTTCCAGTTGAGAAAACTGAAGTTCAGAAAGTTTAAGCAATATACTTAATCTAAAACTAGGAAGTGGGAACTCCACTTTTGGCTCCAATTTCCATTCTTTTTTCACTTCAACGCTTTGCTGCCTAGGTTTACTCATATAGAAAATTAAATTAGGGTTTTATTTTAAGTACAGAGCTGTTGTTAGGAGTAAAGTCTTCATTTTAGAATTGTGATTGTTATACAGTAC